>NW_009648550.1:771010-828006 GCF_000708025.1 Charadrius vociferus | reverse complement strand
CGGAGAGGTGGCGGCGCCGCTGCGGGCTGGACTCGTCCTGCCTTACCGTGAGGGGCCCGCGGCCTCACCGCGCCCCTGAGTTTACTGGGGGGCTCCTTAGGCACAAAGATGGCCGTCTGAAGGGAAAGGCCTGGGGCCAGACTGACGTGTGAGGTAGCACCGCATGGCATCCTTGCTTTCAGGCAAAGGTTCTGTGTGAAAACTTTCCCTCCATTAACGGAAAACCTTGTTAAAAAATAATAATAATAATAAAAAAAAGGTAGTTTGCCAGTGTGGGATGGTTTCCCAGTTCAGTGGGATGGTGTAGGCAGAAGACAGATGACAAAAGTGCTTCAGGGCATGGCTGCTCTGTCAAAGCCTATGCTGTGGGGCTGCTTCCCCTTCCAGTCAGCTTGGTGCCGCCGTAAGGAAATCGGACTGAAGGGTGAGGCTCTGGAAGCGGCCTTTTCCCTTTCGGATGGAGAGAAGGAGCTGTTGGCAGCGGTTTAAAAGGAAGGTTGGGGCGCTGGGAGGAGGGTGGAGGGGCAGCAGGAGCTGAGGGGATGTTGCCCGAAGCAGCAAGTGTGAAATGGCTTGGTGAGATTCGTGACAGTCGGCAACAAGCAGCGTGAAGAAGCCCCGTCCCATCGCTTTGCCCATTGCATAAGCAAATACTATTAAGTTAGCCGTTTTATGATGTTCAAATGGAATTAAACCTTCAGATATTAAACGGGATTAACACGAGGAAGATTTTGTGCTCTGCTGTGTCCTGTCACTATACACCAACTTCATTAGGAGGGCAGCGATGGGGGCAAGGACATGAAAAAGCAGGCTGGGAATCATTAACAAAAATAACAAAATCTCAGCAGTGCTTATTGAGTCAACGCCGTTGATTTGGGGAGGGGAGAGGAACCTTGCTACCTTGCTGTAGAACAAATTAACCCAATATTGTATTTCTCATTATTCTTAGCCTCACTTAGCTGTTGTTAAGCCATTTTCTGTTGTCACTCCTCTTAATAAAATCTGTGACTTGAATAAATTTCTCCAGCAACTTTGTATTGGCACCACATCTGTGCTATCAGCTAAAGATTGTCCTTTATCTGTTCCTTACAAAATGTACCCTGATTGAAGTTTCCTATTGTAGTGTTTCTCCTCCTGGAATTTAGTATAGAGTAAGACAGCTTAGTATTAATATTTTGTTTGTATTGATGGGCAATCAGTTGTTTTTCTGATAATGCTAAAGAAAACAGAAGACGGCGGCACTAGCAAATGCAAATGAAATGTGATCATCTTATCTTATAATTACTTGCGTAAACAAGCACTGAAAAAATTAATACTGCAACAAACATTTCCTTGGAAAGTCAATCTACGTTTTGCTAAAAAAAAACCCCAACAAAACAAAACCCAAACCCTTACAAATATCCTAAAGCAAAACTCATGCTGCAAAAACTCATGACCTGACATCCTCAGTGAAGGAGTCTGCCTGATAATTACTAGAGGAAAGCCCCACTTTTTTAAGACCAAGATGGGGAAGGCAGGGGCAGCGGAGCGAGAGGGCTGCCCTTGTGCCAGGTGCACACCAGCGAACTGAAAAGTCTTGTCTTGCGCAGGAAGCAGTAGCAGAAGTCTGCCACTGGAGAAAAATAATCTCGTTGACAAGCAGCAGTAACGGTTTCTGCCTAACGTCCGATTTGGAGTGGGGATGAGCTCCTTTCTCCGTGCGACCTTCTCTCCTGGAAGCGACCGCCGGCTCCATCGGCTTCCCCGTCAGTGGCCGAAGGCAGCGGCGGTTCTACGCTCCCTGAGCTCTCCTGAGTACAGCCACCCCCTCTGCGTGTCGCGCTTTTCTCTGCAGGGCCTCGGGGTCAGGGCTGCCTGCCCATACAGACTCCGTTTTGGCTCACCAGATCATGGCACTCCTCCAGCATTTTTCTGTCAGCCCCGACGTGTTAACTTGTGTTTGTCAGGAGACGTACGGGGCACGAGCCAAAGTTTCACCTCACAACTGTGTGCGTATGACACGCGAAAAAAGAGCATAGCACCAAGTCGTTGCACATGGAATACAGGAAGACTTCGTTACAGTATTTACTGTAGATGAGTGGCATGCTGATTTAAATCTGTTAAGGCTGTATTGATTACAGTCCCCCTGTCCATCAGCATCATCTGTCATCATCTTTGGGCTGCCAGTATGACAGCTGTGAAGGAGCAGAATAAAGTTGACTGGCAGCATGTTTTGCATCTAATGAGTCTGTGCACAATAAGAGTATAATAAATAATGCTTTGGAGGAACTCGGCTATCGCTTAAACACCGAAAGAGAGATATTGCTTTAGCAGAAGCTCCCAAAGCCATCTGTCATCTGTCATGAGTTGCATGTCTGTGGCTGAGCTGGACGGAGGGAGTGGAAAGCACTGAAGACTGCTGATGGGCACCTTGTATCGTGCAAGGAGATATAAAGTGGGCTGACATCAAGAACCCGGAATCACTCAGGAAGAGCTTAAAACTACAAAGACACCGTGGATTTGATGCAATGTTACTTAGCAGCGCATGCTGCTAGAGAGACTTTTTTCCAGATGAACCTTGGTCTGACATTCACTGAAAAATCACGTAGCAGTAGTCTGTCTGTGGTGTGACATACTGGTGAGCTGACATTTAGCAGATGGCTAGGACCATCAGGAATGAATTACCACGGCTTAGGGATGATCAGGAAAAAGCAGCTAGGAGCGATGGCTCAGGCCCTCGGATGGTGGGTTCAGACATTGGTTCTGCTACAGGTCTCCTGGGTGATACTGAGCCTGTAGTACACGAAGGACTATAAGCCTTCAGCACTCTGCTAGGAGAAGACTACGGAGAAGCCCCGAAACCTACCTGGTGGTCCACCAAAAGCAGCAGCACGACGGGTGCTAGCCCTTCTGGTCATACTGCCATTGCATTGCAGAAATTTGTTTTCAAGTGTCACAATTTGCAGGACAGTCCCGCGATCTCCCATGCTTCCCCTCCCTTGAGGCTTTGATGGCTGAGTGTTGACTGAGGCTGGCCAAAGCAACGAAGAGCTGGCAGCCTGGCATGGCCTGTGTTACCATCCAGCACGTGGGAATTGCTGCTTTGGGAAGCAGGAGACCTCCCGCCGTCCCTATGGGCTGCCTTCTCCTCTCCTCCTTCTCTCTGTGCACCTCCCATCCCTTGACCAACTTGCCTATCGCACACCATAGGGGTTTCTCTGTGGGGCAGTGGTCCCACAGGACATGGGGAGTCAGCCTGGTAAAAATTGGGAAGGAAGGAGGGATTTTTTGCTGGTTTCCTGGCCAAGGCTGTATCAGCTAGCCAGCCTCTGAAGGGTGGGATCACGGGAGCCTTAATCCAAAATAGCCTGTGGTTGAACGGGCACAGAAACCCCGGCACAGTGGGGGAAGACATTAAAGCCTTCAGTGAAGTCCAGCTTTAGTCCTTTAGTCGAGTCCAGCTGTCTCACATGACATCAGCGCTGGTCATACACTCGTCCAGCTCCATCCTTGAAGCAGCTGACTTTCCAATTGTTGTAATATTCAACACTGTGCCATTGCCAATGTCAGACTGAAAACCACGGGATTAAAAGCAAGCCAGCGGACATCTGTACGAAGTGTTTCTTCTCATTTTCAGGCCTTCTATGAGCCTTGGATTTCATAGTCTCGAGCTCGTCTCAGCCTACACGGTCTTTTTATTAAATTGAATATTGTTACCATTTTAAAATTGTTTTTGATGGACTGGGCCCCAAGATTGGTGCCTGTATTCAAAGATGCAGTACTGCTTTGCAGCGGAGTTTAATTGGGGTGCTGTTTTTTGCTTTTGAACTGATCATAATTATGAACAGAGTTGTGGTTGTTTTTTTTTTTTTTTAAATATGTCCCCTGGTTTCTCCCTTCGAAAGAAAAATCTCATGTTTAATGAACTTAATTTTAGATAAAAGGAATTAAAAGAAGAAAATTAAAAATGTATGAAGCTCCTAGAGTCATCCAATTACTGTGATGTCCATACAGCAATGCCAGCGTGGATTTTACAAAGCAAGCGAAAGCAGAAAATCACTGAGGCTCGCCACATGTAAATGCTGCTCTGTTCCAAAATGTGCTGAATTAGAAATGTACAATTTATGCGTTTCTTCTTCTTGATCTGTTGCAGAAGAAGATAAAGATCAAACATGCCAGCCGGCCCCAAGTAGCATATGTATGCATACCCAGAATGCTTGCTTTCTTTTTTCAAAACCACATCCAGCTCTGTAGGCAAAAGTATGAGGATACACACGAGCGTCAGAAGAGGATGGTCTTTGCACTCGCAGTGCAACAAAAGCAGCAGCCAGGCTGGTCGGAGGAAGTGACACCGCTGAGCAGCTTCCAGCAAAAGAGAGGCCAGGCCGATTTGGCCACGGAATACTGCCATCCATTCCAGATCGCTGCTGACCGACTCCTCACCTGCAATAGCCTCTTCGTGCCTGCCACACAGAAGGGTGACCTGTCACACGGCTGCATCCTGCAGCTTTCCTGCTGGTGCCGGGCAGGAGATGCTCGCTGTGAGCAGGGGACTGTGGACAAGCAGCTCCCGGCCCCAGTAACAAGAGGGACAGGACACTACACGAAGGACACGGCTCCCTCCCTGAGGAGGAGGTTGTTTTATAGACAGCCCCCACCCTCTGAGGTGGTAACGCTCAGAGATGAACGCTGTGCGAGCATCTCTGAGCAAGTGGATGTCTCGGGACGTGTCTTCGTTTAGTCCGCAAAAACAAATATATCACAAAAAGGCTCAGTCTGACGGGGCTGAATTACCATCAGATCAGGAAAATGCTTAGCAGTTAAGAGAAAGCACACATACAAGGAGGCCGTGTAGAGTATCAAGTAATATTTATTTAGTATTTAAATTTTCTTTGACTATAAACTGATGAGCTGCTCTTTAGACAGAGGCACTCTCAGTATATACAAGATGATATTGTTTTTTTCTTTCCAAAAGCGAGCGGGGGAATCTTAATCATAGAAGTCATCAAATTCGTCTGCTTCTGTGCTGTGAGTTTGCGGGCGCAAAGCAGCCTCAATCTCGGAGCTGCTGTCGTCGGATTCACCCCAGAAAGCTGAGGGGGAGGAGAAAAAAAAGAAATAATTATAAAGTCTTTTCCATGTTAACGTCATTTATGTCACAGACATGATCGTTTTACAGCTCTCTGGAGGCAGACAGACACCGTGGCTTATGGAGAAGAAGGTCAGGCTTTTGAAGATGGTGCGTTTCCGATACAGTGTGCTGTCAACACGTTGCGGTCTCCGATAACGGAGCTGCGGTGGCCAAACAGTGGGCTCATTCAGAGGTCCCACTTCATTGTTCCTCAAGGTAGCTTGAGAGAACATTTCCACTCCAAGCAATTTACTTGACCAGCTGCTGCCTGAATTAGAGCTTTGTCTATTATGTTCCACTTTCTCCCCCTACTTGACCCTGCAGTGAAGTCACAATCAGAGCATGACATCACAGAGTTGGCATAAAAATGGCAATGATGTCATAAATGAAAAATCACCACTTTGAGACAGGATCAAATACGGGCAAGACTGACTTCAAACAACTGCACGGCTTTAGCAAACAGCTCTGGGAATTAGCAAACCATTTCACTGAAATAAAGAGAATCACATTGAAATTCGGAGTGCCTGACAGATTCCTGAATATGTAAATTCACTTGACCTGCGGGAGGGGGGTGGGGGTGAAAAGCATGGCACAGGGGTAAGCGTAAGTCAGGTCCACAGTCACTCTCAGGGCTGTGCTGTCTGCTTGTTCCTAACCGCTTTCAGAGGGCTGCTGTTTGTCCAAAGCCAGCGCAATAGCCACGATGCCCCAAATGAGGCGTAAGACTCAGAAACAGGGATTCGGGCAGCAGGAGAGAGGAAGGCTGTCATACCTCATACAGACGTTTCAGCTCGTGTTCGACTGAGGCGCTGTTAATGTGTTCGGTGCTTTTGATGGCACACGCTATATAAACATCTTATCTACAAATGCAGCAGCTGCATCTTTCATCCTATATCCCCGGCCCCCTGGACTGCGGGTCTGTGCTCGGCCGGGAACGGCAGAGCGGTGCTGGCTGCACCCTGCGCTCGCTCCCACACTGAACACCTGGGAAGAGGCTGAACACACCGAAAGGCTCCAAAAAAAAATGAAACTCCCTAGCAGAGAAGGAAATGGGCTGAGGATGCGAGAGAGCCTTTCAAATGGCACCAAAGCAGCCATCGTTTATGGCATCCTTAAGTCAGCTCAGATGCCACACCTCTAAAACACGTTTTGTACCATTCAGGACTGCGCAGCACCTAAAGCTGAGCTCCGGGCAAAGAGCTCCCTCCTCCCAGCACTGGCTTCGCTTACGGGAGGCTCCATTAGAGGTGACTTCAGACACAAGTGGTCCTTACGGTGCTTAAAAGAGGAAAACGAAGCACAGGGCAGAATGAGAACATGCAGGGCCCAAACACCAAGTCAAAAGAAAGTCTGCTTTCTCGTGGAAAAAAAACTGTTCCAGATGCGCACATGTGGGTGCACAAGCACCTTTGTGCACCTACCTATTGTAACTGCGCAAACGCACGTGCAGCTGCCCACCCGCTTCTGCAACCCCTATTTCAAAGGGAAGATTGAGGAAAAAGTCAGCTTTTTCCTTCTCTGGGTACTCCTGCCTACTATTTGCTCCTGTTTGATTTAAACCCTGAAGCAAAGATCACTATTCCTTCCACATCATATGTATGATGAAACATATCCTCTCTGGTCCAGAATTTGTCATCGTCAACTATTTGCTGGGTCCTGTGTTAAGGCAGAGAAATTCCCCGCTTTCTCATCTCTTTATGCTCATAATTTACACAGTTCCATAGTGGTGTTCTTGGAGGTTTTCTACAATATAAATTACACTTAGAAAGCATAACATTTGTTTCTTACCTTTGGATTTTATAGCAGTTACCAGTCCCTTTCTGGTGTCAGTCCTGTAAAAGAGAAAGATTTCAAATAATCAGCACAGTGTCACAAAATTAAAAGAAAGTCAGTTGGCTTTTTAAAAAAAAAAACAAACAAAAAAACAACAAAACACCACCAACCCAAAACTGTGAGATGGTTTAGAAAAGATATCAGTAACTTCTGTAACTACTTTTTTTTTTTTTAAAAAACAACTATTTTAATCAAGTGGTTTTTCACCTTTATGTCTTCTAAAAGGTGGAAAAATTAACATGCAGCAGAGACATTGGTCCAGATGTTCAGGCAGCGTGGACTGGAGTCATTCCTCGGTAACGGCACTGATTTACACCAGTAGTGAATTAAAGGTACAAAGGATCAGAGGTCCATCTATCTTTTGCAGCCTTTCAGATAATGCAAAGAAAGTAAAGAGAAAAAATCCAAACAAAAATAAAAGCACCCCCCACTGATGCTCACTGAACTTCCTTATTCCCCTTCCTGCCCGTGTACTCCTCCAGCCCAGCTACTGGGTTCCCATAGCATCCTCCACGTCCCTATGTAAATGTGCAATCTCCCGGCTGCCTTTGATCTACCTTGATGTATATGCAGTTGCGACTCCGTTCTGTTAAATGACTGCTCTTGTGTCTAGAGCATCACAGGCTCCTTTTGAATCTCTCAAACAAGCTGGAATCATTTTGATCTTTTGTGTGTAGCGTGTGTATTGTGTTAGTGCTGTGAAATAATCACATAGGGGCAATGATGTAGGAGAATTAACTGTTATATTAACAATCCTGCAATAAGCTCTAAAAATAAAGCTTCAGCTGATTTTAATAAGGAAGATCAAATAGGAGATATTTGTGACATTACTGTGCGAACTAGTAAAATATAAGCAAATGTCAAGCTGCAATTTAAAGCTGTTGCCGCAGTCAAAACAGGACTTGATCAGCTGTCAAAAATTTCATACAATTTGCTGCATTTCATTGAAAGACACGGCAGCTAATACATAATTGCTTAAAGCGGGGAGTTAAAAATATTCTAACTACTATTGTGGAAGCATTTGTGAAGAAGATAAAAAAAAAAAGCAGAGACGATTCATTGCTTGTCTTAGACCACTGTATTCAGTAAAATTTGGGATTGCAGCTGAATAGCTACACTTAAAGCAGGGGGAAGTTTCATTACATTACAGCTACCTATGTTACAGAAGCTTCTCCTTTTTAATTAAAGAAAGCTCATACTGTTTAAATCATATTCCTTTTCTACAAGCTGTGAATGCCATTAGCACACAACCTCCCTCTTTGCAGATATACAAAAATTTCCAGAAATGGAGTATAAAACATAGCCAAAGTTAACCAAGATGCCAAACTGAAGTTTGCATACCAGTAACAAGTAACAGTAGTAGTTGAGTATTAACTAACTGACATAAGTGACATAACTATTAACTTACCATTTCTTTAAGTAAAAAAAAAAACTGTTAAATGTTAGCCTTTAAATGTTTATCTGACATTTTGTTAGCATGCCATCCAAACACCTTTCCGTTTTATTCAGAGTCAAACCCTACGCTGCATTACACTTCAACTTCTCGTTCAAATACATTTACTCAACAGTATTTCCAGCGAGTATTTTAAGTCAGAGCCTCTGCGTTGAGTCCTGCAATACACTGAATGCCCTTAACTCTTGCTCACTTTGGTGAGATTTCATGACCCTCAGCATTTCCCAGGAGGTGCTCCACATATCCCAGGCTTAGCCCATAAAAATGTGCTCAAGAGGATGCAACTCTTTCTCCCCTGGGTGTAGAGCGAGAAACCACTTGTTGCTGAGCTACAAATTGAGAGGTGACTTCTGTGGCAGACTGCACAAGAACCATTTTATCTTCAAGTAGTTCAGTAAAACAAGATGAGGCAGCTGGCAGCTACTGCTTCCACTGCCTGCTGCTTCATCTCCCATTGTCAAGGGAGGCATATGGGGTTTCGTTATTCAGCCATGCTAGCAGGTCACTAGAAGTGATTTTTTGCTTTACTTCTCTCCACAGTTCAAGCCCAGATCAAGCAGGAGAGGGTTGGTCATTTGGGCCCAGAGCTTCTGCTGCGCTGAGGACCACCATGTGCAACATGGAGCACAGGACCACCAGTGGAGGACTGCCCAGCGCTCAGGTGGCTTGGTCCTCTTCCACAACTCAAAGCACTGCAAGGTGCTCTAGGTCTGATTGAAGACCAGTGGTCTCCTGGAGAAATTGTGGTGGACAAAGTCCACCATGATTGTAGGAAGATCTGGGGACCTTCCCTCTTCTGCCCCAGCTTGCCATGAAGAAAAAGGTCAATGCTGACAGGAGGGAGGGGAAGACAGATGTTTGCATTCTACCAAAACCCATCCACTTGTTTGGGTTCATCCTCCTGAGGCTAATCTACCATGCCCAAGAGTGGGATTCACACCAAGAACAGCACCGAGCCATAGCGCTGCACATCGGGAGCTGGGTGTTCGTGTGACACAGCAGTCCATAAAGAGAGAGACGGGGAACAGGGTGTCAGCAAAGGCTTGGCATGAAAGCTGTCGGCATGCAGAGAAATGCCTGGAGAGATAGGGGAAAATGGAGCTAGGACATCAGAAAGGCCAGATCGGAATTCGCAGCTCCGCCAAACCAAGCCTGGAAAATGCTGCAAGATAGCTTTGTAACAGGGAATAAAATTCCTGAATTATGTCTGAAGTGTTAGTCAAGACTGATAAGATGCAAGACAACCTTAACATTGCAAAACATTTCTATTCAGAAATCGGCAAATTCAATCATGAAAGTTATCATCTGGTATACTGAGCACACAATAACCACACAGACCTCCGCGGAGAAATTTTAGGAGCATAAATGAAGTAAGGCCAGTTTCACTGCCTCGACTAATCCCCCGTTGTGACCCTTCGATATCCATTTACACATTTGCTTCTTCCCTAAAATAATTCCAAACTGAACCCAGGCTCTAACAAAGAAAAAACCCAAACCAGTTTAACTTCAAAGGGCCTTTTAATCTCTCCTTTACTCTGATGAAACAGGCTTTTTGTATTGAAGATGCTGCAACAATAAGAAATGAAAAAGCTCCAAGAAAATATTTTTCCCTCCATAAAGAAAATTAATATTAAGAGGAAAATACCAGACCAACAGGAGCCAAGTTAATAGAGGTGGCTCACTGAAAAACAGCAGAAAATGTTTGCTTTAGCCTGAATATCTTTTAGCTAAAGGACCTGTTGAACCTCTGTGTTTTGGTGTCAAGTGTAAAAAGACACCCGAACACCAAGGGGGCGGGGGGGAAGACACCCACTTGCCAACCAAAACCAAACCCACACAAAGAAAAGTGTCCAAACATCAAAGGGGAAAAAAACCACAACAGCAAACCAACAAAACATACCCAAGCATCAAGAGAAAAAAAAAAAAATCACCACCCAAATGCTAGGTTTTATGAGAAAACCAAACAAAACGCAGGGTGCAGCAGCCTGGGGAACATTGATACTCCCACTAATCTTGTCAGAGGCTCGAAGCCTGCGCGTCTCCGTCCTGCACTCGCATTGCTGAGGCAGCACGCCACGCTAAACAAATCAAGCATTTTTTTTTTTGCAGGGTGGTGTTTATTAACCCTCAGTGAGGGAAGCGATGAAGCTTCTGCCCAGCAATACGTGAGGATGCAGAGTCGCAGATCCATCTTTAAAAATCGTTTTTTGAAAACATCTAAAAGTATTGCGGTAGTAAGCGAGCCAGGCTGCTCCATGGCAGTGCTTCCAACGTGACACTCTCAGCTGGGTATCCCCCATGATCATACTCTTTCCTGCCAATTCCTGCAGAAGCCTCACAGCTCTATCATTTTCTGCTGATCGTTTACTGGAAATTGGGTATCACAGAAGTATTCCCTGCCCTGGAAAGTCAGTATAAACTAACGAATCCATTCATCATGCCAGAATTGGAGTAATAATACTGAATTTAAGTAATTATACTGCGAATAGGATGGCCTTTATTTCAGGATACAAAGATCTTCATCAAGCTACATTTAAGACCATTCTCTGTTTAGAAATACCAGGCTGAAGAAAAAAATAAAACCAAACCCAACATCCTTGCCCAGAGAAACAGCTAACACAAAGACTGCATCACAGCGCTGTGATGAAACCGTGTCAGAAGAGCATAGGGCATCGCCGCAAAAATAAACTCTATTTCCTCTGTACTACACACGCAATATATTTAGATAGATGTTGTTGCCTCTTCCCACAAACCATTCCCCACTGATATTCCTGGAGCATCACGCTGCAACATTACTATTTCTGCAACAGCTGGATGTTAAGATTTAGCATACAAAGCTCACAAATATCTGTAAGGTCAGAAAAACGTGCCTGAATTTACAGTCAGCTTCTTATAGAGGTGATTTGATAACTGAAAGTAGGGCAGAAGTATAAGACAATCAGGTATGTGCTCACGTATGGGTGCTCCTCTCTCAGGAGTCTGGAAACACACTATGCTGCTTCCTCCAAATTTCCTGCTAAACATCTCCTGAACACTCCCAGCTCCAAACCTTTGGAGTCTCTCCTCAGAGCCCCGGCCAAACCGGGCGGTCCCCCCCTCCCCAGTCAGCTAAGCAATGTCACGACTGGTTTTGAAGGGCGATGCGGGGGGGATGATGCGGGGCGCTGGGCTGCACAGAGCCCGAGTGCCCCCCGATGGCCAGCCCGCCTCCGCACCGAGAGCAGCGCCAGCGGGACCCGTGTTCAACATCGCCCCCGAGAATAATTAAGAGGATGAATTATAATCTGTCAATTTTTATTTGCATATCATTACATCTGTGTTTGGTAAAAGGCGGCTTTCGACTAAAAAACAGCCTTCAGAGACCAGACCGGATTACTTCCGGAAGACAAATTAATCAAAGTTTAAAATACTTTACACTGTGTTTGTGTCCTGGCAAATTAAAATTGTTCTTTGGTTCTCAGTCGATAACGCACCTTTAATCTCCAGATTATTTTGAAACGAGACAGCGCAAACAAGTCGAAGAAAAATAAACTGCTTGCATCAAAAATTCAGAATTACCCAGAAAGCTAGTGACCTCCACTGGCTGCATCCATTGCTACAGGACCACGAAATGCCACACACATCGCCTGCCGCCCGCTCTCGCAGAGAGATTCAGTCCTGACTTCTGATACCTTTTCCCCCAAGTAATTGTATAATTTAACGTGCTCTTTGCCGCTGCAAAACGCTAACGCTTCAAACAAAAGTTGCATCTGCGCGCAGGTAAATATTCCCTCGGTAAAGTAATGGAAGGCAGGAAAAAGTAGTTTTAGAGCTAAGCGTAGAGCAGGATGATATTTGCGGGAGAAGAGGAAGCTCTGGCATGCACCTCCGAACAAAAGGGAACAAGTGGTCTTTACTCGGAGAGCAGCTTCCTATTAAGACTCACTCCTTCGTACATTATGCCTTTCATCCCCACTCAACCACAAAATGATTTTGCTGTAGGAAATACAATGGCAGAAAAAGATTTACATTGAAAGAATCTTTAATAATAAACTGTTGCAGATCTGCCTACTTCCCCATGATTTATAATACAATAAACATCGGATTCTATTAAGTCTCATGCACTGAAGACATGCACTGAAAAACCGAATATGAAAGCCCTCAATTCTTCCCGTCTCCAGTACCATAATAGTGAAATGAGCATGTATAAATGTGCTAAGAGTATCTCTTTGCATCTTTTATGGCTTGTGTGTATTAATCTGTAAAGCTTATTAAGAAAGTCATTGCTATGCAAAGCAGCACCCAATCTCTTTCTCTTGCTTTTCAACAGAGCGCAGTGTTTAGCCAATAGGACCGGTCCCCTGCCCCTCATTCGGCATTCATAACATGCAACATTTGCACAATGTATCTCTCAAAGGCTGCTGAATAGAAAGCCTTAATACTCATGTAAACAACTGCAAACCAATTACTTAATGAATCAGGCCCACACATAATGAGGTGCCAGACAAAGAGCTATAAATGCATTTTTGCGCCCGAGCCTCTGCTTTAAAGTAAAATCCCTCAGCTGTAGTTTGGGCTTAACTGGCACATCATAATTATTGTCTGGAGGACATCAGAGGAAGCCATTTTTTTTATTTAGGTCCAGCAGGGTCTTTTGCGAGGTCACTCATCAGCTCAGTGACAAAACGGAGCAAAGAAGAATTTATAAAAAGTACCACAGCAGCGCTACACAGTTATGTTTATTCTCAAGTAGTGGGTTTCGAGACCACTTGTAAAAGCAATAAAGCCCCAGAAGTGACTGCAGTAAGTGGAGCGCTTAAATGTGAGCGGCGAAGAAATTGCACTGCGTCCTGGCCGCAAACAAGCAGCCGGCCACCCTCCCTTTCCATTTCTCCGTCTTTCTCACTACTTTTGCTGCTCTCTGTCTCTGCGGAGCAGATGCCAAGTGTCCGAAAGCAAAGGTTGTTAGCAAACTTCATGTTTAGAAGCCTGCATTAGTTTTGGACTCATTTAGAAAAAACTAAGCCGTTGCAAGAGATATTTTTTTTTTTTTTAGTATTTTTTAAAGCAGCAGCATCATGTATCGGTGCATGAAGCGCGCTTGCTTCTCTGTGCTGAAAGGCATAAAATTATAGGGCAGAGCAAATTATTTTAAAATCTATCACAAATAATTTGAAAAAAAAAAACCCAGCAAAAAACCTGTACGCATCTGAAAAATGCAGAAGTCGCTGAAAGCATTTTTAGCAAGCAGTGCAACATCCGAGGGGAAAAATGCTTGGAGACTTTTTTAAATTAAAAAAAAATAGTTCATTTTAAATTATACATATTTTATTCAGCTGCTTAACAGCGATCCTCTAAGCAAGTTCTTCAGGGCCCGATCCTTCTCTTTCTGCTGTCCTGGGCTTCAGTGAATGACTAAAATTTAACATTTAAAAATTCACCTATAGTAGCACCCTTGCATTTCATAGTGTTAGGTAGTATGATTTGGAACATCATTTCCAAAGTTCCAAAAAATTTAAAAAGGAAAAAAAAAGAATTTGACCATAAGATTGTAAATATTAATCCTAAAGAAAAGCATGAATGCCATTCATCAATATTGTGTTATGGCTTGTCTTTATTTACTGTACTCAAAGAATTACAGAAATACTGTGACTTTCACACAACACTTGCAAAATTGGAATTGTCTCTCATCAAAACTGGCCTCATCAGTAACAGCATAAAAAGCAACAGAAAGATAGCGATGCCGTATAAACAGGAGAAGTTAAAAATTTATCAAAATGCTTTAAAGTCTCTTTCTGAGTGCTATTGATGGCAGTTTTCAGACCAGGGGCAGCATAGCAGCAGCACCCACTTGCTGGGCTGTTCTAATAAGAGCAGATAAGGATCTAAAGCCCAGCCAATATTTCATGTGATGGCTGTGTTATATCCAATTTTCTGCTGCTTCTTGACCACTAATTTGATTGCTGCTGTTTGATTACCGTTACATGCCAATGAAGACTACAAGGAACATCCAACAGAACTGCTCAGGGAACTGCTGCAGTTTAAAAAAAAAAACACCAACAAACAACAAAAACCAAAATAATAATAAAAAAACAAATCACAAACCAACTTTTTCCTTTTTTTTTTTAAAAAAAAGAACAAACTGCATCCTTTGGGTACATGGGAGGCTGTTAATTAAAACATACTCAGTTTGAAAGCAAGAAAGGCATGTTATAAATACCCCGATATCAAATATAAAAAAACCCTCAAACCCCAAGCCCGTGAAAAGCGTTATCCAGTTACAGCTAGTTTACATCTCGGATACACGGAGAAGAAACCCACCACTTTATTTCTTGAAGACTTTATATTTTATGTCTGCCCCTCTCCTGACAACTCCTATTGTCTGGCCCCTGAGTAGCCCTACTGAGAGCAGCTGTACACGCTAATTTGTGGTTCACTGAGATGTCAATTGAGTCTTAAAATGAGAAAACAACAGCTGCAAAACAATACTTGGCTTTGGCACAAATATTTTCTAAGGTGTAACAAAGTTTAAAACGTTTTATTAGATAAACATAAATATGAACCTTAACCCTAGACCAAGTGAAAAAATAAAATAATCACAGCTTCAGTCATTTTCTGTCTGTGTTCCTCATTCTACAGAGCATTTCAAATATTAAAGGATTTAACAACTTTACCTTGAGAAGGGAGGACTTCTTTCATTCGATGAAGAACTAGTTTCCAAATGCATCTCTTGGCTTGATTTTGCTTTGGAACTATTATCGCCACTATCCCAACCTGTTAAGTAAAAACATGAAATATAAATTTTCAAATAATAATGACTGGACCTTACAACAACATGCAAGTCCCTAGCAGCAACACACAAAACTCTTGTTTTCAAATCGATGCACATAATGGCCACGCTCTTGGTTTGATGACAAAGTCTAGAGAGGAGCACACAACACGCCGTTAGGGTATCTGCCTCAAGATTGTTTGCTCATGCTTAGGTGGAAATTAGTTAAAAAACAGAAGAAAAACAAGATTCCCTCACTATCAATTAAGTGATCTGATGATGTTTCTTGTGAATAGTGAAGTTTTTGCACATTTTACCTCGTTTTAGAAAAAAAAAGAGCAAACACTGAGATTCTCTTAAGACCTGTAATGCATCATGGCAACTTTAAGCAAAACAAAAGATTTCTGGGGTGTTTTTACTCTTTTTTTATCCCTAAATTCTCATTTACTTTAGCTAATCAAGAAGCAAAGTTATTTTTATTCTCTTTCCCCTTAAATGTAGATTATTTTGAATAGTTACAGATCTCAATATTATTTGATACATCAGTATTTTTAACCACTCTCTTGAAATACAGCTGCATTTGGGAGACACAAATCTTGGGATTTTTATGACTTAAACAGCCAAACACCCAACTATTTCAAAATCTTTCATCCATGCTTTCCTTTCTTCCCCCCTCTGGGTATCTCATTTCCATTCTGCAGAGATTGATTTTTTAAAAAAAAAAAAAAAGAAAATGAATTCATTCACTGGAATTGGACAATTGCTCATCTTTGTACTCATTTCCAAAGAACATGATGCTCAAGTACAAATCCCACTTTAAAAGGCTACTTTGCATATATATATAGTACTGAAGTTATAAACAAGCCCTAATTGTTATCAACTTCATTCCAACCCGGGACAATTTAGTATTTCTGTACATCTTGGACACTCCTACTTTCTAACTGGCCATGCACGTTACCAGTCCGCTCCAGCGGATCACACCACTCTGCACTTGGATTTCGGCAGCAGAAATCCCGCTCGGTCTCAGGCACTTCCAACAAAGAGGTGGAAGACATCTGACGGGCACAGGAGATGGCAGAGCTGGGGCAGAGGAGCTGCGCTGGCAGCAGCGTGCTGCTTCACAGAACAAAGTCTGACTGCTTCCCAGAGGACGCGTGAAGGAAAAAGAAGAATCAAGAATGGAGGGGAAAAAAAGGAAAGAATGAAAAAAAAAAGGGGGGGGGGACGACACATGCCCCATCCCCATGATGTACATGTGCAGACGAGCAGAGACCTGCGGAGATCACAGAAGAAATCCTGGGTGCAAGACTGACGGCAGCTCAGGGCTGCAGACTGAGCAATGTGGGCACACACTGAGAAACCACTGACTACAAAGGAACAAATATTCACACTTGTTTGTACATTACTTTGGGAAAGAAAAAAAAAAAGCGCGCTAAGTTTATCTAATCGAGTCTGAACTCCCAGAAACTGCTTTTCACTCCAGCAGTAAAGCACTTATCATAGGTGTATTTTTCAGGACTCCTCATGCGCAGATCCAAACTAGAAAACACAAAGTGGCTGAGATCACGTGCTGACTTCTTTCCTGGGGATAGCGCAGGCTTTCCTTCGGGAGAGCATCCCTCTGCCTCCAGAAAGCCTTACACAAAGCGAGTTGTGCGTGGCTAACAGGACACCACAGGCCAAAGACTCTGCAAACATTCAAAATCCAGTTACGTGCCCTCCAACGCAGCTCTGGCGTGTCCATGGCTTGCTCCTTGAGTGAAGGAGAATGTGAAGCAAATGGCCTCCGCACAAACCATCAGCTCTAATCACCCTTCCCATTTCAGCCCTGCACGTGCAGAGGGATGCATCCACCACATTTCAGTCTGTTAACGGACTAAACACTTTTCCTCCATCCCAACTACAACAGGTAGAGAGTTTACAGAGCAGATGGTAGCTTCAGAGGGTGTTAGCGCTGATGTGTGCATCTGATATGTGCATCTTGAAGCCTTCCCTTTGTTTCAGGTTAAGCCTGGGAACACCACCCTCAGCAGGGACCCGATACCCAGCTTGCTGTCGATGGGGTGCCCTGCAGCAGGATATCTGCAAACTCAGGGAAGTGCTTCTACCTGTGCACAAGTAACACTCTCTGTTGCTGCTGAATGCTCTTGCCATCCCTCGGGGCAGTGACACGGAGCCCGTCTTTGATCCAGGCATACCCGCCACACCTTTCCAGTTGGCACTTCAAAGTTCAGGTCTTTCCCAGCTCTACCAAAACTCAAACTGGGTCACTGTTGTAATGCAGCTCTCTTTATGGCTTTTTCATGCGTAGCAGCCTCAAAAGACCATTCCCCCATGCTTTCCGTGCCTGCACTGGCTCTCCTTTATTCACTGCATTGAACAGTAATGCAAAGTACTTTTCTTCACCTTTAAGACCCTGCAGAGCCCAGCTTTGCCCTACCTGTCAATTATAATACAATGCTGGGCTACCAATCCCCACTTCTGCCTTAGTTACACCAGACTGCCTTGCCAATTAGTCCAGTCATTCCCTTTGAGAATCTTTGGGCTGACTTACATCCTACGTACCTTACAGAAATGGGAGGTCCTTCTAGGAACTCCTAAGCCCACCAGCTCACCTCCCTGGAAAGCTTGCCGTAGGGATTCATCTGGGTTGCAGCACCCACGAAGCATCTGACAACACATAACCAGTCAGCGTGCAGCAACTGCTGGTTTGTGTGCTGAGCAATCACCTGGCTCTCACCTCTTCTTACCCCACTCATCCGCTTAATCCCCTTGCCTTCAACAACATGTCTGTATCGTAAGTTGGAGGAAAGGAAGAGTCTCGGTTACAGACATGCAGTGCCGACAACAAAACCAGCCCAACCTGGGCACACGGCAATACTTGCTTCACCGTCGTGAGAAAGCACAAGCGATTGGTGCAACGTACAGGGTAGAAAAGAGAAGATATAAGAAATACACTGCTAGGAGAGAAAACTCTTAAGCACTTTGCTCCTCACAGAACTGCACTGTGCCATAAACCCCTTATGCAGATCAATATATTTCCTTCATCAAACCGATCATCGTGGTTAAGGTTAAACACAACTTAGTTCAAAATGACACTCTTATTCTGGCACCTGTGTGTGTTTCTGTTGTTTGTTTTGCCAGAAGCATCTAACTTGCCATGCTCTAACAGCCAAGCGCACCCTCCCTGTCGCAGGCTGGGGACAACAGGAGGCATGAAACACAAGTACACATTTTTCCCTGAGCACACAGCAGAACATGACACCCTGGCAAGAAAGATGCACTCAGTGGAGAAGGGGCAGGGGGGAAGAAAAAGAAAAAAAGAAAAAAAAAAAGGGGGTTTAGAGCACATCAGCAGCACGCAGACTGAAACCTTTGGATAAAAGAACTGCCAGCGACACAGAAATCATTCAGCAGGGAGCAACGGCACTGGGGAGCAGAAGCAGAGACAAGAGGAGGGCCATGGGCTGCAACAGTGCTGCTGGAGAGCAGCAGCTCCCAACGGCTGTCTTGTAACACCTCCTTGGGCCATACACAGGCTTGCTAAAAAGCACCTCTCCCTTTCTATCCGAATTCGGCAAATTCTTGCTACACCGGGTAAAAGACAGATGCCATCTGTTTGATGTTCTCTTCCCAAGCAGTTTTTGGAAGGAGTGGCCTCACCACATCACTAGCTCTCATGTTCCGGAGACACCCCGGAAGCAATGTAGGCACACAGGGGTGAAGCTGTCCAGACGGGGTGCTTTGAGCATTTACTCAGTCTGAACGGCCAGCCCGGACTGCACAGACACAACTGAAGAAGCTTGATAAAACCGAATTTTTTAAACTCAAACTGGGATGTCAATAATGGAGAGTTCTTAATCCAGTCTTCTGAGCAATACTGCAGCAGAATGGGAGCTGGTGTGTCCCAGATGACACAGCACTCCTCACGCCTTCTTCCCTATGCATTGTTCCTTCCACTCAGAACTAGCAAAGGATCCGCGATACCACTATTAACTAAAAACACTCCACACTTCTCAACTTTGAATTAATTGTGCAGTCGGCATGGGTCAAAGCAGCTTTCATGTCAGCTTTTACAATTTTATTCTGCACAAAATAGATGTAGTTTTCTTCATTAGCCAACAATTCCAGGAAAAGAACGCCATCATTGCATAACGAACCACTATTATTTTGTTCTGCCAAACAGTTAAATTGATCTTTAACCCAGAACATACTGTACCAGCACAGAACTGAAAAGAAGATATTTTCCGCATGCATTCCCCCTATACCTTAGGTTGCAGCGTCTATCAATTTATAGCCAAACATCTCAGCAGCTAAAAAAGTGATGTGATGTAATTTTCTGCAAGTGAAGAGATAAGAAAGCTCTTGGCCTCGTACTTGCAACATTTATATCTTGCTAATTGTACTACCTCTCTCACAGAGGAAGCTCACACTTTTTAAACATCAAAACCAGCATTAAAGCCCTTCACTGCAGCTAGAGTCCCAGCATAGAAAAGTCATGTGCAGACACCAAATCATCTTTCTACAAACGATTTCCAAGTGCTTGACTCTGCCTGTCTGGAAATAGGAAAGGTAATTCACAACGTTGCTGGTTTTTAAAATGCAGACTGGGAGAACAGAAATACCACGGTGTTCATGCATAGCCCATACAGTTTGTGGGCAAAACTGAAATCTTCAACCTAAGTGACAAAGCATGGAAGCAAGCCGTAGTAGTAGTATAATAGGTGCTGCTCTACCAGGAGAGGAACAAGAGCACTTTGTACGCCACTCAAAAGCTATAAAGAGCTATCATCCATTATTTCCAATAACAATCAATAATCCCGTATGCAAACGGAGGTAGTTAGAGGGCGAAAGACCTCTGTGCTTTTGCAGACTCAACCCAGACACGTATCTGCATTTTCCTCCTGTACGCAAGCGACAACCTACACCAAAAGGAATTTTTCTTTTTCTGTATACTTTTATCACCAATAACATAGTTAGCAGCTTGGGTATTTCAGCTGTCACTAGATTTCAAAGTCAATAATGCCTTGAAAGGAATATTATCAAGATCAGATGAGCCTGCAAGCTGTGTAGTTTTACAGTTACCTTGGCAATAGTTACTGCATCCACATTCAAAAGTCCTGGTAGGTCTGGGCTGCCATACTGCTAGGTCCTGTACTAAAACAGGACACTAACAATAGCTCCCGCCCAGAGGATCTTTAAAGCTGAACAAGCTCCTCCACCACGTTAACACTAATTACTGCACTTGCTGATAATCTACAAAGAGCTACACGGGATTAAAGGTGGGCTGTCAGCTGCCGTGCCACTGCCAGCACACAAACAGCCGCTGTGCACACCTCTGCCTTGGGACCAGAGGTGTGAGCTCCAGCTGTATACGGGCTCCTATACACGCTTACGTCCCTTGCAATAAAGCAAAATCTTGCATACAGAGAGAAGACAAAGGCTACCTGCAAATCTGATAGAAGGATGCACTCTTTGGAGAGCTAATAGATGAAAAAAAAAAATCTCCAAATTAAAACCCGAGCAGAACACTGCAGTAACCAGTACCCAGAAGCAGGTCAAATACCAACTATCTCCCTCCTTCTTTTAAGCAAACAAACAAACAAAAGATAAATATTCCTATCATAATAATATACCAGCATACAATACTATCCTCTCAAGAGCAGACACTAGGATGACACTTGGGCTCCCCTGGAAATCCCAGGGGACCAAGCCATCCAGTTAGAATACTTCTAGAAGCTGCTGCCTCTCTGATTGAAGAAGAATTCTCACCCAGAATTTGTAACTATAAAGACTCTGAGGTCTTTCAGGAACTTAAGTCAAGCAGTGTAAAATATCACCTACAGGAGTACATAATCCAAACTAATTTAAGCAAAATGTACAATCTCGCGCTGTCCCAAGGTAGTTCTGTCAGACCACAAGAGCAGGAGTGATTAAACTCGTACAGATGAAATTTTTTTTAATAACAGCAGTTGCGAATGGGTTGATATCAAATAAAGCAAAAAGTTGGGTAGACTTATTAATGCCTTTATTAGTGCACTCCAAGCAGAACCTTGGGAACCTTTTAGCTTCAAGCTCAAAGGAGGACCTCACCAGGAAGGACACGTAGGCGTGGGAGAAGTCTTGGCAGGATTATTGGCTCATTAAAGGTGACCTAAAAAGGGAAGCAGAATTGGATTTGTGCTCTTTCATGTTCCCCTATGAGATATAAAGAACGGCTAATATTTTTTTTTTCTTCTTAAGAGGGCTTTTCCTCCTTATTTCTACATTAGAGATTTTATAGCTGGAAGGTGACATTCAAGATGGTGTGAAAGTGAAGCCTGATGAGTGGAGAAGTAACACCATTTTTATTCAAATGCTTTATAGCTTTACGTCTATTTAAATCAAAGACATAAATGAAGGGTAGAGAGAGAATCTGGTTTTGTTAAAGATTTAACAAACTTGCCCCTTCAATAAAATCAGCAGCTTCTTACTCATAAATGAGACTCAAACAGTCAGGCAGCAAAATAAGAAATAATGGATTTTATCCTTTCTTTTTAATCTCACATTATTCTCCTACCTCAGAAACAGCAAAAAAGCTGAACAATTTCTTTTACACGTCTTCCCACGATAAAAAACAAAGCATCCATGAAGAAAGTCAGAACGACTCCACATATCCTCCTCCATCCTCATACAACCTGGTATAAAATGAGATTGCTATTAATAACTAACTCCTCTCTGGGTGAGACGATACACAAAATACAATCCTTTTAAAGTCAATTATCACAACATAGCCTTCCACAAGCTTACAACAAGGCTCTAGGAAAGAAACCATCTTTATGCTATGAGTTACATTGCCCCCACGCCCCCAGTTGACTATGGGTTTGAAAAGCTCACGTGTACTGCCACGGATGGGAACAGCTCAGCAGATGTTTAGCAGAGCTCTGGGTGAAGTCAGTCCTTCCACAAGCGGTTTCAGGTACCAACACAGGCTGTCTCTAAGGGACATCCAACACCATGCCAGCTATGGGCTTTCCCCAAAGCCACACAACTATCGCCTTCCCCCCCCTACAGGCATTACAGAAAAAAATACAAGTATTTCTGGAATATTTACAGAACACTAAAATAAATAAATGTTTTGGGTTTTTTTTTCTGTAACAGAAGTAAAAGAATAATAAACCAAAACTACAGAAGCATTTGTAAAGTGTCATCATAGAAGACTGCTTGGAAGCACATCCACTCAGCTCTCACAATGAAGTCCATCAAAACCCAAAAGCTCCAAGGATCTCATTGTTTCAAACCAACACTTAAAGCCCTTAAAGAATGCAGCAAGTACGAAAAAAAAACCAAATTTGTATCCCTTAAGATGAGAAAAGGTGTACAGCAAAATGATCATGTATAGAATGAACATTAAATATCAGTTCATCTAAACCCGAAGCCAAACCTTCAAACGAGTCATTTGAGCCCAAAAGACAACACACTGATGCTGCTTCTATTTTAGGCACAGAACAATTTCAGAGCTCCGGGGCCACCATCTATAGCAAATAATGATGAGCCAAAAGGAAAAAAAGCGACAGGCTGGAAGGGTGAGGAGCCAGAAGAGAACAAGAAGCCCAGAGAAGATCATGAGCTGAAGATGAATCACATCTGAAAGGAGCAACTTTGCTTTCAAGTGAGATATGAAAAGCCTCACTCCTAGAGACAATGTGACCACTGGCTACTGGAAACATGCTGCAGCAAAACAGTAAATAAAGCAGACTCCAAATGGATTTTAAACTGTAGTTACTGGTTTCACTGTTTAGGTTGGAGAGAGTTTCTCAGCATTTTTACAAATAGAAAGTGTTAGTATTTGCACACCTGTTCAGTAAGAAAGCTACGGGAGAAGTAGGAAAGGGGGATGTCCATCCCGGCTTAGCTTTTGGCTAACTGACATCTAACACAGCGACCAGCCACACAGACCGTCAGCGTCCTCAGCAGGAAAAAAGACAATAGAGAATTCCCTTGCAAATTTGTATGCAAAATCGTAGCTAAAACCAGTACTAATAAGTCATAAAATTCAGGGTAAGAAGCAAACTAAAAGCATTGGCAGCTATGGAGATCCAAACTCAAGAGCCAGTATTCTCCTCTTAAAAAAAAAAAAAAAAAAGAATAGTATCAGTGGTGGCATTAGTTGGAGGCAGTCACCATTCCTGATGTTGTTGTTGCTGGCACTCTCTGCAGTTTAGGGAATTTAAACACCAATCCTCAAATTTTAATCCTCTTAAATTACAAACAAAATCAAACCAATCCCAAGATTTGCAAAATTGTAGATTAATTTTCAAATGAGAAGTCTGGTTTTTTTCATGAAAAATATTTAAGTGGCTTTTAATTCCTCTGAAAAAAATCAATGCAATTTGTGTTTTAGAATATGTTGCCATGCATGACTGAAAGACATTTTTAAGAAGCAGGAAAGCAGAAAGCATTCTACGCTCGAGAAAAAAAATATCTAAGTTTTATTGGGCTAACTTGGAATATTATTGCTGCAGTATAATTCAGGAATACAAGAAGCACATTTTTATTTTTCAGCTACAAATTAGGCTCAAAAAGCAGCAGAGGAAAACCTCTATAGAGAAATGAATTGCTCTCCAGAAGACAGGCTATTTTGTAGCCGTAAAAGAGCAGAAAAGCAACAGCGAGCGTTGCATAAGTAGATGCCCTCGCACCTTTCTGTCAGAGTACACACCTGCATAAATAAATATTTAGCCAAACATCAAAATTTATAAGGAAGCAGCCCACCACTTTACAAAATCAGGCAAAAGCAAATTGAGACTCATTGCAAAGAGCCCTGCCCTGAATACTAATGCGTTACTGATATCCCAGGACCAAAAAGCAGCGACATCGCGGGATCCTAAGCAAGCCTCATACATCTCCTGCGGGAGGATCTGAACACGTCTTGATAAAACCTTACTGCTAAAAATTTTGTGTTATCGGGCAGCTTTTGTAACAGAGGCAAAGGCACGGCTTCCCAGCTAGCGGGGTTTTTCCCTGCGTTTATTCTAATGATACACATTCAATTACTCGAGAAAAGAAAAGAATCAAATCAGAAACATCTGTAGTTTGCCATATAATTACTGGATCTTCCCCATGGAGACTGACCTTTGTAACACTGATACCGGGACCTGAAAGGCTAAATGACAGGATATTCACATGGTTTAAATGTATAACATGATTACAAGGAATTAAATAGGCGCTGTTATTTTCCATCTTGGTTTATGTTAACATAAGCGTGGACTTTATGATCTTACGTTTAATCTTTGCGCTCAGTATGTAGTAGCTGAATTTACCCACTATTAGTGGACCCAAACCACTAAAATGCCATGTTTTCATTATATAATAAAGTTGAATACTGGATTCGAGGTTAATATGCAGCCATTACTTTTACCTGTAATAGGAATCTTTTCGACCGCGCTTTCTTCCTTGCTCTCATCTTCACACCAGCTTGTGACTTCTGGATGTGAACACACCATAATGAAACACATTTCAAAGTCGCAGTGATCAGACTGGTTTGTTTGCTTTTAAGCCCTACTCCCTTTAATTTCTCACTTTTGTTATCTCTTGTTTATTGATCTAAACTATCCATTACCGTTCTTAAAAGAGGCACCTACTGTGAACTTTCCTCGTATGTGAGGCTAGCCTGCCTCTCTGTAGCTTCCAGAGAAAAGGACAAGCTAACCAAATGTCTTAAATTATTTAAGACCCAATGGGATTTAGGAAACAAACAACCCACAGTAACTCTGCGATCTTGTCCGGCAGCCCGACAGCAGCAGCGTATATCATACCAACCGCGGAAAATTAGTTTAAATCAAAGTCTCCGTCTCCTCCACGGATAAAAGTCGCGTGAATTTAGGAGGCCTAAAGCAGTTTGTTTACATTTGCTGTGTAAAGAGCATTGCAACCTAATTGCCTGTCTCTTCCGGACTTTGATGTAAGGGATGCTCTGAGAGCAGAGCGAGCAAGTTGCCATCGCCAGTTATTATGCCGGACTAATATATTACTTCCTTATCTGAAGAAATTAACCGGGTTTTCACAAATGCGTTCACCTTCTAAGCTCTGAAATGGCACCACACACCTTTCTCAGCATGAACCCTTTTATTTTTGAAAATTTAGTCTCCACTCTGGCTTTCTAATAAAGGGCAATGAATATATCCCACAATTTCTAAACGACAAACATTTTTAAAATAAATGCACACCTATAGATCCATTTTTAATAACTGCCACAAGGCTTGCTTTTCTACTCCTGCAGAAAAGATAGTCACAATAAGCATCACTCATTTTAAGAAGTAAAAAGAATGACAAACAATGCAGAGATATTTAGGAAAATCCCCCCAAAGTTCATTACAAATATACATTAATTCACCAGTCGCTATAGTACAGTCCCCTGCAGATGGGGATAGAAAATACATACATAGAGGACAATAACTTTGAACACACAGCTGGACCTTTTAACACTTGTTACCTTGTTCTCCCGCGCCGGCGAGCCGGGTAGCGTGTTTTGCCTGCTTTATTTCCCCGCCGTCGTTTGGGATCGATGGCAAGCTGTAAGATGATTCATTATTCTGAATACATGACCTATCCCCACACTCTTCTGGAAGGACCTCTCTCAACACCGGTAGAGCCTGCAGCATTAAAAAGAAGAGAAATAACCACAGCCCTATTATGCTTCGTCTCGAGCGTTTTCCAACATACATTTAGGCTAATCTATACTTCACTGTGTAATCTGTTTCCAGGGTGTTTTTGTGAGATGGTAAATTACCTCCGAGTTAAATCGGCGCTAGCTCAGGAATTGCATTCTGTCTTGAAGTAACACAAACTTTGAATTATTCTTTTAATCAATAGGTTTTCTAGTAATTCTCAGTAGTCCCCACCTCACACATTCAGGGTAAGCAAAACAGAAGGGTGTAACAAACACGCTGCAACAGCAACAGACTGAAAAGAAATCTCTCCATTTCAGGCACGCAGCAATAAGGCGAGTTAACCCACGGCATTAGCAATAGCTGCAGCTTAAAACACCCCCGAGAGGATGAACCTGGAGGCAGAGAACCCGATGCACAGCTTGCCCAAGCTAGCCTCAACCAGGGGGGGTTCTGATTTCAATCCATGTTATTCCTGCACGTTCATAAAGTTTGTTCTCTCTTGCCTGTGCATGCAGCCCTTTGCAGCAGCACTATTCAGACCTCTGTAGCTAAACGTATTTTTGACACAAAAAATTGAGTTGGAAGCCAGTACCTCTTTAGGGAGCTCAACATATTGTAAATATGGCTGAGTTAAAAGCAGGCTTAAAATAAAGCAAGCACTTCTTAGGTTACCATCCACCTGTCTTGGCTTTATAAAGCTCTTTCTGAGAGCAGGAGAAATCATCCTTCCTGGCGTTTATTATTTCTCAAACAGCAGCAGAGGCTTTTGGGGCATCCTTCCTATTTCTTCTTTACCTGTAGGGTGTTCCTTTTGGTTTTATTTTGTAGCACAAAATATGGACTTGAGTCTTTGAAATCTACTAAAATTTCTGCTCTAATTAAACAATTACTTATTAAACAATTAGATAATAAACCAGTAAGTCTCAGCGATGAGGACCAACACCTCAGAACCCCAGGTTTTGTAACTGATCTGAGAGTATGGAACAGCTTCAAGCCAAAACATTTTGGACTCGTGAGAAAATGTTATTCTGCATCTCCCCCCTCCTCATTAATCCATATTTATTCAGGAGTCCAGAATGGCAGCTTTTCCGTCTTAAGCAAATAGGCCACTGTTTTGTTTTTTTTTTTCTATTAAATTTACATATGGGAAGCATCCATACAAAAACCAATGCGAACAATCTGCTACTTCAACCAAAAATCTGCGATTTTAAGTCTCATTTTCTTAAAGTAAAGAATGCCTTAAATTACAGGCAGGATTGGGAAATCTTTACTATTGAAATAAATTAATTCCCATGTAGCAGTTTATCTTAGTGTGGATTTCTCACACCAGAAGTCCTTTGTTTACCTATTTGCAGTATCATTTAGCATCCAAATAGGCGTGAACCACCACCACCACCAAATACAAGCAACCAAGGTAAACTAACACCGTAACTAATCCAGGCAGAAGGAAGTGTCCCACCAGGGGAACCGAAGCTCAGCATTCAGAGTCACAGGCACAAAGGTGACTCCGGGGTGGCCAACATCTTCATCAGGGTGTGAAGATATCTAACGTGCTGCATCAACCACGCAGGTCTTATTCTTACAGGAGCGTAACTTGGCTGAAAAAGGCACTGGGATTCCATAGCCAAGAGACTATCCCACCGCCCAGAAAAGGCGTTTCTACCACGTCAGCTCCCTATGGCTGGCCCATGTCCACAGGAACAATACCCAGTTTGCTTAACAGGGGTAATGGGAGAGATCTGTGGGACAAAGGCTGATACTAAGACCTAAGAGAATAGAAGACAGACATAATTTAGTTATAAGAGATGAGGAAAAGACGGGCAGGTAGACAGACTCTGTGGACCACTGGAATGAGTGAGATGCTGATGGCACTGCAGGAGAAGGTGTATCTGCTGCTGGTCACCACCAAATCTCTGTGGACCACAAGTGCCGATGGGGACAGAGCTGGCAGATTTGACAGGTCTGTCTGTCCGGTCAGGAGCTCAAAGCCCCCTTCTGCACCTTCACCTCGCTGCCTGGCTGTGCAGTACCATCGTCCAGTGGGGTTCTTGACAGATATTTTTAAGCTCTCCGAGAAAGAAGTCAACAACACGGGGCAAAAATTCAAACTTTGGAGTCATAAATATTTAAGATCCTTAGGTGCAGATTGCTTATGAGTTCACTATTACATTCCATGCACCTTTATGGTAAAGCAACTGTTCCTATACATGCACGCTGTGTAATTTATACTGATCCTGTTCTGTGCAACCTGCTCAGAAATAAGGTGTTTCAAAAGGAGAGGATGCATCCTGCCACTATATTTAATTGACTGGATCCACTTAATAGGTAATATAAATGTTAAATGCATATGTGTGGGCCACGGTAACATGTGGTAATGAACAGATTATTACTGCATATATTCACCCATAAAGCTTATGTTATTGAGCTTTGACTTTGTAAAAGTTTTTACGTGCAATTATAAATTTATGTATGGTATTTGTTTATCTGTCATCAGCGCAATGATACATTCCTCGCTCATCTCTTCTACTTGACTGAATGTTTTAAGGACAGAATACAAATTAGTTATCCACATACAGAAAAAGAAGTTACCCTGGCTATAATTGAAAGCGTACAACTGACTAAAATATTACACCTTCATTATTTGTTTCAAATGTTATTAAAAATAGAATATAGCAAAACAGTTGAAGCTGCTTTTTAATTTCTCAATAAAAATTAGAGGAAAATATTTTTTTCAAGTATTTTTTGGGGCAGAGCATGGGCTCAACCCCTTACCAGCGGGCTGCCTGGCAGACCTCCCCATTCCCACCGCAGGGGTGGTGCAGAGGCAGCCAGGACATCATCCCTGTGCCAGACTCCCAGCTCTCCTGGCATGGCTGCGGCCCCAGTGCTGGAGGCAGCGGGGATCGGAGCAGAGCCCTGCCCTCCCTGCGCAGCTGGCTGCTCTGAGTTTGCAACAGAAGAGGTCAGGGCACAGGCAGGACTACCAAATGCCAGCTTTTTTTTTTTTTTTTGTGAAAGACTTACTTTATAACCTTTTGCATTAGCATTTAAAAAATGAGCATGCTACTATTTGTAAAATGCTCTGTGTATTCAGTGTACCAAACATAACTCTGTTTAAAAAAAAAAATTAAAATACATCATTCATGATAAAAAGCTACTAAGCCAGAGAGAAAGACAGATGATATAAGCCTTGTGATAAATTCGCACCACAGCTAATGTGTGAGCTTGTTTAAATAAATAACTGGTTTGAAGGGTGAAAAACAGACACGCTCCTGGAGACCTTAAAGGGACTGTTTTCCTCATTGCATGAAGTGCTGTATGTGTTTGCCTTGAGACAACTGAAGAACTCATATTCTCCCCTTATTTACCTCCTAACCATCTCCAAGGCTAGGTAACGAATGCAGACTGCTTGCCGTTCCCCTTAAAGCCCACACACTGGATCATGATAGCAGCACAGGGCTCATCTCATCTTAACAGTGCAAATTAGTCTGTAGGTGTCATTGATTTAGATATTACTAGATCTAAGTTCCAACCTGGCCATCCTGTGCCTTGTTGCCAGAAACCAGCAAGCTTCCAAACATCTCCACCACTTCTTCTGTGAGCTGAACCTGCTGCTCTTTCAAGAACAAGGCATGGTTGCTCAAGCAAGTTCGCAGCATGTCCACATCCCACTGCTGGTCCGGCCTGAGAAACAAACACAGGCAACCTTAGTGGGACACTCCACATACACGAGACACACAGGTGCCATACTACTCATTTATCTGGACAAGCGGCTCAACGTGCAGTGGGAAAACTCATCACACATTTTGTCCTTAATTCACACTTTTTCTTTCAAAAAATATCCAGAGTGGAAAATGTAAGAAATCACTCATGACCTCTACGAGTGTCAGGAGAACAGGCAGGGGCAATCATCATCATGCCTGTCCGAGGAGACATTAAATCTTTTCTGCAGACTCTAGTCTCAGCCTTGGGCAGACCCCACTTATTCCATCAGGCACTCTGATGGGCAGCCACTTCCCCAGGCTTGTCTTCCCACCCCCCCAATTCTTTTTATTATTTTTGAGCAAAAGTGCCTTTTCTGTTAAAGCAGAAAATATAAATACTGCAATCTTGTTTGCCAAAAGACGTTTGTTTTTCCAGTTGCTCCAATGAAGTTTCACAAACAGAGGAGTGAATTCCAATTAACTCCACGAGTGTTTGTCCCTAAGAAACCATTCAGGAAATACAACAACGTATTAGTGCTTGCAGGCATATCAGCCTCGAAAGGAGAACCAGGTATAGTTAAAAGGACCATTCTTCAGTGCTCACAAGTGCCCCAATCCCACTAACACTTGAGTATTGCTGAGCTTGTAACAGGGAAGAAGGTCTAGACAGAAGCTAAGTAAGAAAGAATGGAAATTGTTTTCCTTTATTGCATTAAAGAGAGCTAAAAACAAACAAAAAATATCAGCTCTCGCTTGTCCTTGTGGCATACGCACAGGAAAAAAACCCACATTTTGAATAACTGCGTTTTATTGTTTTTAAAGGCTATGTGAATCTTCTGCTTCACAGAAAAATAATTTGCTTCTCAAAATTACATTCCCTGTCCTTACGTGCCTGAGACTCGCATTGAAGATCACAGAAATTACTGGCTAAGAGGTCTCTGAAGTTAATACATTTCCCTCCCTGCCGGAGCAGCCTGGGGTGGGAGATGCTGCAGACTTGGCAAGACAGGAGGACCCGGCCTGAGCGCTGCCCAACGGAATAAGATTCACCATCAGTGAATGAAAAGCAAAATAAATGAATTTGCTTAATGTTCTCATTTTGAGTCACACGGCTGCTGCCAAGATGCGTAAAGATCAGCACTCAGATGTCTTTATTTTCCAGTGTGATTGGAGGTCTGGCCCCGGGTCTGCTTTCTCTGTACCAGAGAGGCAGAGCAGACTTGGGGAGGGAAGAAAAGAATGTTAATCACAACCACATGCAAGTTTTGTGTGTGTGATACCTGGTTTGCTTTTCATCCACCGCTCTACCTTTAGCATCAAGTGTTTTCTCAGGTAGGAGGCATCCATTCAGTGTGCTCTGTAATAAAGCCCGAAGCTGATGAAGGACGACTGCTTCACATTCTTCAAGGTCGTCTTCTTTCAGACTGCCAGCCCGATTACAAAAGCTACAAAATAAAGCAGGTATTACATGCAACATTTATTTAAAGCCCAGATAGCCAGCATCAGTTTGGAGGCAGAATCTGTAATACTTGGCTTCCTGGCTAATGGGTTAACCGCTGGGACAACCCTCAGGGATAAACATCTGTGATGCAAAAGATGCAGAACAGGACCAGGAGGTCAAACCCAGCACTTAGAAAACGCCAGGGTTAATCTCACACCTTTGCTTTTTGACAGGGAGAGAGGAACGTGTGCACATCCAGTCGGTGAAACTGCTTCTTGGCCAGGCAGCCCCAGCCATGCTGTGGCCAAAGCAGTTATTTCACAGGAACCTATCTCCAATGGTAGGCTGGAGGGACCAGGTCAGTTTGGGAGCTCTTACTCCTAATTCCCTGGAAACCCTCTAACCATGAAGTGCTCAAGAGAATCCTAGTTTACGGAGGCTGACACATAATTTTAAATAAAATTACAAAGCCATTTCCAATCCTTGTAATTAAGAGCCCGTGCTGCAGAGGGACAGTGAGGGCTCCCTGACCCTGGTTTTCTTAACACATGGATTTTGGTGATTCTCTTTGCTCTTTTACCTCAAAGAAGAGATAATTTTTCTGGTTAATGTTGTCTACCTCAGTAAATCATGTTAGTATTACTAGCTAAGGCGATGCTCTTATTCTTGGAAATAATTATTTACTTCACCTAAGGGATCTGTGGAGCAAGGCTGCAAAAAGTGCTACATTTAGGAGAGAGTGTTTGTTGGAGTAATTTGCGTATGTGCGTCTAAGTGCCATATTTCAGCTCTCCACTGACATAAAAACGGTGGAAGGGGAGGCAGGCCTCTTAGCAACTGGCAATGTTTGTTTGCAGGAGGCCCGCTTGCTCTTTGCGCCAGCCATTTGTCACCGCAAGAGAGAGGACCCCTGGCTCAAATCTCAACAGGCTCCTGCAAAGCTGCTCAGTAACAGCCTCTTGCCATTGCTCACCTGAATTCAATTAGAAGCGTGTAAGCAATCAACAACAAAATTACTACAAGCATTACGCTAGACGTACGGCAGCAAGCAAACAAGAATAAAGGGGATGGGGTTAAGGCTTAGGCAGCACTGCCCTCCTCCCTGGCTCCTGCCCACTCTACGAGGGCAGCGGAGAGGAGAGGCAGCTCGCAGGGAAGCGGCATTAACCTGAGCAGCTCCGCCGTCCCCATGGTCCCCACATGCTCGCCCTGGTACAGCACGCGGTGCTCGGGGCTTGTCCTCACCACCACGTCTTCTATCAACTGCAGCGCACGGGAGAGTCCCGCCAGCATCCCACGGTGCCTGCGAAGGGACAGCAAGCAGGGCTTGAAGTGACTTGAGTTGTGACACGTATTCTAAATTTATTCCCATCACACCAGTTGGAAAAACAAACCCCCTCATTTTAGCTTTTCAAAGAAAACAGCAGCAAAAACCACATTGCTCGAGCTCTGTAGAAAGAAAAAAAAAAGCGCACGAGCAAAAAAGCCATCCAAAAATCAGGCAGGGCCTGAGATGCTGCATTGCAATTACCCTGCTCTGAGCAGTTTAATTCCTTCACCTCCACAATCAGAATAAATCTGGTGACCACCTACAGGTACCGGGACATAACTGGTATCTCAGAGGGGTTTTGATGACGCTGCACCTCTATAATGATGCAAATTAGGTCTTAAACATTGAAACAATACATTAGGCTAATCCTCGAACAGAGGTGTAAATGGCTATTCAGGTCCAGCCCGGCTGCCTGCTTTGTTGGGGACTTTCCAGGCCAGGTCTCCACCAGCAATGCCCCAGCTGGCCCTCTGCCTGCAGAGCCCCCCAGGCAAAATAAAGATTTTAATTTATTTTTTTTTTCCGTATGTAGAAGTTGACACACTTAGACAGTTGACCTTGCTTTATGCTCCCTCAAGTGAAAAGCTCTGTGTATGAAAACTTGCATCATTTTTGCAGTCATGTTAAACTCTACTGAAAGTTCTGTTTTCCATCAGACTGTTGGGCAACAGTGAACAATTAAGTGGGAGCTGCCGTGCATTTAGTCGAGTTTCCTAGACATTTAATAAGCAAAACAATACCAGGGAGATCACATATGCAGTTAAACAGTGCTTTTTCTTTTCCCCCAGTCTTACAAACCCTGTATTTTAGCGGCCGGCTTGTTTCCCATTGTTTTCCTCCCACTGGGTGGTCCTTCCAGGGTGCCACTCGAGAGGGATACAATAATAAAAAGGGAAGGGGAAGGAAGGGACACCAACATAAAGAAAAACAAAATGTATGACAATCTGCAGCAGGCTACGGATCAGAGGTCAGCAAACAAGAGGTCCTTCTCTTTTACAGGTTGCTTCCTGGAAACAGTCTGATTAAGCTGACAGCTTGAATTATGTGTTACATTTTGTAATGCACAATCCATCTGTGCTAAGTCCTCTTCAATGCAGCTGAAGCAGCACAGGCATAAGCTCTGCCTTTTTCCACCCCCTCAGCACAGGCCTTAAAATAGTCATCATCTTTCTCTGTGCTAATTCTCAGAGACCCTCTCCCCCCTCTCCCGCTCCCCGGGTTTAAGCCCTTAAAGAAAGGGCCGGGTGCTGTAAGGAATGGTAAGAGGTTCCCCTCGAGTTCAGCCGCTCAGCCCGCCAACAAGCAGCCAAGGACCAGAGCTATCAGGTGGCTTCACCTGGTGGGAGGGGAGATTGGGTGCCACTCGAACAAGCCAGGCAAGCCACCCACTCCCCAGTGGGCTCCTGGGCTGCAGATCTGAACGGAAAACACACAGGCCAGGATCTCGCGCAGGTCTGAGCTGGTGGGATGAGTCTGAAGATGCACGCGTACAGCCTCTGATCAATGCACCCACCCACAGCAGTGCTCTGAAACATGGAATTTAGTTATTAAAAATGATGATTTTAGAAAATAAGGTACCAAATCGCAGCACCCCACTGTGAACTGCGACCAAGGCACAAAGCTCATACTAAGGAACCTTCCATAGCAACGTCACTTTTCTTTGGTTAATAACCTGATGATGTTATCGTGATAACCATTCCTCCAGCTGGAATTGGCAGTTTAAAATTAGGCTGAACTCACCCAGAAGTAAAAATGTGACCTGCAAACACTTACTGTGGGGAAAAAAAACCAAAACTTTAAAAAAAAAAAAGAGACAATGGTATTTCTGCAGCAAGGTAGGAAAGGCATTTTCTCCAAAAATATAAACTTCTGACTTCCTGATGGACAACAAGGATTTTGTTTAACCTTTCAAGTGAGCTATGATCCCTGCACATGGGAGGTCCTTTCCTCTCCATCACTCGTACTAATTTCAAGTAAGACACCAAAAGCGTACAAATGGCCCAAAGACAACAGACAAGGAATGATACTTTGTTCGGATGTCACAGCAGCAACACTGCTGCATTAGGAAATTCCAAGCTACAGATATTTTAATTTAGGACAACAAAAAAAATTGTTTTACAAAATTTCTGCATATTTCTTCAGCCAGTGTAGGAATTTTGTAGAAGAAAAACACATGGACTGAAGGGACATTGCAAGACCTGTGATACTACTCATTCTATGAATCTGGCATGATATATTCAGACCAAAAAAAGTTGCATTCTCATAGTTTGTGTTATTCATATAATTGAAATTCATGTACTAATTACTTGGAAACTTTTCCCCAAGATTTTCAGCTCATGAATTATTTTGCAGGACTCAAGTGTGCACGCTGAATTTCACATGCATTATAAAGATGGACTTGGAAAGCCCACCTGGTTATAAGCTCAACAATGGAAAAGGCTGCTTATCCCTCCACGAGAGCTTCCGTGCCTGCCATTTTTGAGAATTTATCCGCATTTTAATTCTCAGCTAAAACAAATTAAAATTTGTATCTTTTCTGCAGAAACAGCTAGCAGTGGCGATCCCACTTCCATGGCCTTGAGAAACAGAGGTATTCAGCTTGGCATAATCTGAGAGGAAACCTCCATGTTCTGGTTTCAATCGTGCTTCGAAGATAATGGGAGCAGTGAAACCTTTCGTATAATTTAGCTGGGCTTCAAGAGCGTTGCACAATATTTTCATCAGTTTATGAACAGCGAGGCATCACTAGCATTGACAGGGAGAGAACAAAAGGTTAAATTACCATCGCTCAGCTATGACTTCTCCAGCAAAGGCAGGCACTCTATGCAACTTCCCTACAAAGTGTTATGATTAACAGGTGTTATACAAAAGAAAAACTGGGTAAAAGCTATTTAGATGTAAATTAGATGATGTTTCCATAGCAAGCAACAGTCTGATGCAAATGAGAAATGATAAAGTTACAGAAGTGTATATTGATGGCCACTAGTTTCTGCTCAGCTGTCATCTATTAAAATACAAACTAATATTGAAATCAGTACCTAAGACAACATGACCATGAATGTAGGAAGAACAGTTGCATTAAGCAGATTAAAAAGCTGCAAACAACCAAAAAGGAAAAAAAAAACAACAAAACAAACCACAAAAAAACCCCAACCCCAGCCAGCAGAATAGTACTCCTCATTCTCCAAGGGTAAAAAAAGCTGGTTTCTTTCATATGTGGTCTCTCCCAAGGTACAGCCACCACCCTGTATCTAGCTAACCACTCCAGCTAGGAACATTTTGCATGTGAACAGCACCCACACAAGGTAGGGAGACCCAAGAGGAGCAACACCCTCTGCAATACAGCACATGCTGGCAGAAAAGGCTTTTTTCAATATTTCTGTTGTGACTGGGGGCAGGAAAACACTGGTGAGGAGGAAGAAGGGTGTTGAGGATACAGAGAGCAAGGAAACAGAAGCGTGCTGCTGAGGGAGAGCAGGCAGGAGAAAGGTAGCAGTCAGGTCACAAAATCGTGGGGTCAGGCAGTGGTACGATGGCCGGGGGGAAGGGGGATGTGGATATGAAGCGCTGCAGAGGGAATCGATGGCAAACGGACTGTCAGAAGAACTAAAAGACAGGAGATAAAGGTGGGAAGGATGCTCCTGCAGCAGTGGGGCATGACAAGGTGGGGACCCAGGAAGGGATGACGGTGGATGGCATAGGGCTGTTCATTCACAGCGAGGGAGCAAAGCCAGCCCTCTCATGCAACCTGGACAAAACCCTTGGACCATCTTGTAGCGAGTATTATACGCTCTGCCAGGATGAGGATGCACCTCCCTGTCTTATGAGGGCATCACAAGGCTGAAAATCCAGCTGTGATTGATATTACAGGTGATACTCTGGTTTTGCAGTTGTTGTTGGCAATAAAACCCCACTGCTTTCACACGGTAGCAGAGGACGAGCTATGCATCTCTGTGTTGTGCTTTCCTCATTCTCTGTCTGCTATTTCCAAACAAAATGGTCTGGCAATTTTAATTAACACAAAATACACTGTTTAGTAAGTTATAGGTACTAATAAACAAACTTGTTGAAATAAGATTTGCTTAAATTTAACAAATGTCTATTATAACAACAAACGTACTTAATTCCTCCAAGTCTGGCCTGAATGAGTTACCTGAAGCCATTTAACCACTAGGACAGAGGTAGCAAGATACTAAATGAGCAAGAACTTTGCCGACCTGTATGCAAGCTTTAGTGCCAAGTACCAGCCAGGCTGTGAAAACAGCCTCGAGGGCATATGCTAACGAATGAGTACCAGCAGAGAGAAAATACGTAAAGACATACCCGTCTGGTGCTGAGCTGACCGAGGGCTCCTTCTGCACTGAGGGAGGGTCTGGTGGTTGCAACAGGAAGTCCTCTGCAGTATGGGCATCCCTGTCCCGCTCCCAGCTGGCCCCTGGCAAGGCTGTCCCCTGCTGGACGTCAGGAGCGCACGGCATCACCTCCTCCACGCTCGCCGGGACCAGGAGCTCAACACTGTTCTCCCAGCTTGCCTCCTTAGAAGTCCACCAGCTACCCAGCTGAGGCTTTGGTCCTATAAAAATAATAATAATGATAAATTATTCCCAAAACATTAGCAGGACCAAGGAGTACATCATAGTGTAGAGAATTAAACTAAGATTACTTATGTTGTTTGTTCACCTCTTTCACTTATCACGCGTGAGCGAGCATCCCTCTGCTATCCCTTCACTTTGGGTTTCCCTGCCCACAGCTCCGTGTCTTTCTGCGCTCCTCTCGCAAGGGGGAGTCCGGGGAGGCTCCAGCCCCTACACTCACACCTTTTGGGTTTGCAGCTCTCGGCGGGTGGGAGACAAACCCAGCACTCGTCAAAAACCATCACCAGCATGAAGACCAGCTACTTCACTAAATCGTCTCTGGAGGAATGATGAAACAGAAAAGCTGGAAAAAGCTTTTCTTAGGGGGAAAAAGTACACCTGAAGAGGCTACTATCATACACATTTTTTAAACCTTGCAGAAGAAACACATGCCTGGAGGCTTTTAAACTCTGCACATTAATTGCCTTCTCTAAAACATGAGAGTAAAGGGCTAAATTATGCTTCTAAGACAACAGATACACGCTACTTATCTTTATACAGAATGCCAAAAGTTAATGGACCAGCTAGTGCTGTAACAAATTAGTATTGCTACAGAAATTCCCAGTTTTCCATAAAATTCACCATGGGTTTAAATTAACCAGCATTCGCACACCTGCTAACGCTACAGCACCCAGCATTTCTGCTTGTCCTGGTCACGGAGTTTCACTGGAACTCAATCACTTAAGGTTTATGCCAAACAGTAGCTGATGCCATGATGCACTCTCTGAGCCTGGTTTCCAAATTGGCGAAGCAAGTCTGAGCAACAGAAATGTCACTACTGTACTTGCTGGGAAACGAGGAAGGAGAACGGAGTTTTGTTCTCCAGTTTGCGGGGTTGGGGGGTGGGCAGAAAGGGGCCACTTTCTTGCTTCTTCAACCTGGGGGAAATGGGATTTGTTCCCTCCTATATTTTGTGCTGCTGCTGCCAAGCAGTGGCCAGGGAGCAGTAGGAGATGCTCGCGAGCGCCACTCTGCACCAAGCCGGCAGCAGAGCTGGGTGTGCGCTCGCTCCTGGCATGGGACAGCGAAGCATCTTCATCAGCTCCCATCATTTGCAGCATGGAAGGTCAAGCTTAGGAGAGCTGGAATAAGCCAAACCCCTCCACACTGTCAAATCTGGGCTGCATTAGCCTGTTCGCTTTGCAACACGCGTTTGGCAGCAGACAGACATAAGAAGCCCTCCGGGCAGTCCAAGGTGATTACTGTGCTGTTTGAAAAAAAGCTCATTTTGATTTTGAACCCAACTGTACGGTTTCTCTGAAGGTAGAGATACCATATTCCAGAAATTAAATGGGTATTTCTTTCCCAGACACGATGCTGGCCACCTCAGCCTTCCCCATGGGGAGGAACCGGCGCTCTGCAAAGCTGCAGGCAGAGCCCAGGGCTAACGTAAGCCAGGTTCGACTGGTCTCCTTCCAGTGCCAGAAAGGACAGGCTTTCATTAAAACAGAGAAGTGGCAAATGAAAGATGAAAGAAAATGAGAGGCAAAAATTCCTTAGAGAAAGAAAAAGGAATGGAAAAAAAAAAACCCTCAAGAAAGAGGATGCCAGAAAAAAAACAAGACGCAGCACAGAAGAGCATCTGATCGGGATGCCAGCTTTCCTCTATAAAGAAAACCATAATCATTACAGAAGAGCAAAAGTCCCTGCATCATTAGCGTTGCCACCACTTTCCATTTTAGCAGTTGTTATGGGGCTTGGAAAACTAGTTTAAGTTGAAAATTACTATGTGAACTGGCAAAGCAGGGGAGAGTATTTTTGCAAGGTCTTAAAAAAAAAAAAAAAGGAATAAACAGTTACTTAGCGACAAATCTTTGTCACTGTGACTTCAAAACCAAGTCCACTAGCTTACTTCAAAGTAACCAACCAAGCCAGTAAAACCAGAGACAACACATTTTAGCCAAGACGGGGGAGAAAAAAGGAAAAAAAAAAAAAAAACAAGGAAAAAAAGGAATGAGAAGGTGGAACACAGCCTTCTGGGGCAATGCATCTCACCCCAGAGGAAGAGCATCTTGGCTGGGAGGTCTGCACTGCCTTTTTCAGGAAAGTCCAGAACAAGGCAGAGAACCACCACCAAGAAGGAGTTAATGCAGCCACATACAAGGACATACCAAACCTCAGTCTACATTGCCAACTCCCAGTTTTGGAAATGCATGAACTATTGTGCACAAGTGTCTGAGGGAGAAGAAAATGATAGAATGGTTAAAAGTTGGAAAGGACCTTGAAGATCATCGAGTTCCAACCTCCCTGTCCTGGGCAGGGATACCTCCCGCTAGACCAGGTTGATCAAAGCCCCATCCAACCTGGCCTTGAACACCTCCAGGGATCAACCTGAAACAGAAGAGATGTACTCTTCTAGTGAAGCAGGTTCACATTAAACCTCTTAAAATGAGGCTCAGATGACTTTAAGGCAACCACGGGCACAGCAGTGAAGAAACCTTTACTTTCTAATAGTGAACGTGAACAGGCTCAGCCCCCAGCATGTCCAGATGAGCGGCCTGGGAGGAAGCCAAGCCAAAAGAAAAAAAAAGGAAAAAGAGAAGAAAAGAAAAAAAAAAAAAAGAGAGTGCTGCTGTGCTTTAACCAGAGCACAACACACATAGGGGAAACCAGCAGCCATGGCCATCACTCTGGTTGGGATGCATGTGCCCCAGCACCGGGCAGAGGCAGACAGGCACACGCCCTGCCATACCTGGGACGCTTCCCTGCAGCCGTTCCTCCTCAGGTTTAGGATCAGATGCAGAGGAGATCAGCTGCTCGGAGCCTTCGTCACTGGTGGCAAGATCCCCATGTCTCAGTGCTCCCTCCACTGATGCATCACACTCTAAATCAGCGCTTCTGCTCTCTGGACCAAGTCCTTCAAGTGATGGAGAGCGTGGAGGCGAGTCGGGCACCAAGTGGCTCTCTGTGGGCTGTGGGGGCTTCTGCCATGTGCCCAAACCTCCAGCAGCCAGGATGGTTGATGTGTGGTGGCCCATAAAGACTGTTGCTGGATGATACAGTCCTCTTGGCACAGCTGTCTCAATGCTATTTCCTGCCTGTCTTTCAACCCTTGGCATCTGAAAAACACAAGTGGGAGATGGCTTAAGGAAACAAATTGGCAGCGCGTTGCAAATGGAGCTTCTAGAGGATTGCATGTTGGTTTTGGAGAGAAAACGATCACAGAATTCAAGTATTTTGTATAGTATTATTGTTACACAAACACTTGGCATGCCTTTCTTAGTGTGAAAACGAGGGCCCAGACCTGAAGTGAAGCTCTATAAACGAAAACAACTGGTGGCAAAAGCACGCTACACCCCCAACATGACTAACAGGGACTGAAATACCCAAAAGACTCAAACAAATCTAAACAGTAACTGTTTTTTACAAGCAGGCAAACTTTTAAGATTAGATTCCTGAAAAGGCTTTTAAGACCCAGGACCGAAGCACGGCATCTAGATCTACCCACCAAAGTCACTGAAAACACCTTGAAGTTACTGACTCAAGTGGAACCCTTATGCTCTGCTTGTGCATGACTCTGTACAGCTGCTGGTAGCCTGTGGTTTAGGTACCGCAGCATCCTGCAGCCAAGACATGACCATTAGGACCCCATTGCAGTGTCCATGGCACAGCTGGCCTTTCTGGAGCCACCCACAGCAGCTGCTCTAAGCAACCTCCTCCTCCTGCTCTTCTCATGGTCTTCTCTAGAAGGCAACAGTATGAGGAAGGGTTCCTAGGGAGTTTGAAATGTACATCTGCCATCGCTTACTTGTCTATATACCCAGCTTCGCTCACAGCATGTCAACAAAGCAAATAAGAATGAGGCAAAAATCACTTTATTCTTGTCTTTCTGCTCTTTCCTGCCTGTTAAATCATGCTAAAGAGGAAGAACGACTACTCAGCTAACACCACGCAGATGAAATCGCGTTTTCCACAAAGCAACTTTGGGCACCGAGCAGAAATATGCTAAATGACACTTTCCTCCAAGAACTATTGAACTTGCACAAAAATGGTTCCAACAGTATAACCACTCTGCTTCTAAATCCCAGTGTTTTAATACTTGCCTTTTTCTCTTTGTAAATCTACTCAATCAGAACAATTTAGGAGGAGGGGCTACTGCCACCACTACTACTAAAAGGTCACCGCCAGTTTATGCAAAGCCAAAATTAGCTATCGTAATACCATTGTTCATACTAAGCAGGGCTTACTTTTTTCAGCCCCAAATCACAGCAGGACAATTTACAGTCACCTCCACACCTCTCTCCTCTCTTTCATTGCCTGACCTCTTCCTACCATACAAAGTCAGCTGCCAAGCCCAGCTTAAAGGAAACAAAGGCATCTTGTCTAGTCTGTGACCAAGTTTCATTAAAAAAGCTCAAATTCCAGTAACAAGAAGCAGAACAAAAAGCCATGAAGTTATTTTAAGAAGGAGTAAAGGTTTGCTACTCAGATTAAATTCACAGCTTATTCCATCACCACTGCTCTCGGGTTCCTCCTAATTACTTTTCGGGTCTTGGATTTGCCGCTTTAAAATGCATCTAGCAAGTACTTTATGGATTTAGCAGCTCCTGGATGTAGTGTTCCAAAACAAATGCAATTCAAACAGGTACAAGTGCTTGGCAGAGTCATAGCAGGCGTACATCTCTAACACGCTCCTATTTGATTGCAGAAAAAAAAAACATCTCTTCATTGCCTTTGCATTCTCAAAGCAAAAGTATGATGGATAACATTGATCTACGTACTGTTTTTACCACCAGAAACAGAACAGTAAAAACGTGTAGATGACTTACCTAAAACAGTCAACCCAATTACTGAACTTTGTGTTCTTCCATCTGGGAGTTAAATAAAGTCTCTGTTCAAAGCACACTTAACAATCCTGGTTTTGGTTGTGGAGTGCAGGCTCCCCACTTCTTCCTCCAGTAACAAATACAATCTTTTTTTATTATCATTAAAGTGCTTTGAAGAAAACAAAGCTAAGAAAAAAATGCCTTCCATTAGGACTTACAAAAGGGTGCAGTCTCCCCTGGCAGCAGACCACCACAGAAAAGCTAGGGAGATGAAGTCCAGCCAGAGGTTCCTCTCTTCCAGGCGCCTGGCGACACCCCTTTTCTCAGGGAAGGATGCTCTGCCACCCACAGGTGTTCTGGGGTGGTGCCCTATGCCCTGTCCAACAGACATGGCACTGCCAAGATGCACAACCCCAAAATCTTCAAGAGACTTCAAGAAAGTACTTCAAAGTTGAAGAAGCCGTACTTCATTGCACAAAGGTTTCAGAAGTCCAGGTTATACAGCTCTGCCAGCAGAGAAGGAACTCTTTAGTACGAGACATCTCCTCCAACTTGTAATGCTGGATTGCTGTTACACTGGGCTTCAGAAGACTGGTGCTCAAGTCCTTTTCATGGAGAATCATGGTTTTCTAGACAAATGCTGTTTTGGGTATATGACTTCTGAGCTTAAGAACTCCCATAAAAATTGACAGTTCAAAAGGGTGAGTATCTTGTGGCTCAGAAAAGATATTCACATTGGTGTTCTAGGGGCATTGGGATACTGACCATCTCTAGAAGATTGCTTCTGTGATTGTCCTTCTTGGTGTTCAAGATGCATCACTAACAAGGTTATCACACCATCACTGGCATCCTGACTAGCCTGAAGGAAACCATTACAATACCAATGCTAGCAAATAAAACCAGTTCCAAGTTGTGATAATTTGTGTCCTGGAAATACCACCTGCTAGCCGCATGTGCTCGCTACAACTGACTCTGTGCGACATCACTGAGAACAAACTCTTGCATTTTGGACGTAAGAATAAGCAGATTTTAAGTGAGGTGAAGTTGGTGGGAAATGGGCACAATCAGTTTGAAAAAAACAGAGTTAGAGAATAAGATCTAAGACACAGCACATAGACGAGGCAAAAGGATGCACATTTAGTTGACGTTACTTTTGTATTTATGGAGGGAGTCAAGAAGGAGAAAAAAGGGGACAGGGGAGGAAAGAGTCCACAATCAAGCTTCTAACAACATGAAGTGACATATTTGGATACATATCAAGTTTGTGCTGTCCAAAACCTGCTAACAGTTTTTAAAAAACTAAGTCACACCATGAGCTGTCAATATTCTAGTATTTATGTAAACTTTTCCATAGGTTAGAAATCATGTCTCCTACACCAACCGTTTTTAATTGAAGAACCTAACATTCAAAAATAAACTCACCTTTTCACACACATCCGAATTAAAAACGTAATTCGCAAACTGCTGGAGGCCTGCTTATATAGGTCAAGGTTGCTCAGGTTCATTGCTTTGTATATTACAGTTTAAAGAATGCTCTAAATTCAAGGTTTTTAACTTTTTAATCTATGGGGAAAACTTCCTATAAACTCAGATTAACGACTGCTAATGCACTGAAGAAAGAAAACTGAAAACCTTCCTCCTACTATAAAAACAAAATAGTGTGGCCTCTGTTTCTTTTCTGATAAGAGTCTTAAATACCAAACATTTAACTGCATAATAACATTTACTGGCAGCCAGGCAGCCTGCTTAGCAGATATATAAAGCAGGTAAAAGGAGAAAAAGTTAATTTCTTGGCTGAATGATTCCATCGGTAGCTATAGGGCAAACTAGAAAGTCTTTTAGTAAAGTAGCAGTTGATTCTTCTATCAATCTGCAGCACACATACTCTTCCAAGGAATGCATTAAATATGAAAATCATATCCCGTTATCATCTGTTTCCAGCTTTCAGCCCAGTAAGCTTTTCTTAATGAATGCTGTAGCCTAAGGGACAAGCACGCTGTTGGCTTTTCTGAATAATGGAGTGATGCTACCATTTTTGCTTATTACAATATCGACTAGCTGAGGGGGTTTCACACATAGTCACAAGTGACTACTCTTGCCAGCATGCTCCAAGTTATTACAAGATGTTTTTAGACATTTCATCTAAAAGAGCTTTACTGCTTTTAGTGAAGAAAACAGCTATGGTCTTGAACTGTATCATTTATATGGAGATAGGAGGAGGGATTAGAAGCCTGCATTACTGCAGATATATAGCAGAATATATTTAAGTATTCCTTGTCAGTCTTTTTGTCTGTTACTTAGATATGCAATCTCTTTTTGCTTCTTCTGAGAAAAGGTCAAAATGCACAAAATTATAAATACACCGTATGAATCGACCACTGCATTTTTAAAAATCTCATTCATTAAGAGTATTTCTTCCTTGTTCAAGACCATTTTCACACTATACGGAATAAGAACTATAAAAACCAACACAAAGATGAATATAGACAGAGTTTCCCCCCCTTTTTAATTCTAGTTCTTTAGTTGAAATAATTGCACTTTTTACCCAGGTTATTCTACTTCACTCAGGCACTAACCAATATTTCACGCTACAAACGCCACAATAAAAATCCCCACGCAAAGACTGCTTAGCAATGCCTGCCTCTCCACGCAGCGGCTCAGAGGAAAGCCCATCAATGTAATAAAACACATTTCCCCCCGCTTCTTCCGCATTACCTGCTCGTTGTATTCTTCTTCCATGTCACCTTCTGCTGACAAGTTACCCTCTTGAAGTGATAACACACTTTTAATTTCTCTTCCATACCATGCCTAAATGTGAACAAATCCATTACATAAAATCGAAGGCCAAAAAAAACCAAACCCCACCACAAATCAACAAATACTACTTTGCAAATTGTGCACTTTTGAATGTAATGTCCTAGCAGCATTTTTTTACTTGGGCTATATTTAAAAAGCCAGAGATCTCATTTTCTCCTAATTTTTCTGCTCCCCTGAACAAACGACATGGCTCATACACAATCTTCCGCAGTTTTTAATACACATTTATTCATCTAACTTAAAATCCTACAAAACAGTAATAACTTGTTGACTCAGATGTGTTTCATCCCAACTGGTATTTGTAAGGCTAAATTATTTCTGCTGTATCCAGACAATGACTCCGCTGCTTTGGGATGAAACGAGCTTTAGAATTTGTTTTTGTTTTACATACATCATCTTACAACTCATTGAGCTATTATAAGGAAAAATATATGGCAGATGTTATAAAGAGCAACTCAGCATGAAAGGCAACTTGCTGTAGTGTTACTAACAAACAACTGCATAAACCATCTTCACCTCCACTACATTGTTTAATTGACCAAATGTAATGCATTCATAGTAGGACTACTGCTTAAAAGCCAAGCACACGCAGCACCTATAATTAATCCTGTTTGTTAGTAATTGTAAACCCCAATAACAAGTTACATCGGCCCTGAATGAAAGCACTTCAATACCTATTCTGCATCAGGTAATATGCATGAAAATAAATCTTTAAAACAATTAACTTAACCAGCTCTGCACTTCACTCCAGTGGTGCATTCAGCAAGTCTGCTATTTCCCAGGTAACAGAAGCTGTTCATAAAATTGTAAATATGAAATTTTAAGAAACAAAAACTAACCACATGAGAATTAAAGATGCTCAAAATAAATTCAAATCTAACTACTGCATTTTCCTGAAAGCTTACGTGAATTTACTTACACTCCCCCAAATTACTGAAGAAATTACAGACTTAGAAACACAGGAGAAAAAGTAAATCTTTCAGAAACAAAAGTTTTGTCAGCTACAGCCACATAATAAACTGTGCATATAGTTTACATATAGCACTCCTAAAGGGTGTTCTCTCTCTATGGAGAAAAAAAAAAAAAAAAGGAAATAGTAATAATTTCTTTCTGTGTACTTCCATGATAGGTTAGATAGGTTAAATGATTTCGTGCTCCATAATTCTTATGCAATCCGCAACAAGGGGGCTTTTCATAACTGTAGCATAGAGGATACGTAATCTGTGCTTTGTTCGACAGCTCAGAAAAAAAAAATAAGCCTAACCTGGCAAAAATAAAATGGATGGCATAGAAACATCAAAATGGAAGCAATGAATGAAAACACTGCCTGCAGATCCACCCATGGCAAAACTGTGACTCACATCAATATGTTATAACAACCTACCACTAGTCAAACTGGTGTGCATTAGGGTTGCTCAGGAAAAAAAAAAAAAAAAATCCTTAAAATCAGGGTAAACCTAGCATCACAACACACCCCCTCTTGCTTTGCTCAAAATAAAAATTTAAAAAAAAAAAAAAAAAAAAGGAAAAAAGGGGAGAAATCACATGCACCCACACAGGGACAGTCTCTAAACTATACGCTCCTAAGCTGAAGGAAGGAAAAGATGCTCTGCAAATGTCACCAGACCCAACAGGCTTAAAAGAATTAACAGACACTAGCTGGGCTACAGTTGTGTAAGGAATTTATTAATGTGGGTATGCAACGATGGGATGTTAGCCAGCCCACTGGTCTATTACAGCTGAAATCAATTGCCACTGTAAGAGATAGCTATGTCTTTTCCTTACTTCCAAAGGCACACAGACCCGCTAACAATCCCCGCAAATGACCGGCTCTGGGTGCCGAAGTCAAGGACAGCACCTCCCAAATAGGAAACGTATGTGCAAACCTACTGGTGTTTCAGAGGGAATGTTAATCAACACAAACAGGTCTCACCACCCCATCTCAAATACCATACATAAAAATCTTCCACAAGCTGAGAAAAATCAAAGATTGGGGCTACTTACTTTAATATGAAAGACAGAAGGCAGCGTTAATACATGGCAAGTTACAGCTAACATGAGGAGAGTTGTTTGGGGCCAGCTAGTCCTTGTTGTTCTTAATAAAAACATAGAGACTTTCAATAAAATGAAAGACAACTAATTTAAAAACAATGCAATTGGTGGAGGTGGTGTTTGGAGCTTAGTGCTCCAAACTTTTAGCCATAGTACATAAGCTTTTTGTCAAATCAATATAATATGAGGGTTCAAAAAGGACTAGACACTGCATTAACGTGACAGTTAAAAGGACCAAAGATTTTTAGAAAGGACAAAGGCTCACACTTCAGGTCATACATTTATCTAAGGAACTTTTCTAACGTAAGAACTGCACACAAAGGGTTTCTTGCCCTTTACTGTGATGCACCTAGTGAAAAACCAAAGCAGACGGGGGGGAATACATTGCTGCTTATACAACCCTACTTCAGGCTAAGCTCTAATAACACTTCTTAGCACAGTGTTCCAGAGCATATCAAGAGAGAAGCTTCCAAAAACATTTTAAAGTAAGGTTTGCTCATTTGTTTTCTAACTTCTAGGTTTTATACTTTTCCCCCCTTCCACTCCCCCTGTTTTTAAGTTGCAGTCTGACTCTTTCCTCCTCTTAGCTTTTTTTCAGAAGTGCTTATGTATTTCTTTTCACATACTTAGAATCATCGAATAGATACATGCTGTATCGGAGCCCCTCAGCCAGCCCACATTTTTCTTTCAGTCCTGTACCACTGTCATCCAGGGGTGCTGCTGCACGTTCACGTTTTCTGGAACCTGGGCCCACGCTTTTTAGGCACTTCCTTTTAAAAGGATCACAGTCTAAATTTTACTGTCTCAGATCAAGCTGTGTGTGCCCCTGAAGAGAGGGAGGAAATCAGTATGTTCCAAGAACACTGTTCCTGTTTTAATTCAAATTGCATTTTAGAGAAATAAAAAACAATCACAACTGAGTTCTAGACAGCCACACGAAAATAAGCGTTGTGTCAATACCACATCATAGTGGCTTAAAATACCTCAACTAATTTGTTTCCTTCCCCCCTTTCTTCCAGCAAGTTAAAAAAGGGGAGTGGCAGAGGACAGAAATACCCCTGCCAAATATTTCTGAAGAATGCTGTATCTATTTTCTAACAGCAGCCTTCTAACATTTGCCTTCCAGTTTTTACATCCTCTCTGAAATCTGACTCCACGTATTAGTGTCGTGAGCACATCACAATTTTATTTTTTAAAATCCGAGATCATTACCAACCTACATCCCTTTGCAACATCCCAAATTGTTCTTCAGTGAATAGCAAGACACCTTATTAATACAATTCAAAAATCCCCAAAGCTTGGCTGTTTCTTATAGTAGCCTATTAAATTGAAAGTACTTCAGTCATGAGGTATGATAAAAAATACTGTCTATTTTAAAACCTTAAATATGGATCCTGATCAATTTTGTTTCAAACATTAAGACGTGCAGAAATCTCTTTAGGAGTATAGAAGAGTTTAATCTTATTTCTGCTCTAATTATAAAAAAGCAAAACTAATATAACTGTTCAACCTACAAATAGCAGTAATGATACATAACCATGAGGAAAATACTGAAGCCGTTTACCCCAATAGGGGTAAACAGGAAAAGTAAAAAGTCTGTTCACATTTGCAAATGAGGGTCTGATAGACTGGAAAGTTAAGAGAATCATCAAATTTTACTTCAGCATGAAAAAATAACATCATAGCAATTCAGGCCTAGTGGTAACTGATCTTTTTATCTCAACACAAATGAAATTACTATAATGGGGTGGGTTTTGGGTGTTTTTTTTGTTTTGTTTGGGGTTTTTTTTTTTTACTTCCACAACTTTTTTTTCTCCCATACTATTAAGATATTGAGGTAGACTGACTACATACTGGAGGTACAGAAATCCCCATCTCCTTATCAGTTTTAGTCATCGTGGGGAGACAGATTCCAGTAGGGGCTTGCCAGAAGACAGATATTTTTCTCCTAAAAGAAAACACTGCAGAGTCAAGCTGACTTTTGACAACTGTTTCCGCAATGAGAATTGCGGACCAAAACAAATGAAACAGGCAGAACAAATAGCAGAGGGTGGCTAACGTAGTTGTTGAATGGTCACTTTCGTTTGTCCTCACAAGAGATTTTATTCTTTCTTTTAAAATGTAATGACCATGCATGTTTTCTGTGTTGTAATTTTTAAGCAATTAGTCATTTAAAAACAGAACAGGCACATATTAGTCCAACAGCCTCTTTCATAAGGATAATTCATCCCAGCATGAGTTCTCAAACTGATGACATTCAGCGAAGTCAGTAATAAGACCCCTTTTACAACTGTAGACCTTTGAGCTGACAGCAGTCAAGGCTATGAGTGAAGAAAGGAAAAGCAACTCGTTTGCGTCATCTTTGATGACAAAGGTGCTACAAAGACAACAGCAAGAAGTATATTCTATTGGGTACTGGCCCTTTTAAAAGTGGTCTTTTGGTACTAACACACTCCTACCGTGTCAGTTTTGATGCACAACTCAAGTATACAAGGTGACAAAACACTCCTCAGGCTTTACTCTACCAGCCCAGAAGCAAAGTTCAAAACGTCCAATTCTGAAGGCATGTGAATCTAATCTCGGTGTACATGAAAGAATGCTACCAAAAGCAAAAATCTGAGTGATGCAACAGGATGCTGGAGGAAGTATTTTTTTCTCTGACCACTGTTCAAGTAGTTCTATTACTAAACAGTCAACTAGCAATAACTGTGACCTCATTTTACCTCAGCTTTAGTCCACATAGCTCTCGCAGTAATTTGTTGCAAGAGAATTTATTTACTCTTGCACTTGCTCTGCTGATAAAGACAGAGCAATAAGCAGGGGCAAGACTCACTATGGCTATTCAGAGTGTTCGCACCAGCAAAATTAAAAGTATGTCCTGAAACAACTTCCATGAAATTTATTTGGGTATTTTTAAGTAATAAAAGCCTTACTAAAATACAGTTTTATAACAAAGTCTTTATGAAACTATTACAACTCAAGTCTTGGTTTTGTCCTAACCTAGATACTGCTGGTTTATTATCCTATCACTAACACTCCAAGCACATGATCCATTTCCACATTTTTTTGATCTCGGTTCTCCCTCATTTCCAAGAGACTCAGAAGCACAGGGCACTTTACTGTAGACCAAATGTAAACTACCTCTGCAGCTACAGCAGGGTCTATTAGATCATCTATTACCAGACTTCAGGTTAATTTCAAATTCCCAAACATTACCCCTTTAAGCACTCCAAAACATACGATGAGGTTTCACTAACATCTGAAGTCCTGATGTGCATAATACTTGGACAAAACCAATTTAGCAACCCTGTAATAACCGCAAACACTAACGTATTAGGTCTTATAGAAAGTTACTTCCATCTTCTGAATCATCTCTGAACTTGAAGTCTTCATATGAGCTTCAAATTGGTCGAATTCCTTTAAAAAGGTCTGGTTTCGCAGAAGAGCTCCTTTTTGTCGTTCATCTATTTCTTTCAAGTATTTTTTCAGCTTCATGTATTTTAGTTTCATTCTACCGAGGAAAAAGAAACTGTACTTAAAGAGCATGAAAATAAAACAAATGCATCTATTACAATCACTTTTCTTCAGACACATACACTTATGTGGAAGGTGCCTCCCCAGCCCCGCAAAAAGGAATAGACACATTCTTCTGCACAACTGTCCAAAGTTACATTATACTCGACAGGATGTCTTCTGTATAACTTCAGATTGAAACAGGGTGTTTGGTGTTCAAAAAGATAAGTATATCAAAAAACTCTTGTACTTTTGCTTTAAATGGATTATATTTTAGTCACATCACATTAAATCAAAATGAAAATTGTATTTAGAAGAACGTGGTCTGAAAGTCATACAAATTGTGACATTAAGGCCACAGTTTCACAGCTGTTTTAAGCCAACCTAAATCCATGCTGACACCAAAAGGGGCAGTCTCACTCCAAGCCTTTCTTTTTTGTGCCAATGCTATCTGGTATGTGGCCACATGGCAAATTAGGCCAGGAGTAATCCAGCTGAAAATCCATCTAAACCACTTCGAACCCACCCAAAAACCAGATTCCCATCAGATAAGAAAACAGGTCTGGCTGAATACAGGGCAGCCACACAAGCATTAGTGCCAAAGGGAAAATGTGAACCAAGGGCCATCAGGAGCATCTTTTGGTCTCAATTACCCACAGGTCTACTTAAATCAGTTGTGAAATTGCAACCTAAATCCCCCAAGCTGCTAATATTTTCAGAAAAACTTCAATTCAAAACCTGATAGAGTAAAATAAATCAAATAAAACCACAAAACAAAGTACATGTGATGCTTCCCCACCTGCTCTGGCATTTTATTTTATTTTTTTTCTTACATTTACATCCTCATTTTCTAGTCTAAAGGCCCTCTTTCAGAAGAGGAGTTCCTAAGGGATTGGCCATTACTGCACCTAACCCTCAGTCCCTTGAGCCAAGATAGAAAAGTCACCTCTATGAGCTTTATAAAACATATTTGAGGAAAAGAACGCAGGATGAGACTTTTCAGCCCTCTTTTGTTGGGTTATGTTTTTTGTACAGAATGCATACGCAATTTATGCAGAAACAACACAAGGAGGCAAGACCAGGAATATCCTTTAGGACTTCCTAAAACTTTCAGATTTTCTAAGATCCTAGGACTTTCTAGCACAAACTACGGTACAATGATTCTGTAAAAGTTGCCTAAAACCAACTTGCATGTTAGTTATTACTAACTACTGCTATTACTAACTGCTATAATAAAACTTCAGTATTAATAGAATAAGGAAGTTTAAGTTATTGATGAAATAACTTCAGCAATAACTTAGAGAGATGAATTTTACATTATACTTAACATATAGTGTATTGTTGTAAAGAAATTTCAAGATAATGTTCTAAAAGCATTCCATAATACCCAAGTCTTTATAACTGAAATAAAATAACCTATAAGAAGCTTTTAAGTAGGCTTACTGGTATGCATCAGACTTTCTGTATTCCACCAGCTTTCTTTCTAGTTCCAGCCTTTTGGCTTCACTGGAAGAAAACAAACAACATATAGTAAGAGAAAACTATTTCACAATTTAAATTCTTAAAATGCAAGAAACAAAGCATTTCACAGAGCATAACCTTTTCAGAGCAGAGAGAACATTTTTGCTAGATTGGTAGTCTTACAGATTGATCTGCCAGCCAAGCTTATCACAAAAAAACCCACAACCAAACCCCAAACCTCAAAGCTTCTACTTCTCTCTTTGTTCCTCACTGGAATAAGAGTAAATTGTTTTAAAGGCAAAAGATGCCTGAACAGGTATAAATCCACACAAGGCCCACCAAAATAGCCAAAGACTTCTGCCCAGCTTAAGTGCTGTTTCAAGTCCCTCCTCCAGCAGCTCCAGGAAGGGCTCCAAACCCTGAGACTGGCAGTTCATGAATTCATCTCTCCCTTTCTTCCCCACTCTCAGTCCCAAAGCAGACCACTTTCAACGCAGGAAATACTTAGCTGAACTCCTTCAAATGGACAGCGCCCCAGCACCTCTCATAGGAATGTATCAACTCATTAAAACAGATTTCCAAAAAATCCAAATTCTTTTCCTGTCTTACAGACAGTATTTTATTTAACAATTTGAACTGAAAAATCAAGTACATATTTTACACTTATGCATTAAAACCAGGTATATCTAGAGATATGCTAGCATCTAGATATGCTACCACTACCTGCCAGAACTTACTAAAGGGTAACAGATCTAAGTCATAATCAAAAATTGTAAAAAATGCTGTGAGGCCATCTGTATCTGCCAAAAGCAATGCAAGAGTATAGGCCCATGGGGATAATCAGACTGCTTAAGAACAAACTCCATGCCTCACCTGCAATCTAGTTAAAAGATAATCTATTTTCAGGAGGAGAAAAGAGTAAAGCTGATCTAATTTAATAATTATAAATTGCATCTGAAGATAAACAACCATCCCATGAGCAAAAAAATTAAAATCATCAATTGGAAAGACAGAAGCTTCCAGTAGATGCACATTACAAACCCTGCAACAATCAAAGCAAGTACCCCAAGTTGCTTATTAAAACATATCATCAAATTCTTACTAGCCAGGAAGGCTGTACACATGCGAGTGATATGGGCAGATACATGAGAATGCATGCACCCATACGGCTAGGCATGCCTATCTACGGGTTTCTGCACTCCCCTACAAACATGTCCATGTCATAGCCACATACATTTGCCTCCTCCCAGTTGCCCTGCACAGAGGGAAGCGAGGAAAAAAACCTTTCTGCTTCTTCGTCTGAGAGATCAAGGCATCCATTTTATCCATCTGATCCTGCCACTGTCTGAAACAAGATTAGGTTTTCATGTCATGTATGCAATTTAAAAGCCACGCTTCATCTGGGATCTCATCCTTTCAATTTCCTTTTACATGATGGACAGCTAAGCAAAAGCAGATTTCAAGATCTTGTTTTTACACTTCTAGAAGTAATTTTCATGACTCAATGAAGAACACTGATATCCTGATGGATGTAAAAGCCGATGGATGTGAACAGCCATTGGCTCCAACCCTATTTCTCACTCTGATACCACAGGTAGCACATGACATTCCCTCGCTCCTAAAAGATCGTTTCCTTTCTACCAGTGTGGTTTTTCAGCATCCCATTCATTAGTCTGTGCTACAGCTGTTTAGACAGCACATGAATATATAAGTATGGCGTTCTCAAGGCAAGACAAAAGCGGTATAAAAAACATCGGGTAAGAGAAGAGCCTCTCAGCATTTGAATATCATCATTACAGATGCCTAAAATGGTTACTGCACAGCTTGTGGTGTCTTGCAACACAGCTCTGTCCAAGCACTGAATTAGAGGCAATCAAGACTTTACTCGTAGATTTGCTGTCGTCTCAGGTTCCGGCAAGGTTCTAGCACAGCATCTTTGTGTCAGTGACAGAAGTGAAGCTTGAAGCAGTACAGGGATCATTCTGGCCACTCCACTGCACCACCACCTCTTTTTTAACATGAAAAAAAAAAAACAACAAAGCGCTCAGCCTGCAACTTTCATTTGTTCACACAGTTTTGCATTAGGTTAAAGTGGTGCAAACAGTCAGATATCAGCTTTTTCCTTAAATGGGCAAAAAATAGCACACTTCAGAACTTTTTAAAGATCCAGGTGTCTCTTTTTCAATCACTCATGAATCTTCAGTCTACAGAGAAAGAGTGTTAGTTTGTGATTTGAGAGCAGAATTAAATTCCCTGGTCAGCCACAAGCTCTCTCTAATCTCTGGCATTTCACCAGGCATCGATCTGTAGTGATATTTGATCCCTCACCTCCCATTTAAGCCAGCAGGACTAAGAAGTCTCAGTATTTTTGAGATACCAGGCCTTAGTCTCTTTGTGCTTCAGTTCCGCATCCATAATGTAGGAATAACAGTACTACTGTCATGATACCCTGTTGAGATAAGTACATAGAAAATTGTGCAACACTTGGGCACAACGCAATCTTCCCATAAAAGTAAGAAATGTTATTTTTACAGTTGTTTTTCTACACCAATCTGACATTAAATCAACTGTTGAGCGCTGAGCTGCACCCACCTTACTAGCCTGGAGCCTGGCCAGAGCCTGCCCAAGCCTTAGCCAACTGTGCTGGTCCCCTGGGGGGCGCTTCGAGGGGTCCTGTTTAGCACCTTTGTCTACATGCAAGTGATACCAGCAGATATTTCTGAAACTAATCATCTTTCCTGGTTTACATTCTCTGTTCAGGACATCTCAGTATTTGCACACGTTTACTGCAAATCACCCTTAGAGTGAAGCATCTGGCCCCACTGTCTGAAAAGCGAAGCTAATTGCAAAGTTAGTCACAGTGTTAAGTAGAGCACTTAACTACATAATTTATTTACTTCATCGCCCACACTGCTCAAACACTGCCTTTCTCACCAGTACCCACAGAAGATTAAGGGCTGAGTAACTACAACATGGTCAGGTCTGTATAAAACTCAGAAGGTAAACTCTCTGCCCCATTTCACTAATTATCTTAGACACCTCAAACCTAATTCTTTATAATTTTGCACACAACACAGATATCACTGACCTGCGTACAGAGACCTACGCATGCAGCAGTTTTTATATTTAGATTGGACAAAGTACCAGCATTAGTAAATAAAATATGGCAAAGTCTAACGTGTAATTTAAGGTACAGTTATAGGGTTTTTTGCACGAGTCTCAGAAGCTTAATGTCCGGTGGCTAATTTCTCAAGCACTTCAGAATTCAAGTATTGTAAGAAAAAACAGATTTATGAGAACAGGTGGAAAAGAAATATTTATGAGAACTCCCTTTTAGTTCACCAAGAGTCAGATGGGGGGCATAACCAAGCAGCAGCTTCCTCCACCATATTCAAGCTCTTGCACATACAGCTTATTAGTAGTGGCTCATTGTTTGCTTAAGCACAACTGCCAACTGAAAGCAGGACTATAGTCAGGAGAGAAACAGCTGTCAGGTACTTCAGGTCTTAAAACAGACAACTTGAAATTAGATCAGTGCAGAATTCCTAAGTGGGACTTAAAAAGCTGAAATGCTCCAGGGATTTAACAAAAGTTTTTATATTTTCTACTTTAAAAAGTTGTTTAGATAGAAGGTATTACTTCAAGAAATTCTGAAGAGGCAACTGCCTCTGCAGCACAATTCCCACAGGCAACAGAAGCATACCACTTCCATTCTGGCATAAAAATTACTCCTTGTTTGTCAACACCACCGAGAACAAATACATCTTTTACTTTATATTTTAAAGTACATACAACAGAAGTGTGCCAGGCAAAAAACGTCTATTTATTATCACAAGACCTGTTAAACTGGGTCTCCAAATGTAGCAAAGGTTATGCAATCATTCTGTCTGTCCGCAATTCCCCTTCCCCAAATAACTTCTGAACCTTCTGGTGCAACCAAATTAGTGGAGCTGATGTCTGAAATGTATTATGTTCCCAGACGTTTCAGCAGAGCTGAAGGGAAGTCCATTCATGCAGCACCATGAGCTCAGCCATAGGCTCAGACAACAGAGAAGCTACAAAAGAGGGGACGAAACTTCACACAGCCCAGGCTCTCGGGAGGCACAAGACGTGTACTCCTAACACAAGGGATATCTGCACACAACAAAACAGTTTAAAGCGGCATGCAGTCTAGAACACTCAGGTTTTAATCTTCCCTCTCCCTTAATTTTCTAATGCCACAATTTAGATCAAGTGTCTTCCCTATCTAGGGCCCACATCTTTATTTTCTACACAATAAAAATATGCTGTGTATATCCTTATCCAGCCTTTTAAACAGCAAATTATTCCTGTTTTGTTTGCCAGCAGTCTTCCAGACCAGAACAGGATATTAGTGAAGATATACACAGCATTTTTGTAAAAGCACTATCTACATGCAAGTTTACATTCCCATGGCCATAGTGTTGTTATTTCTGCTAAATCTGTATGTTTGAGATGCTAGCATGAGACCTAGAAAATCAAAGTCTTCTGTATTAGACAGAAAACAGGTACTGCTTAAAGAGCAACTTCATAACAGTATACCACAAGTGATCTCAAGAGACTTCCTCTGGCCAGAAAAAAAAAAAAAAAGAAGTACTAATTGACACCAATTACTGTAGTTATTGCAGTGAGTAACAGGCCAGGAGCATCGCTAATTGCACACAGCTTCAGAGGAACTGAAGGGGGGGGGATTGAGATCCCTCAGACCAAAGTCCCTTCAGAAAGCTTGCATCACCACACACACTTGCTTTTTTCCTGAAGTTAGGTGCCCCTGAAGCACCCATAAATTGAAACACCTAAAATAACTTTTTCTAAAAAGATTGAAAAGATGTCCGTAGGAGAAACATCTGCACATGTCCATTCATCAACCAGCCAGCTCTGAAATACCAGTATTAGTATTATTTGCTTGTTTGCTTAAAGTAACAAGTCATTTTGTAAGAATTGCCAGAAGTGCTTCAGGAGAACTTCTTAAACAAGCAGTAACAGCTCTACAGCACTTCTGGAAGTCACCCAGTATGCTCACACAGAAATCATACAGCAATCATAGAGCACAATGAGCAAGAACATCGAAATCCAGTGTTACCGATAGGCTAGCTTTAATGACACCCCACCCCACCCCCACCCCAATGTGTAACTATCCGAAAGAAGATTACAAAGCATAAAGAGGTGACAGAAGTGCCCCACCTGAGACACTGCTGGGGACCCTGCACTATTCCCCCCTCCCCGGAGAAAGCCCCCAAACGATAACATCCCAAAAGCACCCCATGAACCCCATTCCATTTTTCCCGGAGCACAGCACTGTCGACGAGGATTCCCACATCCCGCCTCCCCCCATCCCCCCGGGGGCAGAGACCCGGCAGTCGCCCCCAAGGGGCACACGGGAGCGCGGCGGCCCCCCGAAGGAGAGTGGCCTGCGGTCACCCCCGGGCACAATGGGAGGGAGAGAGGCTGACAGGAGAGCCCG
>NW_009648550.1:766311-770662 GCF_000708025.1 Charadrius vociferus | reverse complement strand
GTCCCGGCTTCCCGCCCTGGGGACAAACCATCACGGCATTTTTAAGGTTTTAAGGCATTTTTAAGCCTTTAATGGCTTAAAACAACACGTCAGAGGGCTAATGAGAGCGTTGGGAGTGCGGGAGATGGTGGGCGCACAGCTCAGGGCTGTGAGAGGGCTCCCCACCCTCGCGTTGGCAATCCGCGGCAGGAGTTTGGGGGCTGTTGAGATGTAAAGCCTTTATTCCTGAGCTGTTTCCTCACCTCTTCGTGTAATATTATTAAATCTGTTTAATTCAAGCCTTGCTACAGCAGTTAAAATGGCTCTGATGCCCAGTGAAGTCCGCAGGCTGGTGCTGAGGAGAACTGGGCCCCAGCCTGTCGGGTGACCCGGGGCGAGGCGGTAATCTCCATTTCTCTGGAAAAGCGGGGAAATAGAGGCTTTGCAAGGTGGTTAATTCCAAAAATAATTGTGAGCTGCTGAACAGTTCCAGTAACGAGCCCCCCTTCCCCTTAAATAGTCTGTTTTCCCGAGTTTATTGTACACCGTCAGTTTCAGTGAAAGAAACTAACCAGAAAGTGCAAATGGCTTCTACCCATTTGTATAGAAATCAATAAAACTCCTGATTCCTCTTCCTCTGAATTGCCACCTTGTGTAGCCGGCAGAGCTCGTTGACGTCCTCTCACCAAAATCCATCGTTCAGTGGAAAAAAGCCACATCACCTTGCGTGAGCGCTGGACCGGCCCTGACAAACCCTGCATCTAAATGGCCAGCCGGTAAATGAAGTAGAAAAGAAAAACATTTTTCTTTTTTTTTCATTTTCAGATTAAAAACTCGGATCCCTTTGAAAGGAAGTTGCCAAATTAGTGCTTAAATTCCAGGGCCCCAATAAAGAAAGTTCAAATACCGCGAGAGTATTTGAATTTAAGGAGAAGAAATGCTACATCAATAGACAAAATTGCAGATAGCTATGAAATGCTTAAGCGTAATTAGAACAGCAATCAGTGTACAATTAGTACAAGATCATCATCATAATTACCCTTCATTAGAACTTCTGTCCGACAACTGCCACATGAAAGCATCAGCTGCAGTTGCGAGGTTGTCGCAGCACGGTTGAGGAGACGGCTCAAGCCACGTGCCAGCGCCGGGGGGCTCGGGGGGCTCAAGAACATCAGGACGAGCTTTCGGGTTCCTCTGCCAGGCTTCGGCATCATGCGACAGTGTTCCTCACGCTTTTCAACACCTTCAGCCTCAAACTCGGATAAACCAAATTTAAATGTAAAGTAAAAAGCTTTGCTGAATTGATGCAGCGGTACTTAACAGTCCCCAAATTAGCTTCTGTCACTTGAATAACCATAGCTGCTGTCTGGCTTAGCCTTTGCATATCCGCTATAAATAAATGGCTCAATAAGATACGGAAGGCTTTAGCTCATGTAAGAGCTTACCTACTCAAGAAAACACATAGGCAAAGGATTTGCAGATTTGGGAGCCTTTTATTATTGAATTCACATAAAACGCTCTCATAATTGAAGACATTCTGTTCTTTCTCGCTCTTCTGTTTACTGAAAGCAAAGATGTGTTATGGAGACCTCCGTCACAGTGCGAGTTCACATCTTCACAAGAACTGACAGGTGAAATCTGGGTCTGAGCTTGCCTAAATTTCCAAAGTTGGACATTTTTTCCCCCAGATCCTGACTTTGCAACCCAGGTCCACCACGGCTTGCCATTTCCTTTAAAAATACCTAGGGGGAAAAAATGGCGCTTTGGCCTCTCAGCTGTGGACATGATCCCCTCCCTCTTTTGAGAGTTACTTGTCGTCCTAAGACTTCTCCAGAGTCTTTGTATCAGCATGATGTTCCTGCTCAGTCATGGGGGCAGATAAAATGGAAATAAAAAGGTTTTCATGGTTGCTTCATAGTTAAACTGTTTTCCCTCTCTCCGCCCCCAGAAGGTCCCTCATAACAGCTCTCATTGCTAATATCTACATCTAAATAAATAGTCTCCTCTTTGACACCGAGGTGAGAAACTAAAAACTTGTTATTTTAGAATGTCAGCTATGAACCGCGCTCTGTCGGGCTGACACATATTTTGAATGCATCGCTGATTGTCCGTGCAGAAAACTGCTGAATGCTTTATGGCGATTGAACAAGAAAACACTTTCACATACTACAAAATTGTTATTTTTCAAAACAGGCAAAGAATCTGGCTTTCTTAAGCCTGTACCAGTGACATACCAGGTTAGGTTCTGGAAGACTAAACTGCTTTTGAAAATATTTGTGCTTGCTAAAATAATATAAAAAGTTTCAAATGCTTCTGGTGCTATCTAAAACTATGAGCATACATTATATTTACCTACTGGAAAACCTTATTCCCAAACTAAGGTTTCCAGGTTTCAGTTGAATGGGGTTGATGTCCACCTGACAGCTCAGCGCGGTAGGTGAGATTCATAGGACTGCAGAGTTTATTTCTTTAGTGGACCTTTCCAACCCTGGCCGTTTTGTTGGTTTTGGGTTTTTTTTTTAAATTGTGGACCACAGTGGAGCACACATGAGGGGCAGGGGACTCAGGGGCAGTCGGTTGCATGGTGGCACAGGCACTGCTGCTCTGGAGGAGGTGGGCTGCTCAGCATCTCCCTGCCGAGGCGCCTCCTTGGAGAGGCTGCCCACCTCCCACAGCATCTCTTGCTCCAAACCTCTTAGCCGGGGAAACAAGCAAGGGACAGTGGAGGGTCCTCTAATTGGGGAGGAGCTTGGAGGGAGCGTTAGGGGTCACGGTGACAAACTGAGAAGATGGTGGCAAAATGGTCCCAGTGGAGAATAGAGGCCAGGAGGGGCTGGGGTAATGGGGAGTGGGGAGTAAAGGGGCGTAACGCTAACGGGGTTGGTGCTACCCTGTCCTCACCTGTCCCAGCACTGCAGGCAGTACAAAGGAGAAGAAAAAAAGTAGAAGGAAAGCCAAAGTAGAAGAAAGAAAAGCAGACAGGGTTAAAGGCTCTGATATTTTATTAAACAAAATATAAGGAAATAAGGAGCTTTAGCCTGGTTCCCCCCCCATATACTTCCCATTTTGTTCTGCTGGCCCTTCTGTTCCTTGCCTTGGTGCAGGGCGTGCGCTCGCCCTCCATAGCCGCAGGCCTGCGATGTGATCCCCTGCGCTGACACTGATGGGCTCATAATTGACTCAAGAATAATCTTATTACTCACATCCCTGATAACTAACATCAGTACCCCATCCCTGAAAGCCTACAAAGAGGAGTGTTTTGTTTGTGTTCTCCCTTTAGTACTTAACACTTCTTTTAGATTGTTTTAATTTAATTTTAATGTAATCTGATAAGAGCTGTAAAACTGTCAAAGAAATCTGTCTCCTTCTGTCTTATTAAATGCACTTTGAATGAAATTATGGTTTTTTTCCCCAATAGCTGCCAAACAAAAGTATCTCTTGATTCAAATACAGGGATTGATGTGCACTAATCTTAACAGCTTTACACACTCTTTTTAATTTAGGGAGGAAACCATGTGTGCTTTTAGCATCCGGCTTTCCTCTGGAGATGTAACAGTATCCCACAAGGTGCAGAATTCGCCTCATCATGATGAGCATCTGGCCACAGGGTGCTCACCTGCAGGAGGAAAAAGGGATGAGAGAAGGAGAAGAAAGTGAAAAAGAATATGTCTTTGTAGGGGGAAAAAAGGGGGCAAGGAACTGCCAACACGTGCCTCCAGAGACAGCCTGTGTTGCGCCCTTCCATAGAAAGGCTCGGGGGCCAAAGCGTCACCCTGTGTCCCCACGCTTAAGGACATCACCGTGCTGTGCCCAGCAGCACGTCTGCGATGGTTTGCAGGGCACCTTCTCTGCTGCGAGAGCCTGATGGATCCTGCGGCACTGCCAAAGGGGTTGGTCCAGCCTGAAGCTACACCTGCAGAAGGACCTGCTGTCTGTGGTAGACTGGAGAGGTAAATGTCAGGACTCGAAGGCACTACCACACCTAGAAAAACTGGAGGAAAAAAAAATCATGCATTTCTGCCTTTTCTACTCTTGGGAACTTTCCAAAGATCTCTGGCGTAGTTTTTTTCTGCCCTACTTATCTGCTCCGTGCTTTTCCTTCACAGGTGCTACAGATCATCTGTCTGTCTCACCCTTGGCCTCTCCCCTCTCACCCATCAGTGGCCCTTGACTACATCTATCGGGAGATCGCTGTCACGGGGTTTGCTGGTTCTCCTGGGGGATGGATTCATGCACAGCATGTACCTGCTGCAGATTGTCTGCCAGACTCTGATCTAAAGCCGGAAAATGGAGAGGATGCCACTTGGTCTGGGAAAGATGGGAAACTCTTTATCTAAAGCAGAAATTGTCCGTGGCGTCGTGGAGGGTGTCT
>NW_009648550.1:762048-766290 GCF_000708025.1 Charadrius vociferus | reverse complement strand
TAACTCCCCCCCCCGCCCCCGCCGCCCTGCACTGCTGCCGTAACAATAATGATGAGCTTTTACAGATTAAGGGCCCTCTCTGATTTTAGCTGAGTTTCACTTAACGTGAGAAATACAAATATTCCTTGACAGTATCTGGATTGGAATAAACCAAATCACGACTTCAAAAGCATTAAAGAGAAATCATTGATTAATACCAAAAGGGGCGATTAGCTGCAAGCACCGATGTATAGAGCAGACACGCGGATGAGATATGACAGAGCCTGAACATTTCATTGCCACCATTTTGCTATTTCTGCCAAAACACAGCAGGCTGGGGAAAGGGATTTGCAGAAACACAGACTGTGATGTATTGAAAAGAGGTTCTTCCTCTCTGCACTTATTTGATTTCTGAGAGCGACTGTACATCTAGCTAGAGCTTGCCTGCAAGTCAGGACAGAACTGAATACATTTTCTTTTCTGTTTTTTTTTTTTTCCCAATTAGATTCATAATACATGCCCCGCTAGCTATGTAAAAGACATACAAAAAATTTACATAATGCCCATATAAGTCTTTTTGTTAATGAATCAAGTCCCAAATGAAGAGCACTAATAATACATTAGTAATCAAAGAGCAAATAACACCAGCGAACATATCTCAGTAGAGCAGTTGTGTGGATCCATTTCCGACTGTCAGTGTCAACGCATGGAAATAGTAATTAACATGTTGAATTTAATGTTTAAATTTTAATAAATTTAAATGTAATAAAATGCTTTTATTAAATGTTACAGTGCCTTGAAACCTATTATTACTTGTTTCTGATGCATAAATAGAAAATACATTGTCTTACTGAAGGCAGCAGTTTTTGCTGTTGACAGGACAGGTGAAATGAGTTCCTCCAGCAAGAACTTGTTAACACAGAAGCCAACGATAATGGCTGATTAAATAAAAAACTTAAGAACAAGACTACAGCATTTAAAACTATATAATGTTTATTAAGAATGTAAGAGCCTTATCCAAAGCCTATTGACATAATTTAAAAGTCTCCAGTAATGCCGTCATCAATGAAATTTTAATTAATCCTGGAGAATTTAGATACAAGCACATGCCATTGTTTATGGCTCCGTGTTGTTAATGAGCAACAGAAATGCCGTAGCATGGGGAGGGGACCAGTTTAGAGACCATTTGCTGGGAAGTATCCCCCGCTCTCTAGCCACCTCGAAGTGCTTTTCGAGTCTCCTACGCAGCATACGAGGCTCCAAGACCTCCCCAGAAGGGATCAGGTATGACCTGACTCAAGCTTTCCCAAGGCCGAGGATCTGGAGAGGATGTCTGGGAGATTTCGGGACTCTCTGCTTTCCCAGTAATTCAAAGTCACTTCATTTTCTAAGATGTAGGCACAAGGAATTAACCAGTCTCCATTTAAGTGTCTGCTGTTGTCTGAAGAGGAAAGAGGAGATTGACGGTGTTGAGTTTCCCCGTCCCTGGAGAAATGAGAACTGAATTTAGGTTTTCTGACATGTGAGACAAGAGGCTGAATTTGAACGAAACCACTCACAGCAGACTGTCAAAAGACTCGATTCCTGTCTTCTCTGAAATCATCTATGCCTTATGCTCTGGAGTGCCCCGTACAACCACTGCTTTAATTTCTGTTGCTCGGTCTGAAACAATTCTAATGTATTTCTCTACAGGAAAGACTATTTTGTGCTATTTTGGATTATTATGGAATGTCTCTTTCAGGCCTGCAGTAACCAAAAAGAAGAGGATGGCTCAAAAATTTGTAGCCAAAATCAATCCCACAACTGCCCGTTCGGGTCCCACAGCAGGGAGCATCACTCCGCTGTGCACACTGCAGCTCGGCCCAACGCGCCGCAGCCCGGTGCGAGGCAGAGCCTGCCACACATCGCAGACCACAACCAGCAAGAGTTCAACTCTGTTACAAATGGTGGGATGGAGAACATCCATCACGGGGAGGCAAATCTGCCTCCGCCAAACTCTCCAAATGAATGAATGACTCCGTGTGCCCGAGTGTCTCACCGCCTGCCCTGCACCCGCGCCTGAATCACACAGCCATACGTTTGTGATGTTGCAGTGACCCTATAGAGGCAAAGCGGAGATTTTGCATCCAAACATTTTCCTGGCCACAAAAGCATCCTACCTCGCCTTCAGTGCACGGTCCTTTGCACCAAGTCAAGACCGTGCCATGTTTTTCCCAGGATCCTCTTTCTGGAGCGCAGCAGCTTCACGGCCACATTATTCCCAACTCCCCATCCACTGTCCATTCCCCATCTCCAATGAGCGAGGCAGGCAGCGCAACCACGGGTCGGCCAGTCAGCTCCATCTTTCTTGATCTTAACACTTGCTGCTGCTGCAGGTTTAAAGGACAGAGATCTGTCAGGCTCTTTCATTAGTATTTTAACAAATGAGTGGATTAATGTCATGTGCTGACTGAAATGCTGGAAAAGTTTTTCTTCTGCAAGTCATGACAAATTAAAGGGAAAATGTAAAATAACTGGGAAATTCTTTTAAGTGAATTAGATAACGTTTTCCTTTTAGCACCACATTTTATAGCAATCTGTTTTGAAGAGTTGCTTTCTGCGTTGACAGGGACAAGGCATTTAGACAAGGTAAAAAGCCTAGAAGATCCAAAACCCCAGACTCAAAGGGAGAGCGTCTGGCCTATTGTCTGTTTTGATTAATGAAGCCTTTTGCATAGTGAGATAATATGATGTTTACTGAGCAGGGAATGCTGCTGCGCAGCAGAAATATCAGAAGCATGAATAATATTCAATATGATAACGACATCAATAAGCTAATCTATGTATTACTGGATTCGGCTCAAAAATGCCTCAAATGATATTTGTTTATTTCATAATTGTCAGCCACTTTGATGCACTTGTCGTCAGGTTCAACAAGTGCTCCAAGCTACAAGGGTTTGAAACAAAGGGAAGCACTTGGGTGAGCCTTGCAGTTTAGTGCTGTTTGGGGCAAGGGAAATAAGATCAGACGGCTGCTCCGAACCGACGGCAGGGGTAGCGAGATGCTGCTCTTTAGACAGATGTTGACAGAGTCTCTTGAGAATCCCTCACTACTGTGAACCAAAATATTTAAACCCTGTTAAAGACGTTTGTATTTCAGCATGAATGTTCGCAAGTCATCAGTGACTCTTTTAAAGAGCAAAACAGCAGTGGCAGCATACATGGAAAATAAACACGTTCCCCAGAGCTAGAACTATGTGTAAACCTGAACTCATTTCTGGTCACCATTTGGTTGCTCTCTCTGTCTTGTTTTTACTTCTGACCGAGGTTTGGAGCTGAAGGTCCGGACCCTACAAAGTGCCAGAGAAGCTGGTGTGTTTTTCAGCAAGTGCTATCTGTAGAGCCAGGCCAAATTTCACATGGGCTAATAACTATATGCTGCTTCTTTCAATTCTCTGTTTCTTTGCAATAGACGCAGTATTTTTTGCTTTTTGTCCCAAACCACCAGGCTGTTTTTCTGCGATTTATTACACAATTTCCCTTCTGTCCTGTGCAGAAGATTGTTCTGGCAATGAATGAAAGGATCCGTACATATAAACTGTTCATTCATTTGAAAAGCGGGAGAACAAGCATAAGACTATTAAATTAATTAAAACTATGCCTGCTCAGAGCTCGGCATCGCTAGGCCCTGCCCTCTGTGCTCCATTTAGTGTATGCAACAGTAAATAATCGTGCCAAACATAAATAGGAACCTGAAGCCAAAGCTGGCAAAAAGGCTTAAGAAGAGATGGAAAGTATTCCAGGAGCGCATTTAGATAGTACTCGAAAATTCGTTTCAGATCTACTTTTGATGAAATACTCATGTCAGTCGGGTCGGCAGGTGGGATCTGTGAACAGCAAAGGTCTTGGAGGCTTAAGGTTCAAACTGTTTTAACTGTTTGCAGATGCGCATACCAGACAGGACCTCTCCAAGCGCAGAACGGTGGCCTGGAGGGTGCCCTGCTTCCTTTAGGAGAGGACCAGACCCTGGGGGAGGACCTTGAGCGGCCCTGAGCATCGGCCTGCCGCTGCCCCCCACCTCCGTGTCCCCCCTTGTGCAGCAGTGCCATGCCCCCGGGTAACTTCGGCTGTTACAAAGCCAAGGGCGAGTTCTTGCCCTCCCTCCTCCGGAGCAGCACAGACGCTTGCAACCATCCAGTAAAGTTTTTAAACGAGCAAACCTTTATCCTTGCTTAATTAATACACCCTGCTCGCTTTTTTTTTTCCCTCCCTTCTTCCCCCCCC
>NW_009648550.1:759749-761749 GCF_000708025.1 Charadrius vociferus | reverse complement strand
CTGCCGCAAAACTCCCATTGGCACCTTGGCTCCGGGCAACGCAGCCGGCACCGTTCGATCCCCGCCGCCGCGATGCCGAGGACCGGAAAAAAACAACCCCCAACCACCGGCGAACGGGCCGTGCAGCCCCTCCGCGCCGCTGGATGCCACCGCAGCGGGCGGGAGATCCCCCCTCCTGCCCCGGCGGCAGCGGACTCAGGTAGGTCCTTGTTGCTTTTCCTTTCCCTCCTGCTTACCGCCTTCATTTCTCTTTTTTTTCCCCTCATTGTTTCCCTCCAGTGATTTAATTCTGGTGATTTTATCATTTCGGCGGCGCGGGGACCTAACAGCCAGCGAAAGGGACTCTCGCTCCCATTCAAAAAACAGGGTATGTCACAAAATTAAGATGCAGCGGCATTCCGGGGAAGTCTATGGGAATCTGGTTGAGGTTTATGGAGACTGTTGCCGTCTTGCAGCTCTTGGGACAGAAAAAATTGAGGGTGGGAGGAATTTCAGCCCGGCTCTTGCAGTCTGATTCAGTGCTGCAATGGGGAGCAGAAGGTTGATGGGTGCAGTGGGTTGACCTTGGCTGGCTGCCACGTGCCCACCCAGCCGCTCCCTCACTCCCCCTCCTCAGCAGGACAGCGGCGAAAAAAGAAGATGAAAAAGCTCCAGCGTGGGTCCTTCCCACAGGCTGCAGTTCTTCATGAACTGGTCGAGTGTGGATCCTTTCCATGGGGTACAGCCCATCAGGAACAGACCGCTCTGGCGTGGGATCCTCCACGGGCTGCAGGGGGACAACCTGCTTCACTGTGGTCTTCTCCACAGGTTGCAGGGGGACAACCTGCTTCTCCATGGTATTCACCTGCAGGGGAACCTCTGCTCCATCACCTGGAGCACCTCCTCTCCCGCCTTTTTCTCTATCCCCTGCCGCGCTCCTTCTCCTTACCTCGGCTCCTCCGCAGCGAGACGCCGCCGGCGAGGATGGTATCAGCCCCGGGCTGCTCCCCTGGTACCCGGCACGGCCAGCACACCGAGGCGAGGAAAAATAAGAACAACAATAATGAAGAGTTAGGATTTCCCCCCACAAGCCCTCCTGCAAAGTTCGTGGGGTGTTAACGTTGGGGATGCTTTCCCCCACCCCAGCTCTTGGCCTCGGGATCCCCCTTCCCATCCCTTCCCGGTGCCGGATCCCGGCGCTACGAGCCCGTCTTTCCTCCCCGTATCGATTTCAGCCCAGCGCTGATAGCGTTTAGGCCGGGATTGGGGTATAATGGAAATATCATCAGGAGACAATTACCTTTTCAGAGCATTCACTTCTCCTCCCAGACACTGTTATTTGAGAAATAGGATCATTTGATTTCATATTGCACTAAATAACACCCAGCCGCCTCAAATTGCCAGCTTCTTAAAAGCCACCCATTGGAATAAATTGCAGAGCGACTCTTTTGGCTCTGGCTTCTTCCCTCCCCCCCCTCCACACACCCCCCCTTTCTCCTTTGCAGAACAATATTACGGGAACCGAGAATCAGCCGGGACGAGGGCTGCGGGGCCCCGGTGCCAGCGGGCAGGCAAAGCGCCGGCTCCCTCCGTAACCGCTCAACCCCGACCTGTGCGGGTTTTGCTCCTCTTTTTGTCGTCCCCCCCCCTCCCCGCCTTTTTTTTTTTTTTTTTTCCTTCTTCTTTTTTTTTTTTTTTTCTTTCTCCTTTTAAAGCAAGATTTTCCCCCGTTCCCGCCTGGGTCCCGCGGATGCCAAGGTGCGATGTGCCTTTAAGGCTATCAGTGCGCGCCTGCTAATCTGGTCATCACAGGCTTCATTATATCGGTATTAATGTCATCCGCGGATTACTAATTAGATTTGCGGGATAAATGAAATTACCCGAATGGACTGCCCGGGAGGGGGAGCGGAGTCTCCCGGCGCTTCCCGGGATTTACGTGGGGAGGGGAGAAGGAAAAAAAAATAATCCTTTTATTTCCCCCCCTTTTTATTTTTACCCCCCTTGTCCCGTCCCCCCCCGTC
>NW_009648550.1:758057-759629 GCF_000708025.1 Charadrius vociferus | reverse complement strand
AGGCCGCCCCGAGCCCCCCGTCCCCCCGGCGGGGCCGGGACTCGCGTCCTAATCGTGTTCTCCTCCGACAGACACTAATCAAGTAATTTCCCAATCCCAGCCCCATCAAATTGCTCTTTAGCTGTTGAACTGTGGAGTTTTGCTCCTCTTTTCTCATGCTAATCAAGCCCATTCAGCATCTCTCTGTGAGGCTATTTGTAGTGGAATAAATCTCCTTGTTTGCCTGCTGCATGATTAATTGATATTGTTGTATGGCTTTTGTTTGGGCTGCGGAGAGCTGAAAGGCAGTGCATATTGGATGTGACGAAAGGAGCTTGAAACATCATTTCGCTGCTGAGGTCTTTCAGAGGTCGAGGGATAGACCGATCACATTATTCATCCTATTTATTTATCCTTATTAGAAAATATGATGAAAGAATAAGGCCCGGAGTCTTTTTTAAACATTGACTAAACAGTGCATACACAACCCCAATTAAAAAAAGTGCCCGAGATGAGGCCTTTTCTCCATATTAGAAAAATAGCTCTTTTTAACGAGGACCAATTAAATCGTACTTCATTTTACCTGGGTTCTCACAATAGACTTGACAACAAATTGCCTTTCTTCTCCACTGTTAATTACTGGCGGAATCAGCCCCACTCCCAGCGGCACGAAGCCCTCCCCAGATAACCCACCCAAACCCCCCGGTCGGACCCCGCAGCGGCAGGACCCCCAACCCTACCAAAACCCACCCGAGATCGGCGTGGGCCTCCAGTCATCTCCCACTCCATCCGAAGGCGACGTGAGCTGAGCTGGGCCCCTCCAACTGAAGCGTGTGGAGCTATTTCAGCCCGGCCCTGGCCCCCATTCCCAGGCCTCCCCCATGCCTCCCCCTCCCTCCCCTCTATTCTAAAAACTGCGTCCGGACTCCCAGGGGACATCGCTGCAACCAGGAGATTCAATTAAATAATCCCGATCCTTTGCTTCTCCCACAAACGGCTTTTTTTTTTTTTTTTTTTTCCCCCCCCAAATTTTTCCTTTTCCAAGTTCCTTTTCAAAAGGAAAAGGAAAAAAAAAAAGAAACAAAAAACCAAACTGAAGAACAACAGGGAAAAAAGAAGAGGGGGGGGAAAGAAAAGAAAGAAACTGTTCTCCTTTCTTTTCCCTGTATGCAGGGTAATTGATAGGCTCTATCAGAGGTCAGGATTTGCATAAGAATTAAGAGCAGTAAATTAATTTAATATTCCATGCACATCTCCAATTATTCCTGCAGACCTTTGTCTCCACGGCTGGCAGAGAGAAGGTTCAGCTGCTCTTCAACCAAACAACATCTGTGCAGTTAATAATTTGATAAACAGCTCATACAAATAGTTTCTGAATTATCTGCCAACCCAATGACTATTCAGTTTGGAAACACTTGGCAAGGTCTGCGACGTGCGGTCGGGGCTTTGTAGCCTTGTTTCAGTGATTTAGCTGCCCGGGCAGACATTTTCCCCTCCTTATCTCTTAAATATAATCAGCTACTCGCAACAAAAAACCATCAATAACAATATGTAAAATAAGTAATTACCAGTAATTAATAAAAGCCCCCCCCC
>NW_009648550.1:755195-757080 GCF_000708025.1 Charadrius vociferus | reverse complement strand
TTCGTGGGGGTAAATTGAATGTTCAGAACCATGCCTTTTTTTTTTTTTTTTCTGGTTAACGCAACACGCGCGGCAAAAGTGCTCGAAGCAATTGAAAACTACACCGAAGTTTGGAGTGGGCTTGATAAGAAGTGCCGGGCTCTGCATCCTTGCGCTGTAATGAGAGTACCTAGCGTTGATCTTTAAACGCTGCAAACATTCTTCAGCGCAGAGGCCTGAGTGCCCGGCTGCGCGAGGGGGCCGCAGCGAGCACGGCGCTCCCCGAGCGGCACTGCCAGGGCATCACGCCAGGGGAGCGCGGCGATTAGAGATTACCACCCAAAACCCACACGTGTTCCTCCGAGACGCGTTTCCTCGGGAAAGAATCACACTTCACGCACTTTGCGAGTTTGCTTTTTGGCCGTGAGCTGACGAAGGGGATCGTCCCCTCTGCTGGGTCACAGGGAGCACATTCCCAGCTTGTGCTCCAGGAGCGTGGGTGATTTTTGCGTAGGGCAAGGCACAGCCAGGGAACGCAGTTTCCAAACCTCTCCTCGGAGCTACGTATAATTGCATTTGCCAGACAAATAACTGACCTTGTCCTTTGTCCCTGCCCTGGACTGTGCATCCAATTACTCTGCTGGAGTGCAATGAGAAGGAAAATTAAATTTGCACACTGGGTGCTGTTAATAAATCCAGTGGCCACCTCATTTTTCTGCTAATGAGCCTCCTGGTGAGGCCACCAAGGGGTAGCGCTGTGGCATCTCCTGACCTTGATCAGCTTCTCCCCTCTGCTCCCCCGGCCCCTAAGGAAGCCCTGTCTGACCATCAGAGCTGCAGCACCCAGTCCCCAAAACACCACCGCGCTGCCTGCCCCGAGCACCCAGCGGGCGCTGCCTGCGCAGGGTGGGCTGCTGGCGGCGACGTGCTGCAAGGAGAGCTCCAAACTGGTTTCCAAGTCACTGGCAGTCAGTGGTGCGTCTGAAGAAGCTGCAGCTGGCTTTGTGGGCATGGGAACGTTAGGAGAGGGCACGGCAAAGGATGGGAATTCAGCCTGGCGGGACCGCGGCAGAGCCGGTGGCCTCAGACAGCTGCTGCTCGACTGCCTCGAGTCGCCATGCACCGCTGGTTCTTACCAGCCCTCCGCTCTCTGTGTTTGCACCCACAGCTTTTGACAGCAGTCGGGGTGGCGTGGAGAGGCCAAAACCAGGCTGAGCACTGCAGGAAGCACTGCTGAGTTTCTAAAGGGAAACAAAAACTCCTGAAGGTGGGGATGGGGGGACGGGGGGAGTGGGCTGCAAACTCACCGGTTCAGACCCCGCTGAAGGCATCAGTGCAACAGGGGGAAGGGCCCCACCTGGGCAGTGGGGCAGTGCCGTGATTCCCGCAGCACCCACAGGCACGTGCAGCTTCGACGTGACCTTAAATTATACACATGAGAAGTTGCGGAGTTCCCCTAATGATGCCACTGCTTCTCACTTCCACCAGGCATTAAGCGTCACTCCAAAATTAATAAAAAGTTGATTTTAAGAAGATTATGAAGTTCTTCAGGCTAAAGGAAAGGTTAATGCTCCTCTCCATAGTCATGTAACTTTGCTGTCACGAAGAGCTGATTTTTCTCTCCCTTTTGAAGAGAAAATTTACGCAATGAACAGGAATCTGGGAATAATGACATAAACAAAAGTGAAAGGATCAGGAATCTGGGAATAATGACATAAACAAAAGTGAAAGGATCAAGTGCCAAATTTGGATGGATGTCTGGCGCTTGATAAACCACTGCAGGCTTATCCCAGCGTAAATAACACCAGACTCATCGTGATGCTCACCGGTTGTGTGGGACAGGCCAAATAGTGAATTACCTGGTACCTCACCTGGGGGAGGGAGGTCCCAGCACCGTGCTGGAGAC
>NW_009648550.1:712234-755138 GCF_000708025.1 Charadrius vociferus | reverse complement strand
GGGCACGGTGTTAACTGTCGGCAGCACCGGATTCAGCAGCATCACACCAGCATAAACCCCAAAGCTCAGCATGGTGAATCAGCCCTTTGAATATTCAACACCTGCAGCTTTGGGGCTGCTCAGACCCAGGGATTTGCTAGTAAATGGACTCTTTTTTTTTTTCCCCCCTAAAAAAAGTTCAGATTCAGATCAATCCACCGTGCTGTCTCCAGAGCCTGAGGATGTTCTGACCTGAGCTTGGGTTTTGCCCCATCTCTAGTTAAAAAAAACCACATGCAAACCATGGGTTTTATTTTGGAAGCTAAGCGGGCTGCTTTAAGAAATTCAAGCCCCCTTCTACAGCCCCCAAACCCAAACACTCTGTGTCGTAAGGAAGGAACCAGACCCCTCGCTGCTTTCTGTCACCCCAGCCAGGGGCATCCCCCCGCTCCTCAGATGCTCCTGACAGCATCGGGGAGTTTTGAGGCAGCCTTGGGCCTGGCACGGTGGTTTTTAAAATCAGGCAAATGCAACGCTGGTTCTCAAGAGCTGGGAAGCTGGAGACCCTGCATCTTCACCGCTGTCGGTTCACCCTTGAAGCTCTTGAGCCCCTTTGGTCCCTCAATTTAACCACAGCAAGAGGATTTCAACGCTAACACTTGCCAAGCGGCGTTAGGCAACTTAATTAATGTTTGCAGAGCTTTGAGCAGACAGCACTATACGTGCATAAATTTTGTCTTATTCCAGCCAGGCCACAAAACCCATGGAAATCCCGGCGCTGCCACACCAGCCAGATCCGTGGCTGCATGGGTGCACCACCTCTGCAAGGAGTTCCCTTCAGCATCTCAGGGATGGTGCACCCCGGGCACCCAGAGCCAGAGGGCAGCAGTGATGCTCAGGCTCCAGGAGCACAACTGCCCCTCAGCTCCTCCAGAAACCCCTCTGAGAGGCACCAACATGCTGGCAGCCCCCACGTGTCTTCCCTTTTTTAAGATTATTGAGCAGAAACCAACTAAAACTTTGCTCTACCGGTCAAACACACTCCAACACAACCCTTGTACCATAGCCAATTCCAATGGGAAATACTTTTAAAGAAAACCATCTGTAAGCTGTAGATAGAAAATAAACAAGCTACCAAACAGCTTCAGGTGACATCAGTTGGTTATTTTGGGTTTTTATTTTTTTTTTTTTTGGGTTTTTTTTTTTTTTGGCAGGGGTGGTGGTGGTGGTATTTAAAGCAGTACTCATACCCTGTAAAGTTGGGATAGGACGCTGGAGGGACACACTGCCTCTTACTTGCACAACTCCATCATTCTGCACCAAATCAGTGTAAGGTCACTGTGGAGCTAGTTTGTGCTCAGGAGAGCATCCCTGGGCAGCCAAACACCCAATAGCTCTTATGCATAGCTTTGAGTTAACTCTCAAGTATTTTCCCCAAACAGAGACAAATCTGAGCAAATGTTCACCTCATTTGTGGTTAAGGTATCAGCCCTCATCCCAGGTTTCAGACCTCTGCCTGCTCCTGGTCCCACAGAGCCCTCCCGCACTGCCGCTTCCTCCTGTTCCACATGCACATGAGCCCCTTCACATTTGCTTCTGGTCGCATGTGGAAACCAAATGTCAAGAAAAATCATCTCTACTACCAGGAAAGGGTAATTCTCCCCAGGCTCCAGCCTTTCCCCTGCGAGCTACCTGGGATGGGGGTGCAGGAGAACACAGGCACGCTCTCTCCAGTACCAAACCGAATGTGAAGCAGCTGTACGGGGACAGTACTCTGAGCGGTACTGCTGCCATTGTGTGCCATTTGCACACCCGTGTGGATCACCACCAAAGGCTGTTGACAACCGGCAGCAGAGGCAGTAAAAAGCAAACTGAGTCTGTGCCGATGGGTGCGTGCGAGCCGCTTTCTCAGTGCCGCTTTTTTGAGCAATCTCTCTTTACGGACTCACTAATCGAGTTGCTGTGCCACTCTTTTTTTTTTTTTATTGAGCCATGGAAGTGTCTGTAATGAGAGATTAAAATAGTAGTTGTGCCTCCTGATTTATTTTTTTTAATTCTTGTGTCTACGCGTGTGTAAACTACACCAAGTCACCCAGCTCTAGACCAAGGATAAATAATGCATCGCAATATATTTATAGAATGAGAATGCAAACCACAGAAAAATATGTAGAAGGGGAAAATGCATTTGCTGGGTGGTAAGTTATTGGACCTTTAGAGGCAGGGAAGGGGTGGGGGAGATTTGCTCCTGCCTTCCCTCCTGCAAATAAATCACCGGCCTCACAGTGCTTGCGCCTGAATAAAATATGACAGGTCTCTCTCGCAGGGCCGGCACGCGGCTCTGTAACAAGTCGCACCGCTCGCCATGCATACTGACTGCAAATTGGGTGGGTTATCAGACACTGCCATAAAAAAAAAAAAAAAACACACTACCCTCTTCCCCCAACTGATTATGAACCTCATGCATAGCAAATGACAGAGCAATAACGCTCGCAGTGCCAGCAGCAGAGGTAAAAAAAAAAAAAAAAAATATTTACAAAGCATCCTCTAGAAATTCACTGCAGACATAAGAAAAGGTTAGAAAGAAGTAGTAAATGGGCCCGTGCTGAGGCAGGGCAGCGGGCCCGGTCAGGGATCAAGACACACAGCACCATATCGGATAACATATAATTGGCAGGTCACATCCAAATGAGTGTAGTCATGCATCATCCGGAAGGCTTTTGCTGGTTATAAAGACACTTGTAAACAATTCAGCCGCTGAACATGGCAATAATATGTTGATCCGGCATGTAATGAGGTGTTCCTGGAATCAATAAACTAGTCATGAAGAGCAGGGAGCAAGGTCAGCGCCTGCCTTTTTGATGACCTTTCCTGGCTGGTAAGGACATCATATACTCTGAAGAGGACTTTTCTCATATTGCAGAAGGCGCCGAGTGTCAGAACTTCCATTCGCAGCAAGCAAATGAACAGCCGGGCTCTGCATGCTAATGAAGTCCAGGCTATTTTCCACCTTTTCATCTGCACATTATGCTCTTGACTTTGGAGAAGGTGGGAATTAGGTTGGACCCTCGTGTCAGACTGCCTGATGGCTCGGCTCCGGAAAACTGGTAATTGAAGCTGATGACTGATGCGGAGGAGGCCTGAATTTGGAAATAAACAGTTTCAAGCACTGCATGTCATTTCTAGAGAGACTGCTGAGTGAATGGAAATGAGCTCTGTTTCTCCAATCTTTTTTTTCAGCAGGAAAAACACCGTCTTTGAGACAACAATGCCAGTCATTAAGATTTAAATGTTCTGGCCATAATGTAAGGAATAGCACCTGCCTTCGCAAACAGCACTTATGGAAATGCCGCTCCACGCCGGGGTCTGCATTTAATCTCCAGGCCCCCAGAACCGGTCCTGGAGGAGTCGGGAGGCTCCGAAGGCCAGCAGCGGGGAGGGCACGCATGGTGCTCAGCTGTCACTGGCTGGGTCAAAACACTGGAGGAAAAAAAAAATAAAAAATATCAGCGACACCGAAAGCGTGGTTTTGAAAAATCCGTAACTAAAATCAACACTTACCGCGCTGCATCTGCGCTGTTTAATTGCTCTTCCCGAACACATTTAGAAGAAAGCCTGCTGGCCTCGTCGTCCTCCTCCGCTGCTGCTGCTCACCGGGGTGGCCTTAATTCACGTCAGCCCAGCCGCCGGCCCCGGAAAGATGAAAAAAATGGAGTTTCTAGACAAGGCACTTAAAGGCCAATATTTTCAGACTCTAATATGAACGCTCTGCCATTCTAGCTGTTGGGAAATAACATTAAAAATGTTACAAGCCCTTTCAAAATCCTACCTGGCGTTGTGAAACCCAGCAGAACAACCTGTTTGCTGGGGCAGAGGCAGCCCAGCAGCCTCGCAAAGGTTTTCGGGGCTTTTGAAGCATTACTGGCGGGAGATGACCACTAGTTAACAATTCATTATCTAGGGCATATTAGCAATGGCCTACATGGATCTGAATAAGCAGCTAGCCGTTTTTCTGCTGCTAGAGAAACAATATTTTGGGTCTTGTTTTGAAACAAGGATGAGCAGAGGCTCTGTCTGCACTACGTTTCCAGCCAACATGGGAAGCAGCAGAGGATGCTTCAGTGCGCACTGCTCCTGTTTGACACGGCTGCAAAGCCCTTACCTTCCACTGATCCAGAATGATTCATACACAACATGGAAAATAAGGGCTATTTATGCTTTGGATTTCCCCCCCTCACCCCCCAAGCCCAAGTGCTGCCCCAGCAGCGAGCGCAGAGCTTGTTGGTAGCTCAGCGCCCTTTGCGGGTTTGTCCCCCGAGCACGGGCAGGAGAGTGACCCGAAGGCTCCGGGTTTCTCCACACCGAGGTATAGGCTGGGGGTGTCAGGTGGGGTGCGCTGCCACAGGGGGTCCCCAGAAGCCCCCTGGCACCCCATCCAGAGGCCACTGTGCTCGCTATCCCCCTGCATCCCCACCCAGGCGGCCGCTTCCCACTTCCCCGAAAGCTGTCATCTTTCCCCTCGGAGGTGGCTGCATCTCAGGAGCGGGTCTGTTTGTATAATAGTTTGCAACCCTTCAACATGAAAGGATATAGAAGGATGCAAGTTATTATTATGAAAATGAACCAAGCAACAGACAAAAATATTCAGAAGATGTAATCTGCCATCCCTACAATGCACTCGCGGAGAAGAGCACTTGGCAGGCAGAAGAGTAGTTGCCAGATACATTGCCTTTTGTTAAATTGCTTTTGCTCTGACAATGCCTTTTAAAACCACATGCAATCTTAATTTAAAATACCTAATACCTAAAGGTATAAGGGCCCAATTCTGGTCTCCAGTTTGGGATTTGTCCAAAGCAATTCCACTGGCTTAATACCACTATTCCTTATTTTAATCACACAACAAACACGGGAGGCTGAATTCCGCTTGTAAGAAACTGTGGACCTGATCCAAACATCACTAAAAATCAATTGGGCAAAGATTTGTGTCTTTAAAGAAGTGAAACGTGCCTGCCTGCCACCTCACTTTCCTCCAAGCCTTTGTCATGTTCAACTAATAAGAAAGGTCCTCTCCCTATGTGGTCAGTTTTATCACGCACGATGGGGGTAAATGAAAAATTTGCCTGTTTCTGTTTTTTCATTGTCTTAGAAAATGGTTAAAAGTAAGGAACTAAATGCAGTAGTGCAAGAAATGATCACATTTTTATTTTTGTTTTCCAGACACTGAGTAGAAAAAAAAAACCCACCACCAAACAACCCCAAATAAGCCAACCAGTGCTTTTGTGTCAGTTGGTCTTTCTCTATTGGTACCACAGCAGGCTGCGCATTGTTCCCGACTCTTCACCAGCAAACCGAGCCCACGCTCTCTGAAGACCGAAGGTTTGGGTGCAGGAGCCGGTTCTGCACCCCTTAACCCAGTGCTTAATAAAACAGCCTCCAGACTCCTGCAGATGCCTGTTAGGTGCCAGTTTTATCCTCTGCCTGAAGGGAGCCAAGAGACTCAAAGCGAGAGGCGGCGTCACCGGCACCGTTCATCACGAAGCGCAGGTGTATATCAAGGCAGGGTACGGCAGGGTGACGCCGTCTTTGGGCTCACCCCATCCATCAGCGCTCCTCCCGGCCTCCCAACTTCATTAATAACCTCCTTCCCTATGCTAATACCATCAGAAAATTATGCAGACTGTTTATGTTTCTTTACAGCCAGAACAGGCTGCTGACACGAATCAGCCATTAGCGATTCACATTGAGGAGTCTCCGCTAATTGTGCAGAATGTAATTAGTGATTATGTAATATCTAAGCTCTTGCAACTGTCATTAATGTCCACTATTCACCAGAGATAGTTCTTACTGAATTAGAGAATGATTACTGCATGGTAAATCTACTTAATCCTAAATATGCTAATTAACACTGTATGCACTTTAGACAGTGGTTAAAAGCACTAGTAACCTCAAAAAAGGTTGCAATACACCAGAATCTAAATTGCTCGCAATGGATTTTCCTTCAAAAGGTAAATTTGTTTAATTAAACGGTATAGTAAACTGTTAGGCACAGCTATTGATTAGTGCAACCCAAGCAAGGGTTTTCTGTAACGGATCTAGTGAGGTGCCGGCGCAGGGCAGCGATGTTCCTGCAGCATCCCGGGTCTCCCGCAGCATCCCGGGCTGAGCACAGCCTCGGCAGAGCCTCTCGGCAAGGGGTGCTCCGTGCGTGCCCGTACACACACGGATACTCCCAAACAGGCACGAGATCGCCAGCGGAGCCTTATGTAAAATAGCTTTCTGAAAGCTCTCCCTTCAGGATTAAATACCGTATTCCTTAGGTCATAAACCATAATACTACTACAGGCAGATACAGTAGCTTCCCTCAATAAATTCTTACTTAAATCTTAATTTTAAGATTTATTTGTGTAAAACAGACTCTAGATATTAAATGCTCCCTACTAAACGAATGGAATAAATAGAGCAATTGTACAGTTTTTGAAACGTCCCTTTCAAATGCCTGGGGTGTTTAATGTATTCTAGTTTTCCGTGAAAAAAAGATATGGCTGTCATGAACCCCGAGGATAATAGCATTTTGTGATTTATGAAGATTCTTCCTGCTTATATATTTTATATAAATAATACTCCTGCGTGTATCTCTGCACTCATTCATAATCAAAAGCTGCACAGGCTGTAAAAAGAGTTTGTGTAGTAACATATTTAAAATCAGCTTACAAAAATTGGATAACTAATATATCAGACACAAAATAAGTCATTGTAGCAAAAGGAAAATTAACAGCACAATGCAATCCACGACACACTTTTATCAGCAGACTGACACAACAAAAGAACACAAAACAAAAATTCCCACAAACGAAAGTTCCTCAATAAAAAATAAGAAGTGAAAAGTACGATAAGAAATTAAGCACACTCTTAATTTACCTGGGCGTATTAAACGTTTGCAACTGATAAGGAGATTGCAAGTGCTCTTTGAAAGCCGTGCAACGTAGCGCATCTCAAACCTGCATGGCTCTGTTGATATGGGGGGAAAACCCGGTGGCAGACGGGGGCCGGTCCCTGCTGTGAGCATGGGCGCTGCGGGAGGGCGATACACCCTCCCTGCCAGACCCCGGTGTTTCAGGGGGTGCAGATTTCACCCTAACATCCACTTTCTTCTGCAGAGGTCAGCAGCATCCCCTGCGCATGAGAGCTGAGCTGGGAAAGTGCTGGTGGAGGATGCCCCTGGGGTCAGGGCCTGGGCGAGATACTGACAACATTTTCTCCGTGACGAGGGAGATGCACGACACCCAGGGAGCCTCCGCCATGGCCATACAACACCTCCAGCAGAGCCCAGCCTACAGATGGCATTGCCCATGCCGTCCAGCTGCGTGGGATGCCCGGAACACGTGCCATTTTCTGGGGATGAAGGGATGCCCCCGGGACCTGCTGCTGTCCTCAGCTGCTCTTGCCCAGGGCAGCTGGAGGGGCTCTGCTCCCACCGCTGCAACACCACCTCCCTGTCCCCTCTGCTAGCAGAAGATGACCAAAGAGGACCTGCTCTGCAAAGCGGCTCCAAAACCATCCCCCTTATGGCTTATGGGTCTGCTCACCCAGAGGAAAAAGAAAACAACGCTCTAGATTCAAATTCAGAACCCAGAGCTTTAAACCAGTACAACCTGCTTCCCGGACCTCCAATAATACTTTTGGATTTGTTCGCATCTATTTAATTAAAAATACTTTAAAGCCCAGCTGATTTTGAACTGTTGTCATCGCTGTTCTTGGCCCCTTATCCACCTTGGGTTAAAACCAATCGGAGGATGCTCACGGGCCCCGGGGTGCCCAGTGGCTTTGTGCAGGGCAAAGCCATATTTTAAATGGCCCGGCTTGGTGGGTTACAAATGTGTTGAGCATTTATATTCGTTTTTTAATGAAAGTTTCAGGAAGGTTTAGACTAAACAGACACAGCGTGTATGGGTGACAGCCTTATAATCCAGTCACTTAACAGCCCCTATGCATTTATTTTATAAAGGAGCTGTTACAGCCTATGGCATTGAAAAGGAGACATCACTGGCACCTAAATAAAGATTTACACAGAAGGTCTGACCCTAATACTGACTTAGAGGATTATTTTCAATCATCATTGTCAATAACATGGGCCCTGAACTCGGCAAACCCTCCCTGCCCTGGAAGAGGTTTGCAGGGTCAGTTCCATGTGTTTTAAATGCCCCTATACATACAGTAGCCCGTAATTACGAGATAAAAATATATGTACAGAAGTGGGGAAGGAGGAGGGCAGGTTAAGTCTGTGAATTCACACGTGGCATCCCTGAGCCATGGATGGATCTCACATGGCTTTGAAAACCTGGGTTGCCTCTGCTCTGTCCCGCTCCTTCTTCCCAGAGCCACCTTCCCGAGGGGGGCTCACACAAGCATCCCTTAAATTCACCCCACCCTCTGTGGGATGAGGTTTGTTGGGATGTTGTTGGCTTTCCCAAAATCCCCAGCTGCTGGCGCACAGCTTCCTGAGAAACTCCACTTTTCTTTCTTTTTTAAAAAGAAAACTGCTAGCCTGTGCAAGGATGCTAAAGTCCTCACCAGCAAACCAGGCAGCAAATAAAAAAAATAGCCTAAGTGTTCCAAAGTTACTATTATTTTTAAAAACATCATAAGCTCTGGCTCCCAAGTCCTGGATGCTGCCAGGAGAGGAAGCACTTCACCGTCATTAGCGACACCAGCAGGCAAGCGAAGCAGAGTCCCCAAAGCCTCTCCAAAACCGCTCATTCCCCTCGCACGTGCTCCTGGGCTCCCAAGCATCCCTTTCCCCCCTCCCCGTGTGCCGCTGCAGTATCGTCTCATTAACACAGCCCTTCCCAATCGGTAATAGCAACCCTGGCCTTAAATACCTCTGTGCAGCTACATTAATTCCTCAAACAGCGCTCTCACCTTTTAGAGCGGTAAGCCACAGAAGACAGTCAATAGATGACGAGATAACGGTTGTTATTTCAGCCCTCCGTATGGCTGACGGGCTTTCTCTGCCACAATACAGCTCACTCCAAGGCGATAAGGCAAGCCCGTTATCGCAGCGTCTGCTCTCCTCGCCAGCGCCCCGGGGGGCTCCAGTTTCTCCTCTCCCCCGTGCCGAGCCCGGCTCCTGGGGCGGCATGGCCAGCCGCTGAGGACACGTCCAGCCCGGGCATGACCAAGGTCAGCACCACCACCGCAGAGGCAGCTGCAAGGAACCCCGAGGGCACATCAGGGCTTCACATTGTCACCTCCGAGAACAACCTCAGCATTTGGAGAGGAGGCCTGGCTGGCTGGCTGCAGCCAGAGGGCTTCTCCCCCCCTCCAGGTTATTTTGCATAACTTGTGTCTACTTTTGCCACTGCACATCTCTAGCAGTAGTGGGCAACCTACCGCTGAAGGGCAGCCAAGAAGTGATCTGCACCGGGGCTGGGTGCAGGAGAGACCCCACCTCTGCCCATGGGCAGCAGCTCAAGCAGAACCTCTAACCACCCTCTAGCCCAGGGCTCCTGCTGCCTCCAATGCATGAGGGACATGTGCTCTGCCACCAGAGCTTGCTCACATGCTGGATTAAGGAGTACAGCCTGTCACACCTCCCATCCGAGCTTTTACACTCCCCCTGGCTCCCGGCACCACCACAAATCTTCCTGTCCTTAGGTGGCTTCCCAGCACCAGCAGCACCTTCCAGTGATCACAAACCCTGACATCTGCTGGAGCCCCCAAGCAAAAGTCCTGCTGGCTTGTTCCCTACCTGGTACAAACCACAGCAGCACAGTCCTGCAGGTCCCCAGGAGCCCTGGATGGGGTCACAGCAGCCACATTACCCCCAAGAATGCTACCCTCATTCTACCCCACCCAGGCCGGCTTAAATAACTTTGCCATTTGCACCTGCTGATGCTCACCTGAGACTGAATTACACCTGAGCTAGAGACCCCCAGCCAGGCACCCACCTCCTCCTTCCCACCTGGAAAGTAAGGTGGGGCTGGAATGGTGCAGGAGTGTCCCTATTCCCAGCCCAGGGGGCCGGCTGGTCACCCCGGTAAGGGGCTCCAGGCCAGGCACGGGCTGAGCCAGCGAGTGCTGGGACAGGACCTGAACTCATCTCTGCAGAGACAGCGCTTCCCGCGCCGCCGGGCTGCGGCGCAGCAGGCACAGGCAGGCATCGGGGTCCCGCATCCAGTTCCCCACCTGCTCCCTCTGAAGCAGTTGCTCCTTCACCGATTTGTGGTCGCCTTGCTGCCCATCAGAAACCCTCCTCTTTCTAGAGCTCTGCCTTTCGGTCTTTTCAGCTGGAAGCATTTCAGCGGGAAACGGCCAGGTTGCAGCTGTAAGCAGCGTTCCCTTGAAAGGCCAAAATACCATATTTCAGCCAAAGCTCGTAGCCTGTTGGTATTTTTAATTAGCAACCCTTAATTATTGCCAGAGCAACTTAGAAGGGAACTGAGCGATAGTATCATTAAAAAAAGAGAACAGAGCCCAGCAGTGTGTGGTGTAATGCTGGGTGGTGCAGGTGGGGATGCTCTGAGGAAGGATGCCTGGGCTGGGGCTCGGTGAGCGGAGAGATGCCAGCGGCGAGTGCCCACAGCCCCGGTGGGTACCTGCGGCATGGTGGTGGCTCTCCCACTGTCTCAGCGTGACCCAGCTGGTAGATCCACGGAGGACTGCAGGGAGCAGCCCATGCCACCGGCCGCAGCCACTGGATGTGACCTGGGGAGGATGGTGGCACCCGAATTGCAAAGGGCCTGCGCAAGCACCCTGCCTGCCAACATCGTCCTCTCCCCACCGCAGCATCCTGGCCAGGTTCACCAAGCCCCAGCACTCGCAGAGGCTCGGTGCTGCTGGCACGCTGCGCTTCCCCACTGCCAGGAAGGGGTTTCGTCCCTCTTTGCAGGGGGCTGGGGGCTGCGGAGCCCACCCCAGCCCTGCTCCCCGCTGCTCGGGAGCCGGCGATGCCCAAGTGCAGAAGCTATGTGTGTGCAGAGCCCCGGGCAAGTTTGGTCCTTGAAAATGTCTGATTTGGCCAACGCTTACTTTTCAACATGATAAAATGTTTCAGTGAGAAAAATACAAATAATTTCTGGCTGTAAAGTCACAGCTGATGCCTCCCCCTGGAAAGCTCCCGCAGCCCCGTGGTACCCAACCACCCCTTCTCCCCAGGGGGGACCACCACGGGCTCCGGAGCAAACAGCCCACGCCGCTCCGAAGGAGGCAGGGACGGGTGAGGGACAACGCACCCTGTCCCAGCCCTCCGGCCAAGCTGCCCACCGTCCCCACCAGCCTCCGGGGACAGAGCAGAGGTTTGGGGCCCAGGGCGGGCTGTTCGCAAGACGGGTAACAGTGGGGAGGGAACCAAACTGAGGGTGCGTGCCAGGGCTCTGCAGTTGTCTGCGCCGCTGGTTGCGGTGACGCAGAAGTCAACCGGGGAAAGAAACAGAGCTCCTTCCTCCTGAAAATCTGCCGCAGCTGCCGTAGCCGGTGGCTAAGCATGTGCCAGGGTGCCAGGGGCTGCGGGCACCGTGCACAGAGCCTGCACCCTCCCTCCTCTATATTCCCCCGTTGCGGTAGGGGCGGTGGGGCACGGGGAACCCAACGTTCCCATGGCGCAGGCGTGGGAAGGATGTGGTGGACGGCCTTACGGACAGGGACAACCGGGACGGGCAGGGGAACGGGTGGTTTGAAAGGCAATTGTGTGAGCCACACCGCTCACTGTAAACCATGGCGGTGCAAATGTGTGTGTTCGCACACACAAGAGCTCTACGTGTGCGTACACGCGCGGACGTGTGCACACGCGTGTGCCTATGTGCAAACACGGGCTCTCGGCAGAGGGGACAGCTTGCGGGTGCTGCGTTCTGTAACGACAATCACCGGCGACGGAAATGAAAGAATTAGCCACACAATAAACCCCTAATTGCCTGGCAACAGCATTTAGGCCCCATTAGGTAGATTTGTAACTGCTTCCAGAGAAATAAACTCCTGTGTCATTAGATAACAAGGAAAGAAATAGGTTATTTCCTTTTTGAAAGGTATGAAAGCTTCCAATTGCCTGATGTATTCGCTTAGTAGATTATTTTCTGTCATCTCAGTTAATTGAATTTTATCCATTGCTCTTAGAATTCCTCCCTTTCGTGTAAGGTTAAAAAGTTCAGAGGAGTCATATTTTTGAACCTCGTCCATTTATCGCATAAGCCAACTCCAGCTGCACAAAGTACGCCGGGCAAAATGGAGTAACAAAAAACTATGCAATAATTGCTTTTTAGCATCTGAGTGAATTTGCATCCGAATAATTGTAAAACATCGCTTTGCAAAACGGCATCCAGTTGGGATGAGTAACTGGAAGATATTTTCTGCACCGGGCAACGCTCTGCCTTTGGGAGGTCCACGGACCAGCTGGTTGCATGATGGTCTTCACCTCCTCCCCTGGAAAACCAAATTTGAGACCCAGAATTAAACTAATTCTCCCAAGTCCTAAGGGAGGAGACCCCTCCCGCTGGCAGCCAGGCCCACGAGGTGCAGCCCCGGCTCTTCTCACCGCTGCGGCAGCGCCACTGAGCCGAAATAACCACGGATGTGGCCGGGAAGAGTGACAGCTTGGCAGCGCTTATCTCCCCGCATCGGCTGAGCAGCAGGTCACTGCCGGCACGCGGGTGCCTGGGGGGGGCGGATTTTCTGCTCACCCTCATTGTTGGCCTCTGTAGGACCAATTTCAGACCCGTCAAAACATATTATGGCAAACCTGCCCTGAACAAAACCCGACATCCAGCCCTTCCAGGATGTCTCCTTGACATCCCTCAGCCCGAGAAGCCCTCCCCAGCACACACCATCACACATCATCCCTGCTCAGCTCTTCATGACAGCATTTCTCAGCTCCCTCACTTTTTTTTCCTTTGATAGCAACATCAGCAACGCTCAAGCTTGCTTTTAAACCCTGTCCTATCCCTTTCCCTCAAGATAACTGAGGTAGGACACTGAGAAATTACCCGGGCTGGAGATCACTTCTCCTGGCTGAGACCTGCCTGCGGGAGCTAACGCTGCTCTGGACCGGCAGCCGTTCCTCCTGCCCGCTGCCTGTCCCTCCTCCACGGAGCCCAGAGCAGCAGGCAGCTGCAGGGCATGTCCTGGAGGATGGGGAGCCCTGTTACCTGCACAAGTAGGGTTATTTTTTTCCCCTGCAGAACAGGCTGGTCTGAGGTAGTAACATGGCACCTCTGAGCATGAGACGTGTCCACCAAAACCACGTCCCAAGAACATGTGCAGGGGGGTGGACGGTGAGCCAGCGGCAGCTCCTCTCCCCTTCCCAGTGAGCAGAGCAGCTCGTCCCTGCTAACGCTTTTGGAGTCACTGCCCTCTGCAAGCGGCCACTTCTCTGCCAGGCCTTCTATCTTCACGGGGGTAAAAGTCCTGGGGAAAAGCACACGTGCACACAAATTATGCATGTTCTCCCATAACACACGAGTAGTACCATGTTGTGTGCCCACCTATGGGATACAGACATGAAAGCGCGAGGGCGTGCGTGCCTGCGCTTGCACCGCCGCCGCACTGATGCAGCGGTACGGATGCACATGGGGGGTGCCCATCTCTAACACCCAGATGCGCTGAGGTGGGTCTATACTGCTCCGTCGGTGGCTGTGTCACCCCGTGCCACTCTCCTGTCCCTCGCCCCGAGCACGGGCAGCGATGCCCAGCCTTCGCTTTCAAGCAGCCTCCCGATTTCTGTCCTTCTGAAGCAAACCTAGGCAGATGTTTTTAATTTCTGAGTAAATCCATAACATATGTCATTCCTCTCATCATCACTCAGGCCGCTGCTCTTAAACTTTGCCACTTTTTTGCCCCCCAGTCACTCCCAGGCACTCCTGTGAGGCACTGGCACCTTTACAGCCTCCAGCCGGCGCTTCCTTGCGGGGAGCTGATAACGAAAGTTAAAGTTTAATGGGGGCGATGGGGGAGAGGCAGCTTCATTTTGATCCTATGCAATATTTGCTTTGCGGAATAGCACCGCCCTTAGTGACATGGGATGGCTTGGCCGCCAAAAGATTACCTAAATAATCGGTTGGTGACTCCAGAGCTGCTTGATTTTAAACACTTCTGAAAAGCCAGCTCCATTTTCTGCTTTGGTGCATACCAATTCCCCGCGCTGGCATATGAGAATAAATCAGCTCCAGCGGTAGGGCATTGTTATCCAGTTCCCAACTATTATGACATAGTTTCTATCAGAGCAGTTTTCTTCTCAGCCAGTCGAGTGGAATGATCCCTGAAAGCAGCGGTTTGTGGCAGAAACGCGCTCAGCTTCCTCCCCCCAAAGTCTCGGTGTTGTCATAAATTTGTGATTGCCCACACGCACGCCAGTGGCCGACGGGGCGGCTTAGGAGAGTTTGCGTCCGGATAACAAGGACGTGGTAAAATGCCTGGAAGGACAGCGGGGCTTTGAAGTGCTGGGGAGGGAAGAAGCAGCAGAAAACCCAAGGAGGGGAGGGAAAAAATAAGTATATAGAGATAAGTAATCTGGAGCAGCCGAGCCCAAGGTAACAAATCTTCCCAAAGGTTTTCTCTGGTCCCGCATGCATGGGAGGCGGCAGTGCAGAGAAGCGCCTTCCCTCGCCTGCCTTGACTGCTGCCATCCCACCCTTGGTCTTGTCCACTACTCCTGTGCCTGGTGCCCCTGCCTGGTCCCGGTTATTATGGGTGCCTTTCAAATTTCAGGACATTCGGGGGTCAGAGCCTTGATTTGTCACCGGTTAGGGCTGGTAGGGTGGCAGGCATTGCTCCCACCCCCCAGGACTGGGTCTTTCAGGCTTGGGAGACCTGTTTTGGAGAGCTGGACCCTGGTCTGGTCTCTTCTTCAGCTGGTTTATTAAACTACTGATGTGGAGAGGAGAGACCCCCTGGCACCACCAGGCTCGTGTGCATGGATGTGACATCCTACGTGTGTGTGTGTGTGTGGGACACAGTCCCCCCGTGCAGGGAGAACGGGAGGGGCACAGCAGGTCTGGGCTCCCACGGGGTAGCTGCTGGTGGTCCCCAGAAACCGTCTCCGGGGTGTGGGGGTGTGGGGGTGGGAAGAAAAGGTGACACAGAAATCAGATGGAGAAGGGAAAAAAGTGGAAGGAAAGAGCAGGGCTGTACTTTTCCATACCGTCTTTTTATTTTATTTGTTTTTAATTACACCCCAGAGTGCTGTGTATTAAGCATCCTTAATTAAAGAGGGAAGTGAAGAGCCGCAGACGCTGGAGGAGTGGGAGGGTGAGCGGCGATGGCTGGACGCTGCTCTCCCCATCGGCGCAGGGCAGGAGGACGGCGTTCAGCCCCCGCCGGGGAAGACCCCGTCCCTCTGCCATTCATGGAGATAACCTTGTAATCTACAGAAATCTGGGAATTATTATGGGTATTACATAAATCAACCCCCCTGTGTCAATAAGGAAAAAAACATTTTTAAAAGAAAAGCAGCTCAAAATTAACCCTGAGAGCATGGTTTTAACCCAGATCACCTTGGAAAAAGCGGCAGAGACAATGGTATGCATTCATTCCCTGTCCTTTATCATTTAAATAACCTGGCCTTCATTAGCTTCTGATGGATTGCTTTAAAATTGCAGAAAACGGAGGTTTGTTTGTTTTCGATGTGCAGTTGCATTGATTGGGTTTTTTTTCCCCTCATTTTAATAAAAGGCATTTCACAGGGCGCCAAAGTGAACCAGGGTAAAACATCCTGCAGCTCCCAGTTTGTCCAAGGGCAGGGTGTTTGCAAACCTGTGCGGTGGGACAGATCCTCCCCGGAGAGACAGGAGCAGACCCTGCCCGTGCTGCTGAGGTCGGCGGGAATTTGGGCAGGGGACAGAGGGTCTGTGGCAGCAAGACCTCCACGTTGGCAGCTGCGCTTTAACTGTTCAATGGGTACCAAAGCATGGCGGGGCTCCTTAAGTTACACCAGAACAGAAAACCAAAATAATTGCTGTCCAACGCCCCATCCACCATCACCAACGCGGTCCTTTGCCGGTGCTGCCAGCTCTGCTGACACCTCCAAGCGGATGGAGTTGAAGGATGTATCTAAGCGGGATCACCAGCTCGTTGCTCGTTAGGAATAACCTGTTAAGCAGCGCAGCAAAGCTAAGCTCACCTCACGGTGCCTCAGCAGTGCCTGCCAAAGAGCCCTGCCTGCCCTGCCTGCTCCGGTGGGCTGCAGCCAGCACCCACTGGGGAGTAAAACCAGGTCATGCCTTCAGTCAGCCACCAAACCTGGCCCAAGGCTGGCCAAAGCCTAGGGATCACGACATGCAAATGTCCGTCAGGAAAAACTCATGGATAGCACCAGCGTAGGACTGTAAACACAGACGGGAAAATAGGAACCTGGGGTTTTTCTCCTTGCAGCACGGTGTCCCAAAACTCCCGGGCTTTCCCAAAGTCTATGGCCAACAGCGCCTTCCTGCAGTAAAAAAGTGCATCACAATATTAAATATCCTCCAACTCCTTGGCCCAGCCCTGCAGATCTTTCCAATAATGGGTGCTGAAGGCAGCAAAAGGCTTTTTCTGAGGTGACTGTGAGCAGTAAGGTAGGAGACGGCATTTTGGCTTCCGGCAGGAGCTCGCAGGTTCCTGGTGTAGGTGGAAAACGAGGGAAGCCCCAGCTGGCACCAGCAGCACCTCCAGAGGGGGGCTTCCGTGCTCTCTGCAACGCCCCAGAAAAACTAAACCTATCACCTTGTCCAAGGCTGCCTTTAAACTTTTTGTTGAGGAGTGAGCCACCCCCTTAGGGTGTAATCTGCTACATCTGTGTGTGTGTGTTAACAGACACAAAGCTGATAACCTCCCAGGGCTGGCTTGTGTCTTTATAAATCTGGACCAGTATTTGTATATAAGCAATCTGAAATCTGACCACTGGAATACACTGATTTTTTTTTTTTTCCTGTTCTTGAAGGAGAAATCCTGAGTTAATTTAAAATATGTTTCTTTTACAAAAAGTTCAATTTTAAAATCTTACTATATCTTCTTAGTTCACGGTGAACAAACATCTGGCCAGTTTTGCTCTCATTTAGGTACACAGCAAACTTGCCAGCTTTTTCAAGCTGGTCAGCATCAGGCCCCCGAGGAAGTTTCTCTGGGCTGGTTCCTGCTACCCCACATTAACTCTCCTTGCTTTTTCTCTGCATCCATCATTATTCACAACCCAGTGTCTGAAAACCACATTAAATACTGTTCTTTCCTCTCATTTTTCCTCCCCGTGTTTCATGATGGTGAGTGCTAGAAACAGGATAAAGCAGCGATCGCTTAGGGAAGAAGGTGGGCGCAGGGCAGTGGGAAAGCCCTGGCCCAGGATGGCTCTGGGTGCAGGGTGATGGCGCTGTCCTGCCACCCCAGCCACGGCAAACAATGTCCCCATGCCGTGCCACCCTGCAGGTCAGGAGTCGAGGGACAAGGGACCATGGGCAGCTACACCGCCTCCAAATGCCAAAATGCTCTTTCTTCTCATACCTGGTGATGGAAAATCTGGCTAGTTAAAGCCAGGGATGTTCCTGTGCACGACTCGGCAACACCCACGCACCAGACGCAACTCCATCGGTTGGGACCCGTTGACTCAGGCTTTGCTATGGGCCTTCCCCCAGACTTGGGCAGCTCTTCCCTGCGAAACCAGGCTCCTTTGGACGTGTCCCTCTGCGGGCTGTGAACCCGGCTCTGCTTTTCAGAGAAGGTGGCGACATTACCTAAAAAAAAAAAAAAGTTAAATTAAAATAAAATAAAACATCATTCTTTAGTTTGGAAGCAGGTTCTCCCACCAGCAGCAAGGCAAGGGCACGTGTTGGCCAGGCAGGGTGTTTGCAAACCGGGCAGGGTGTTTGCGCGGAGCCCAGTGGGGAGCGGAGCCCGGCGGGCAGCTAACGAGCGGGTTTTAACACCGGTGGTGGCTGCGCATGGGGCCAGAGAAGTCGTGCACGCAACCATCAAAGGGAGGGCACGCAACCTGCCTGAGTCGCCTAACGCTGCTCAAATAGGATTGCTGCCGGTGATGGACAGATCCTTATTTGTAAGTATTTAATGTTTCTTAGGAAGCACTTCTAAAAGAAATTGGTATGTAATGACAGCACTCACTGGAAAACAGGCCGATTATAAAATGCACTAACTTATCTGGTATTCATTTGAAAAGTAAATGGATGCAAGTAAAGGTGAGAGTTCACTACCAATTCAAATATTTTGCTTTAACAGGCTCTAGCACTCCTACTTTAATTCAAGCAGAAGCACAAGTATGAATAATCAAACTGGATGATGCTCATCAAAACCTTTGTGCCTTGCACCATTTCAAATGGTCATTGAAGCTTAATGGCAAAAAATTTACATTATTCCTTTAATTTGTATTCTGTTCCTTCCTTCTGAGTGATGTGATTGTGATTTTCTGTTGCCGGCTGTATTATTTTGATGCAAATGTTATGTGCTGCTACAGTCCAATTTCCTGCTTTGCCCCCCCCTTTTCTTCCCCCAGTAAAGAAACGACAGCTAAAATAGTTCAAAATTGGGGAGGGATTTTGAAATAGTTCCTTAACTACTGCTCCTAATTAAAGCAAACAATGCAGGGTCTTGAAGCACCCTGAAAAGCTGAAAATTAATTATTAGCTGAAGGGGGAGGGAAGTGGCTTTGCTCCCTAGACCTTCAAAAAAAAAAAAAGAAAAAAAAAGAAGAGAAAAAAGTGAGGGATCCCAATTCTGCCTACAAAAGAATTAGAAAAGAAAATTTGTAATTCAGTTAAAAACTCCTTTTGCTGGAACATAATCACCTAGGGATGAATGCTTTATTGAGAGGCATGGGGTTGCAAACCAAAGCCTTGCAAACAGGAGGCCCCCGGGGTGCTCACGGCACGTAATATATGCACCGACTAATTTATTGCGCTGTGACTAATTTCCATTCCTTGTGCTTAGAGTTGCCTCGCTAATTACAGGGATGTTTTCTTAACTTGGGTAATTGCGCTGCCCGTGCGCCACCCCCCACACGTGCCCCACGCGGGCTTTGATGCGCCCCCCCGGGGCGGCTGCGGCAGGGCGCCGCCCTAATTAGATTGGCTGCCTTAATTAAGGGAGATGTGGGGGTGTATGTGGGGGTGGCGGCACCAAGCTCCCCGCTACACAGGCAAGCGTGGGGCTTGTGCATCCTGAGGCTGCCCAGATGTGTGGGGCAAAGCCAGCCCTGAGCTGGGCTCTCCTGGGTTTGCAGGGATATAACCAAAACCAGAGGACCCCGGTACCCCAAACACTGGCAGCCAAGCATCCATCCCACCCAAGCATCTGTCTCATCCAAGCATCCATCCCACACAAGTATCCAACCCACCCAAGCATCCATCCCATCCAAGCATCTGTCCTGTCCAAACATCCGTCCCATTCAAGCATCCATCCCACCCAACCATCCATCCCCACCAACTTCATCCCCACAAGGCTGACTACCCAGGACAGGGCTCCTACCAGGAGCATCCCTAAAAATCCCTACTGGGGGAACAACCCTGAGCATTTGTGTCACTGTGCTGCTGGCTGTGCGCTAAGACTATCTCCAAATCTGCTGCCGCAGGCTGCCTTAATTTTATATGTGGAAGTCACTCATGCATTTAAAATTATTAGACAGATAATCACTTCCTTGAAATAATTTCAGCACTCATCTATAATAAAAAAGATTTCTTTCAAAGGACCCTTAGTTAAATGGGCTCAGTGCTACTTTCTGTATCACGCAGGTCAATTTGATTCTGCTCTATACTCTCTATACAGCTAAACAATTGCTTTTCATAAACTGAAGAGCAGAGTGAAAGCAGCCTGTAATATCCATCCAGCGATGGCCTTGAACACTTTCGTTAATAAAAGCTTGACATCTGAAATTCTACTTCTTTATTCCTCCCTTATCAAAGACTTGGTCAAGATTTCAGAAAATTAATGTCATATTAATAAATACTAATAACCCGGCAGTGAAGATGATGAAGAAAAGCCCCCGGCCCGCAGAGTGCAGCATCCCCTTGCCCGGCCCCAGGGGCACCGCACCTCGATGCCTGAGGATGGGCTGAGAGCTGGGGAAACCACGTGCAGAGGGGCAGCGATGGAGACCGTGTGAGAAGCACCGCTTCCAGCCAGGACTCTCACATCTCCGCAGGATCGGGCCACATCCACGTTACCCACATCCCATATGACTTTGCCAGACAGATGCCAAGGAGAGACCGTCCGGGAGGCAGCCTCGGTGGCGTGGAGAGCCCCCAAATTTCACTCTAACCAATGAAATTTCAGCCGTGGGCCCCAACGGACCCTGTGCTTCTCCAAGATGACTTTAAATCCTCATTTAGTCTGATGATGCACTCCCCCATGAATGTGGGACCTCCGACAGCTTGAAGAAATGTAGTTATTTTCCTTTTACATTAAAATAAATAATTAAAGCATTTCAGCTCACGTTTAAAGGCAACACGCTGTCCACATAGGGTGAGACCTGGTTTCAGAGACCGCTGACGTTAGAGACACAGCCTGAGAATAAAAGACAGTCAGTTTCTCTACCACAAAACTGACAGAAATAAGCACACGGGTTGGGATCACGCGTGTGACACCCCGCACCTCCTGGGACCCTCTCCGTCACTGCCCAGCCCACCTCTGGCGTGCATCTCCCCACCGCCCCTCTGGCAGCGGATCAGCTCACTCCCCCGTTTATTAACCCAACGCAGGAGCGGACTGGAGGGACTAACCATGTCTTCTAACAGGTTTTGGCGCTTGGTTTTTTAAGTTAGACAGGCTTTAAGCTCCCTGCAGCCTGTTGTGCAAACACAGAGATTCGCCAAGTGCGTTTTGCAGCCATTGGGCTGGGCAGAAAGGTTTTCTTTTACCTGGGAACACTTTCTTGTCTTTGTGGTTTGTGACAAATGCCAGTCCGAGGAGGTGGAAGTTGCTTTGAACTGGAATTTTTAAAGAAAAAGATGACACCCTAGGTGATGGCCCGTTCATGGCTTGCCTGGCTGCTCCTGCAGTGCCCTGAGCCACCACCCCTGCTCCAGCCCCCGCTGCAGTGGTACTCATCGGTCCTTTGGGCTGGTAAATAAAGATAAGCCAAAATCAGCACAGCTCCTACCCAGCAATGCTGAGCAGCAGAAACCCTCTTCAAGACCCTGGAGGTTTTCCTAAAGGCAAATTGAGCCGCCAGCCCTGCCCTGCCCTCCAGTACAGGCACGTTAACTAGTTATCCGACATGTGCGCGTGGGAGCGATCCGCCTGCGCCAAACCAGCTGCCCGCTGGATTGGCCGAGCAGCACCAGCACACACCAGGCTTTGCTCCGCGAAACAACGGGGTCCCTCGCCCGCTCCCACTCTGCTGTCGCATCATACTTCATCCAACGAGCTGCTGAGGACCGAGCTGCGCACTTGGCATCACGCTGTCGAGGCTGGGGATGCACCTGCATCCATCCTCGCACCCATCCTGGAGTAGCAGCCTTGGGACTAGTGATGGAAAAGTGTCCAGAGCACCAAGGACAACACGGTGGCCGCGGGGCACCTGTGCTGGGAGGCACCTGGGGATGCTGCGAGGTGCCTGCAGCTGCGGGCATGCAGCGTGTGGAGCACACACACCCCAGAACGCCGCTGACGGGGACCACGTAGGCATGTGAGATGCTCACGCTTATAAAGCATCTTCCCAGGCTCACGCTTTGCTGTGAAAAAGGAAATAAAGAGAGTCTCCCCCCACGAAACTGCATCTCCTTTCTAATAACTTGGCATATTCACTTAATACAGCCCGGCTCCTTCCAAGTCGTTAGCGGTGGCAGGAGACACAGCCTGAACATTGACCTGGTTTGCTTGCCAAGACAGAGCAAAGAGAAACCTTCACATAATCATTTCCAAACATTAAAATGGCTCCATTGTCATTATAGCTGAGAGATTGAATTCGCCTCATCAAAGCGGCGTATGACAGGTGACTCAATAGGATGGTGCCAAGCGCGGAGGCAAGGAGATTAGCAGGGCACTGATATCATTATTTCCGCCTATCACAGATTCGGCAGGGAGGCAATTGTAATTTCTGGGCTTATTAGTCTGCATTCGCAGGAAAAAACCTAGTGATAAACCTCAGTGTGACAGCCAGGCATTTGTGCAGCAAGTGCTGTCATAGTGACACTTAGAAAATGCCAATGTGGATACGTTCTCATAATCCCCCCTAATAGAGGTTAAAGCATGGCACAAAGGCACTCTTATCAATGATCGGGACACTAATAACATTTGCATTTTTAAGTTAAATATAGTAAGTAAAGAGTAAGTCTCCTCTTCGCGGCTTTGGCAATTAACTCGGCATTGGAAGAATAAAAGCGAAGCGGAAATTTCAGCCGGCCCCTATCTCCTCCACGGCGGGAGAGGATCCTCCGCGGGTCAGCATTCCCGGCCGGCCACCGGCTGGCGAGGCAACCGCAGGTCCCCCCACCTTGGCTTTCTGTGCTCGGGAGAGGACAACCAGGCTGGGGATGGGACCTGCCAGAGGCGGGGGACAGGCAGCGCACAGGGATTGGCGCTGAGCAGAGATGAGCAGAGATGGGATGAGCAGAGATGAGATGAGCAGAGACGCTCACCTGCCAAAGGGGCTCCCAGGAGCTGGGGGGCAGCTCACCCCGGGTGCTGCCCTGTCCCCTGAGGAGGGGAGATTATTTGGGTGCTTTTACAGACTTTTACAAGTGGTTTTGCTTCAGAGAGGTGAAACTTTTGGCGGGGGGGAGGGGGAAGTTCCACTCTGCGGTGCATGGCCGGCTCGGGTTTTCTATGGTAATTCTCCCCTGGACACAACCCCAGCACGCGTGCACACACACGCACGCTCTCCACAGGAATTTCTTTAAGGAAAAAAAATATTACAGGTGGTAAACTGTTACTTTTCCACATTTAAATAAGAGACCAATTAAGAAGACTATGTAATTCAATTCTTGAGTGAGTGCCACTGAATTCAATTTGTTTCAGGTCAATGAATATAATGTGAAGTTATTAACAAAAAGGTCAGGGACTGCATATAAAATATACACACATGACACAGGCAGGAGTAATTAGTACACATTTCACATGTTCTGTTGCTCAGACATATGGTGTAGAAAATCTTAACAGGATTAGATGTTAATAAATGTTCCCCTCTCCCTCCCCCCCCGCTCCCTATTTAAATGTGGTTTAGAGCTATTCCCCCCGGTGTTCCCGGGATCCACTGGAGGTTAAGGATCCGTGGCTTGCACGCCACCAGGATCCTTGGCCGAGGGAATGCACCCGACTTGCCAAACCAGGGTCTCTTTGGGATATCTCCCAGGCACCACCTCCTAGAAGCCACCTAATGGGGTCTCCCACGCGTGGGGGAGTGAGTGGGGAGGACCCACAGTATCCGCTCCACCAATTCCCACGCAGCCGGTGGGGGCAATATTTTAACATCTGCTCTGCAGCAGAGGGGAAGAGGAGCGCCTTGGCTTTAACAGCAGCTCCTACAGCGTGCCTAGAATTTTGCTTTCTAGAAACGCAGGTTATTTGCTTTTACCGCCCTTCCTCTTGGCATGGTGGCAATGGACCCGGGCTCCTCTGCACAGGCAAATCGCTCAGGGCTGGACCCGAGGACCGACTCGAGCCACGTGCCAGCAGGGGCTGTGGCAGGGGACCTTGGGCCCCGCATGGCATTTGTCCCCCGGCTCTGCCAACTCCCAATGGAGTTAGGCCATTTGTGGCATCTCACCCATTACCCTCTGCCAGAACCTCACACGCGCGATGTTCGAAAGCACCATGCAAGCGGGACAGCTGGTGTGGTCCGGGAGAGAGCGGGGACACCACCACGGCAGTGATGGACGAGTCCCCTCCACAGGCAGGGGGACGGTCCCTGCGAGAAGAGCTCTGCCAGCTCCTTCCATGGCCTTGGGGACCTCACGGAAACTTCTGCACCAAAGGTCACTATGTTTCCCCATGCAAATTTGCTACAAGGGCATATTTAATGTGAAATTATTACATATATAATTAATAAAAAAGTCAAATTATTATGTAAACGTTTTGTTTAAGCAGTGGTTGAATTCAAAAAAGCCTAGGACCCATCAAAAAAACCCCCAAAACAACCAGAGGAATACAAAGCCCTAAATGCCTTTGTGACACTAAGCCTAATTATCAAATGCTTAGTTCCGCTCACAGGTAAGGGAGTACTTTAACAGGGAAAGAAAATGAGGACTTGGACAAAACTCCCCTGGAAGCTATAGGAACAAATTCCAAGATGCGAGAACTCTGCTCAGCTTCTGTATCACATAAGGGCTTTTAAAAAAATGTACAAGGACAGAAAAAAATCTGATTTGTGGCAGTCCTGGCCCCGTCTCCACAGCAAGGGAGGAACGAGTCGCACTTACGCGCTGGTAGAGTCAACATCTCTGATTCGCATGAAAAAAAAATCCTGCCTCCAACCTGCAGCACATCCTCTCAGTTAGGCTCGAGTGAATGTTTTTGCTTGAAAATTCTCAAACAGAAGATAATTTAAAGCTAAGTGCTTGAAGGAATAACCATGCCATTCTTTTTTTAATGCAAACTATCCTACCTGCAGAAACTAAGAGATTTTCCAAATAGCTGAAGCTCAGTTCACGCTGCATGTAAAGGACTGCTGTAATTAGGGGAAGGTGCTCATGGGTACCCCATCCCATTACCCCCTGCAGGCAGGAGAGTCCCTGTGGTTATGGGTGCTGTGGCGGGGTCAGATGAGTCCAGTGATCAGCTGCTTCCTTCCGCCCGGTTGTTCCCTTCAGTCTGGCAGCTCCGAGCTCCTGTTGTCATTTCGCTCGAGCCAGATCTTATGGCTCCTGACAGGTGGTGGGATGCATGGGCAGTGCTGGAAAAGTTAGTACTGTTTGCCCTGGGAAACATCACGCGAGATCACACATCTCCGGGTGTCAATTTTAGTGCTCAATTTTTAAAAGTAAATTTTAGCCGCCAGGTCTGGTTTGAGACTAATTCAACAAGATGATGTCCTAAGCCACGACATGGAGCCAAATTTCTTTTTTATCACTCATGACCAAAATAAATGTCTTCCTTTGGCGTTGTGCACAGACCTGGAGGATTGACATAATTTGGCTGGACTCTCCTCTGCTGAGGAAGACATTTATACGGATCATAGATAACAAAAAGTCTTGTTAATAATTTTTTCAGATGAATGACCTTGCTGCATTACGTGCCAGGTGCATCTCCTCTCCTCTCCTCTCCCAGCCCCTGATGCAAGAGGGAAAGCCACAGCTCCCAGGGCTAACTCGTCCTGCGGGAAAGCCGCTGCATGGCGAGTCCCCGCGGGATGGGGAGATGCCCTCGGAGCCAGTGGCTCTTCACCGCCTTCTCCCTGTCAAGGGATCACACACGTGTCCCTACAAAAGCCTTTCTAAAAGCCTGCTGAGCTGCATCTACATGTGTACATGTTAATAGCCAAAAACCCCAACGCCGGAGGCCTTCTGGACCACATGCACACCCCTACAACATGCATTAAGAGAAGCCTGCCCTAGCCAATAGCATACTCCATTTGTCAACCAAATACCCCCATGTTATACCTATATACAATAAGGCACGTATGTGCCCTCATTTTTCCCCACTGGACGGATTCCTCCATTTAAGCCAACATTCATCGTAAGTCAGTAAAATACCTATTTTTCTATTCACAGAGACTTAAGTTCCTATTTTTCCACTGGATGCCAGAAGATTAATCCATGCCTAATTCCAGTATCAGGTTTGGGAGGCAGGACGTATTTGGGACTATGGAAACGTCTTCACATGTGAATCGCTCCAATGGTTTTGGAATTAGCAGCAAGAGAAACATTGCAAAGGACAGGTTAACTGATGCCTGGCAGCTTCCCCAGCACTTGCTGTGGGGAGCTAAATCTGATTTATAGAGATGCTCTGGTGTCCATTCAAATCTGCTTGAGATTCTTTACTGGGAAAAGATAATCACGTTAATGAGCCAGATGTGTTTGCTTGCTCTGACATTTTTCTTCACATCTTCTGTTCAGAATGAAATATGCAACCAATTTCCCAAGTTATACTTTATCTCCAGTGTTGCCTGGTGTGTTAAAAGAATTAAGTCATTTGTATATATTGACTAATAATTGTCATTTATTACTGAACTTGTTAACATAATCCTCAACTGGAGATATTTGTTTATTTTGCCCATGTACTGCTGTATTTTTTTTGTATAACCAATTGCAGAAAGCAACAGGAAAATGCGTGAACGAGAAATGGAGAGGTTCAATAATGGGTGTGAAACATGCTACCATATGGGTAGAACCCCAAATATATATGCACTTAATATTTGTCTGTAAAGAGTGAACTTTAAAGTGAGATTGGCCCATACAGGTTCGAGGGTGAAATAAACAAATCTGAGATAAGCATGTTAATTAGCATTGCCATGGCCACGTATTCAAGACAGGATCCTATCTCCAGAGCAGTCAGCAGAATTCCTTGGCTTTGCTCAGAGGAGAGCCAAGTTAGTGCTTACGGTAGACTTTTTCCTTAAAAAAAAAAGGGAAAGGTGCATCAATAGTTCTGGAACGACTGAATTTCACTCCTTCAAGCTGCCTCAGCATGTCACACACCGCTACCCGCCCTGCTACAGCCCCCTTGCCTTTTGCATCGGCTTCCCAGGTACCTTTTCCCACACCCTCCTCCCTATAGGGACGCGGAGCTGCACATCGATACCCAGGAATAGCAGCTGCCCGGCTTCGACCCAGGAGTCTTGCCACATCTCTGCCACGTTTCTTACCGCGTCTTAGCTTCCAGGCACAGTATAACGTACAAAGTGTAGTTAGGGTAGGAAAAAGTTTTAATCAGTGCTACCGAAAATGATTAATTTCTCCCTGCTTCCAAAAATGGCAACATCACATATTCACCCATAAGAAGAGAAGTGGATGGAGGAAGGGCCGGCTCAGCAGTTTACCAAATATATCAGGTGGAGAGGCAAAAAAAATAGCAAACAAATTAAAAAAAAAAACTATTTTCTTTTTAATTAAGAAGTGATGCCCCCTCTCCCCCCCCAAGTGGTCCATTTTCTCTCCCCATGATTTCCTGGTTTAAAAAAAAAAAAGGGAGTAATTTATTTTTCATTTTACTGTTTGGCTTGCACATTGGAAGAAAACAACTAAAAAGAAGGGAAATATCTATGCGACGCCTTTGTTTTCAATTCCCCCCCCCCCCTTTTCTTTTGTGTTTTCTTTTTCTTTTCTCACTGAAAAACAGGGCCAGCTTTCCACTATCACATGACATGACTCCCAAAACATCTCCGTGACTTGAGTGAATGCAGAATGACACCCCGGACCATTTCTGACACCCCTCTGTCTCAAGCTGGGTTTTCAGTTAACGCCACTGCGATTCGCTCAGCATTGCTGCAAACTGCCCTTAAAAACCCCAGCGGACCCCCCAGCCACCCACCAGAGGACAGAGGTGGAAGCAGACCTCCCACGCTCCGGCCACCGCATCACGGCGGTGGTGGGCGCCGATGCCGGCAAGGTTCCTGCTGCGGCGGCGGCTCCTAAGCCCCTTGGGCAGCCCCGCAGGCACGTGCGCTGCGATCGGGGGGGTGTCGAGGCTGGGAGCATTCAGCTTCCAGCAGCCGTGGGGTCAGCGCCTCCCAGCTCGGCAGGCTCTTACCACTCCTGTTCCCCGGCATTTTCATTAACTGAAGATTGCGAATGGGTCAGCAGATCTATACACTTTTTTGTACTCCCTCTGCTTAGTTTATTTATTTCTTTTTTTTTGCAGGATGCTGAATAACTAACCTTTTCTTCAATAGATAGATTTAAAAAAAATAGGATCCATCACACAGCGGCAGGATAGCCTTGCTCTGTTTTGACCTTTCTGAAATTAATTTCCCAATCTTAGCTTTCAAAATCAGAGATTGAAAAGACCTATTAGATCAGCCAATCCATCTTATCACCAGTATGGCAGCAAGCAGAGACCCCAGCTAAGTGCTCCTCTACATGGGGAAAATATTCTGGAATAAGATGGGGCATGAATTTAAAGGGAAATACCTGTTCCAGAATATTCTGCATGTGGACATGTACTCTGGAATAACTGCAGCTTTTCTTGAGTTGGCTCAGCCAACACCTGAAGACAATCACCATAACACGGGGAGGGGGGGAAATCCCATTTTTTGATAAGAGTGCCTACCTCTGGAGCTGTTTTCTGGGGTAGCTATGAGGAATAATTCACCCTGATCTTTTTTCCCCACCTAGGGCTGTTGCTCGCAGGGCAGCATCCACCCAGGGAGGAGAGGAGAGGAGAGGAAAGGGTGTTATCCCAACTGCCCAAAGGAGAGCTGCCCCCAGCCCCTGCAAGTAAGTTCACTCTCCACCTGCAGAATCAATGATTACCTTAAAGGATTGGGGCCAGAAGGATGACATTCTACTCTGCAGCTACTTAAGGAGCCTGCGATGTTAAAACACACCTCTCCCAAATAACAATTTAGCACTTTTGCCAGGTAGCACAGCTCTTCTCAGAGGATCGGTACTTTTCCATATAGCAAATAACTCAGCCTTTTGGGGTAAAACCCCAAAGTTCAGGCATCTGCACGGCACGTCCCTGGTGACCGGAGCCCAAGGGCACAGCCAGGTCCAGCTGCCCTGACCAGTGCTGCTGGCCCAGGGTCAGGGTTCCTCCGGAGGTCCCTTGGGGTAGGGGAGGGCTCTTGGTGCCCCGTGTCCCTTTCCTCCTGTTCCCCTTGGTTTTACTAAATACGTTGGCACGCCATTTTTTTGGTCAGCAGTGCTAGCATTGAAACACAACCCCCCTAGCTGACCCTTGGGGAATACCTCCAGGGGACCCCAAAATGCAGGTCTGACCTGGAGATGGCGGGGGCAAAGTGCCACCTGTGAAAGCACCTGCCAAAACAGTCTTTAAGAGAGAGTGGTAATAGATTTCACAGGGGACGATTATAAAATAAGACACCTGAAGCAGATTTCTGGCTGGTTGACTGTTAGAACAATGAGGTTTTATAATGCTTTTAACCATATCTAATACAACAATCTAATCCTTTTTCTTAAATCCTACAAAACTCTGCTCCAGTGATACTGTGTGAGCATCACAAGTGAATCACTGCAGCACAGAACAGTGTTTTCCTTTAAATCCTCAGATGTCGTTGCTTTTCATGTGGCAGGTCGGGTGTTATTTCACACGTCGGAGTACCCATCGGCAGGATCTGGCAGGGTTGGGCTGAGAAGGATGAAATCAGAAGATCTCACTGGGTTGGGAGGAATCACAACCCACCACCCAGCAGCGGTGTGGAGCTGTCACCATTTAGGGATGCTAAACCTCTGGGCGGTGAAAAGGTGGTAGGGTTCAATGGATGCCTCCGTTGGGTACTCACACCAGATGGGGATGACGAAGCCCTTTCCAGCCCACGGCCTGGAGTTATACCTTGCTGCTGAAAGGAGGGCAGCAGCCAGCTCACCCCTCTGCAGCCAGCTGGAGATGGGTGCTTGCTGAGAGCCCACCCATCCCAGGAGAGCCTACCCTCTGCAGACCTTGGTCTTCATCTCTAGGCTCTGTAAACCCACCACCCGCTCTAGATGACTGTGGCTGACATGAATCCTGCTCTTCACTGCCCAACTATCCCTGCAGGGCTCAAACATTTAAGATGTGCTGTTCCCAGACAGCCTCCCTCCCTCTGCTCTTGGGAAGCAGCCGGAGATGTTGGATGGTGTTGCAGGCATGGGGTTTCAGAGGAGAAGAGCAGTGCCAAAGGGCGTCCCGCTGCTCACAAAGGGCAAAACGAACTAGCCCAACACACAGCATTGTAGTAAACCAGGTCTGTTCAAACCAACCAAGTTTCCTACTTTGATGATGCTACAAGTGCAGTCAATTAATAATAAAAAAAAACAACCTCCCCCTGCCAGCCTGGAGCAGATTTGTGTGAAGCATTTCACAGCAGCCTTGGGGGAACATTTGCGCTATAACAAACCCATTCCTGTGCTGTGTTGATTAAAAAACAGACACCTAGCAGACCTTGAAAATTCGTCGAGGGGAGGAAATTGTTAGCAGGTCAGTGCTTTCTGGAGGGTCCTCAGGGATCGGCACGAAGGCTGATGCCAGGGGTGGCTTCACCCAGACGGGAGGGAAATCCTTTGGTGCAGACAGCAGAGATCCCTCCAGTGATATCTCACTGAGCCCAGGTATGGTGTTTCCTCGTCAAAGGGATGCCACAGACATACACGGAAGGAGGGGAGCCACCAGTGATGCCAATTTATGCTGCTGGTAGTGAATGATATCAATGCCACAACGAGTTCTGGTCTGGGAGAGGAGAATGCCTTCAAAAGTATTTGAAAATTAGTTTCTTGCTATCAAATTCGATGGGAACGAGCCTCTGCCTAAACCTGCAGTAAGTGTGTTCACAAAGGAACTGTGAATTTATATAAAAATATGTGTATATATATCAGTTTAAAGCCCTTTTACGTTTTCTATCAAGCATTGCAGTTTGGTCGACAACTGCAAGTCTTTTCCATTAAAATGCCTCTATTATGCCTCCGCAGTTACTGCCCTTCTTAAACATCATTACATTGTGAGGAGCTGCCACTATATCCATACAATGGGGGAATCAAGAGCACACAGATAAACTGGAGCTGCAAACTTTGCGCACTCAACAAGTCCTCTCCGCAGACAATTAGGGCCAAAAGATAAATATTGACACATTAGACTATTTTCCTCAATTTGTTTTTTTGTTGATCGTCTGAGCGATCTGATGGGGCAAAATTCCACTTTTCCGATATCTTGGATTCTTGGCTAATAGAAACAAATAAAGTGAAAGCTTCTGTCCACAATGGGTTAGGAGCATCTATTGTTGGCAGGCACTAATCGGATTAAATTGGCTCCTGGCTCTATTGCTAGGAGGCTAACTCATTCCTAAATTTCTCCCATCTCAAGGGGATGTGTCATTGTTGCCTTTTTTTCTTTTTTCTTTTTTTTTTTTTTTAACTTTTTAAATCTGACTGGTAGAAAGAAATAAGGAATGGCTTGAGATGACGGCGGTGCCCGCCACCCTGCGAACAAAGAGCGGGGCTGGCAGAGGCACAGGCGTGGTGCGGTGCGGTGGTCCGTGCTGGCCGGTGGGGCCAGCGGGGGCTGCGGTGGCTCCCGCAAGCCCCTTCTCCTGGCTGGGGCCGGGCTGGCATCTCCGCCGCCGCTCCCCTCTGGAAATGGCATTTAAACCCAAACGCTAAAGCACCCGGTCGGGGAAAAACCTCCGCTTTCCACGCCGGGCTGCGCTCAGGTTGTTTCCCATTAGCATTTTAATACGTACCCCTGGCATCAGCCCCTTAAAAGAAGCAAACACGTTTATGCAAGCAGCCGAAAAAGACGGCCTTAAATAATGTCGCCTTTGGAGGGAGGCCCGTGAGCTGCGAGGTACATTTTTGCCCACAGTCTGATAATTTTCAAAGCTATTGGCAACCTGGGAATTTTCCTGCCTTATCACCAGGGCTCAGCTAACTTCACTAACACTAATCAGAGCTGGAATCATTCATTCAAGGATTGCATGATCATGTTTTTCTTTAGCGGTGACAGCTGCCTGAGCCGTATTAGCAATGCAGATGAGTCAGCCTAATAGGTTAATGCAGAACACGCGAAAATTAGGTTTAATCCCCAGTGAAATAATCTAACATTTTCACATTTCTTGATGTTGGGATAGAGACATTGGTGGTGACTCAATTAGGTGTAATGTAGATCAAAGCAAATTTACCTTCTGGCTGAACCTTCCCCATAGTTTAGATAGAAGAATATAAGGGTTCTTCACTAATTGGCCAATGGCTGTGGGGAAAATTATATTAAAAGCGTGCGTACTGCAAGAACTGAGTTTCAGATTTGGACCAAGTAATGGCTGGGCTTTGCAAACACCCAGGCACGTTGTTTTGCCAGAAACCAGCGTTTTGTGCACAGCACCTTCCAACTCGCAGCTCTTTTCAATGCAATGCTTACAAATGAAGACATTTGGGGTTTTATTATATTTTTTTTTTTTACTCTATTCATTTTTAATGTCCCATACTGAAATATCCCCAGTGAGGTTTGAAAGAGCTCGTATTATAAAAGAAGCATAAAGGAAAAAAAAAAAACCCAAACCACCAGTGTGTGTCTATCTAATGTTTTCATTCTTGGGGAATAACATATCAAACAGCAATCGCTTTCAGTCATAAAGGGAAGGAAACAAAAAATTACATGCCCTCAGTTGCCAAATTATTTTTTGCCTTGACATCTTAATTCTTAATCCTTGTGTGTGGTCAAATCAGCCTACTATAGACAACCAATCAAGCAATTATTCCTAAATTATATTTGCCCAACTCACATTGATTGGTTATTCTTTTCTTATTGGGTAAGCTCATTAATTCTGAGCAGCTTGCTTATTATGCTTTCCACATCATTTTCTTTCTGAGCCTATCTACTCACACCAGCCTGCTGATGTTTCAAGATGCCATACAGAAAAAAAAGGCCGAGTGATCTATTGCATTGTCTCTTCCAGCAATTACAATTCACATTGCTGATTAACTTTGATGTGAAAACTAATGAGATAAGGCAAGTTATCAAGGCGGACCTGATCGTCATCTCATTTATAGAGCATTTGCCATCGGTGAATGACAAAAACTAATGAAGATGTATCTGACAGCAGGCTGAGCCGAGGCAGAATTTCGTTTCTCATCAGCAAGTGCTCTGCTTCGAACTCATCAGTCTATCTGAAACATGTGGAAATTAGCTTAATAATGAAAACACTTCATCCAAATAGGCAAATGTTTACATTAAAATAGCTACATGATAAATAGATGTTAAAGATTTTATGCCTTCTTGAGTCTAAACAATGGAGCACAAAATATGTTCTCATATTCACTAAATCATCCCTATAAACCTCCACACGTGCTGCCGTACCTGCAAGTTCCCCGCTGTATGGCTCAAAAATATTTCTGGGCTGCGGTTCGTCCTTTTGGAAACGTATGGTTTGGGCTGTAATTAATTAACTCCTGTGCAATGGTAGCTGGCAGGAAAAAGGCAGAAGGACCTGGTAGACAACGGCATAGGGTAATTGTCCCTGTTTGGTAGGGACCGGGACGAGATTCGGGTGCACGGAGCTCCCAAATGTACATTTTTAACAGTACTGTAAGAGAAGGAAATGGTGATGTACGTTGCGCCTCAGGAACAAATTTATGCAATGTATAAAAGGTATCATTTTCCCCCCAGACATAAAAAAATAAAGTACAGATATAATTCATGTAAATACATCAACATTTCTTGCCCGAGCCATAGCTGCCAAAAAGTCTCCTGTAATATCAGTCTAGTTTAGAAATGTCCCTGATAAAAGAGAGGCAGTCAGAGCTACTCCCATTTTTAATATTGTGGCTTCAGTATCTTTATTTATGAGAGACTATTTCATATTTGTTGTGCGTTATTTCAAATGCTTATGCTATGTCCAAACATGTCCCCAATATGTTTTTGTATCTGGAATAAAATATTCATTAATCATCTGGGATCAAAAATACTATTTTTAATAAAAAAAGAGAAAGCCATGCATCTGTAAGGCAGAATGGTGAAACTCTCGCTTTAAAAATTTTTAAAATTGTGTATACTTCAAACAAAATAAACAGCTGGTAAAAGATTCTTTTCCATTATCATGATTTTTTCCCCTCTCTGAAAAAAAACCCCAAACTTATATGGACGGACTATACCACTGCCTCCTCCAGGAAAATAAAAACCAAATACGTTATTACCAATGTAAGAGGAATTTAAAAATTAATGTAAAAAATTAAAAGTGGACTGAAAAAAAGTACAGACTTCCCAGAAAAGCTGCAGAAGCTCCTATAAATTCTGTACACCGACAGCTCTGTGTATGCACGTGAAAAAAGCTCAGATCCTGACCAAGTTACGAACGTAACACCCGTGCAATAGGAATCACGATGGTGCCGGGGCTTTCCGAGCTGCCGATGGGTGCAGCTCCCCCCGGCTCCCCCCCGAATTCCCCCCCAGCACCGCTGCCAGACAATTCCCATCTTACCATTCCGATCATAACGCACTCACCAACTTTCATTCCTCGTATTTTGAGGACATCTGAGGTCCACACCCGCGATACCCTGAGCAGATTGGCATTGTATATCACAGATTAGCCCGCACAAAGAGCCCGCATCCCGGGAAAGTTAAAAGAAAAGCCTGTTATAAAGCACCAGCAACAAATTACTACTTCATCGCTGGATTAAATTTAAAAGCTCTTCACAGAGCTGCAGATAAATCCTATATATTAGAAGAAACCATAAAAGTACTTGTTCAAGAGCTAAAGGCACAAGTGGAAAGTTGACCCCAAAGATTTTTTTTTTTAATAGCCTGCTAAGTTTATAAAATTTCTCAAGATGTAGAGAGAGGGTTACGTTACTTCTGTAATACTCAACAGCACAAAGCTGACACGTGCTGGTTTGGCCAATTAATGAAGTTAGACAAATCTGCAGCAAGCAATGCAATTCATTAAATAAAATGACAGCCAGGTTTGTTGTTTGTTTTGGGGGGATTTTTTTTGTTTGCTTGGGGTTTTTTGTTGTGGTTTTATTTTTTTTTCTTCTTTCTTTTACCCAGCCCAGCAAATGAAGCAGGACAGTTTCTCTTTCACCACTCACACACACAGTGGGAAAAGCATTGATTCCATCCTTTTTTCCCTTTTCACATGGAGCCGTAAGTACAGGTACAGAATGGGCATTCCTCCCAACCTGGCGCCAGGCATTTACATGAAAATCCCCAGCAGCCGCACTGAACGCTCGGGATGTTCTCTCCGTGGTTAGGACGCAGCGTTTTCATTTCAGTTCATAAAAGGAATAAATAGTGTGATCTGTTCATGTCTTGTCTTTTCTTCCTGCGCATCCATTATTTTGTGTTTCTAAAATACAGTGCTTGGACATTACAATCGCTTCACTTGGTCGCTGGATATGTATACATACGTGTATCTACATGGAGGGATGTACAGAGAAAGGAATGCTGCTCCTCCCTCCCCCTCCCCGTCCTTTATCCCGGTAGCCTATTTTAATAAATAATTATAGGCAGCTAAAGGATTTGTTCATTCCAAAAGGTCTCCCCTTCACATTTCTCAGAGGTTCAGCTCAAGGAGACACCATGATAATAAGGCTGACTCGGGATCCCTACTTCACAATGTCATTATGAGCTAGCATTTAAAATGAAAAAAATATGTATATTATACCTAAAAGCGTTACAAGGTTACAGTCTCGTCTTCAAGAATATTTAATGCTGCTGGGAAAGCAGTGCTGTTGCCCTGAGGAGGAGGTAAGGGGAGGCGGTTGGGGGGGGGGGAAGAGAGAAAAATCCTTTCTGAAATACAAGCTTAGAAAAAAGATGTTGGGAGCGAGCATGGAGTTAATTTGCATTTCCAATGACTTGGACTAATCCTCCACTACCACGTTTATATTTTCTTATTACTTTTCCTAATTATCTATCAGCCGCGCTAGCCAGTCCATACAGCCCCTAAAAAATGTGGGTGCGTCCCTCTGTGCTGCTGCCCCCCAGCCTCCCCGGGCATCCGCAGCGGCCCCTCTCAGAGCTTGTGTGCCCCTGCCACGGCAGCAGGGTGGTTTGATTTATTAGGGTCTGTTAAGAAATGTTTCTGGGGTTGAGTAAGAGCAGAGGGGTTTTTTTTTGCCAGGTCCTTGGGGCATGGTCCAGGCAGCATGCCCCATCCCGGCAGGGCTGTGGGGTGGCCGTGGGGTGCCCCCCACCCCCCCGGGCATGGGGCATCCAGGGCTCAGGGACCTCCCCGGGATGGGGGAGGTTGCACCCGCCCCACAGCCCCCCATCACCCCCCGAAAGCCACCGCTGCCCCGGGAACTGCATGTAGCACCACCGACTGAGACTGGAAAATAAAGTAAAATAAACCAAACTCTGTCACAAAAGAGACGGCCACCCAACGCGGCTATTATTGAAAAATTTAGCTTTATCATCATATTGAGACCTTTCTAAAAACTAATGCAGATTAATCTTTAAAGCTCTATTCAAAATGGCACTTAGCTAAGAGTTAGACATGAAACTGGAGCTATATCTTAACGTTAATATACATCCTCTATCTTTGACAAGTAAATTACATTACTAAATGCCTGTTTGAGACCAGCTACTAAACTGCTATTTCAATATTATCCTAAAATTTGTTAATAGCAGCTCTTTCAAATAAATTATTAAGTGATAATGAAAAAAAGTCCCGCTTTGAATTTATATATATTTCAGCAGAGAATAATGTTTTATTTAAAATAGTTACAGTGCGCCTTTTGATTTAGAGTTTAAAGTAAATAATATTTGTACATCTAAAACATACTCAAGACAAATGAAAAGCCTCTAGATGCTTTTGTATGAGATGCTGAAGAGCTCTACAAACTTAAAAGCACAACCTCAATTAAGCCCATCTTCATCTGGAAAAAAAATTAGCAACTGAAAGCTGAATATATTAGATAATGCACACTTGCAGAAGAGCATTCTCTTAGCAAAAAATTCTTGATAACCAACCTAAAGCTGGCCTTAGAGTTGCTCAATGCTAATTTTGTTTGAAACTGTTTAACTAACTATGAATAGATATCCATATTCAACAAAGACATAATTAATGGCAACCTTCTCTTCTGCTTAGAAGACATCATAACAAGCCGAAAAGTACAAAAAGATTTTTATAGTAACTAATTTAAGGACAAAGGGTTGACCTCTAGCATTTCATTAAATAAACTGAGCGAATAAAAGAAGAGTGACAGTATTCATCCTTGTTCAATTCAAGCAGCCAATTTCAAAATGCAAATCATAATCTGCAGATGTTGGAGCCTGATATATTTTTTTAAAATATCATTTGTTCAATTTAAGAACATCAGACATTGGAATTTTAAATGAAAATCAAAACCAATTCCCAGCTTCAGTTTTAGGCGTAGCGCGACTGTATGTGCGGTGCCGCGGAGGTCTGCGGGTGAGCCGGGGCTCCCCTCCCTCCCCAGCCGTTTGAAACTCACCGGGTGAACCATTCATTTTATATATTATTTCCAAAACCTTTTAATGGAGAAGTTCTATTAAGCCACACATTATTTTTGATTAGCAGGGCCGGTAAGTGCTGCTGCATTTACAGCCTGGGTATGGAGGATGAGGAAAGCCACAGGCTGAGCCCACCGAGCTCCTCCATCCTTTCCACCCATGGACACCCAGCACTGGAGCCCAGGTAGCGCACATCAGCCTGAGAGGCGGAGGGTGATGGATGCAGCCCCTGAATCACGATGTGATGGGACTGATTTACCTGTGGAGAAGAGCATCTTTGCTCCGGTCCCCAAAGGCAGCGGGAGCCCGGAGCCCCTGCCAGGGGAGAGATGTGGTGGTGCACCCTGACCAGGGCGAAAGAGAAGCAGGAAATTAATTTACACTGAATTTGGCAACACAACCCCAAATCTCAGCAGCCTGGGTTTTCTGCCGGGTGCCAGGGGAGAAGGCGTGGTGGGAAGGAAGGAGATTTTGGGTGGACTGTGGGTGATTCGCAGTCTTTTACTTTGGGAAGAATTAAGTCTCGATCCATCTTGACGCTTAGCACACGCTTGACTTCCACAGCCATTCCAGGGAAGTTAAACACGTGCTGAAGCATACCGCTCAGATGGGAGAGCCAAGGGGAGGCATCTCCAGTTCAGCAGACATTAAACACTTTGCCAGCTATGGACCCACAGCTTAAGGTCTCTCACACTTAGTGAGGGGTTTCTTCCTCATTTCCACCCTTTAATAAGACTATTTTAGCGTTTCTTACCTTAACAAACTGAAGTCACAGAAGATGCTGTGAGATACTTCTAACATGTCTGAACAGACCAGAAGACGCTTTGCTGCATCTGACACAACAGTAACATGAGTAACATCCCTCTCCCATTTCTACATCAAATCCGACAGCTCTTTACGTGTTTGTGGAGGATAACCCACAGGGCATGGCACCACACAAGCCTGCAAAACGATGGAATTTCTCTTAGGAAACTGCTTTGGGGTGTTTGGAAGGGTTTTGGGGGAGGCAAGACATTTTGTTTATTTTGACCATTTAAATACATAGACCCACAGGACGAGTTTCTGGCTTCACTGAACTTGGCCGTGGGCTACAGCGGGCCAACACTTAAGTCTCCTCGACGAGTAATTTCCTTCCTTGTTTAATAAAGGGAAAATATCCCAGTTACCCATCACGTGGACCTTAGTTACTGCTAAGTTACAACGAAGAACAAGATCTGTAAAAACATGTATATTAATTAAATTGCTGTCGATTAGAACTCATCAGTGATTCACAGTACACAGAGAGAAACTGAAATATACGATCAGGAGCATCACTCAGGAGAAGAGAGCACAACTGCGCCGTGGCTGGCAGTCGGTGCTGTTTCACCCCAAGTAGAGCAGAGTCATTTGTGATATGCAAAGTGCTGTTTTCCTACAAGACCCTTCAAAAAAGGGCCGTTCAGGAGCGGCTGGCCTGCCCCGGCCCCGCCAGCACTGGGCACAGGGAGTGAGGAAGGGCCGGGGTCTTGCCAAGCGCCTGCAACCCTCCTACACAAACAGACCCTGCAGCTGTCGCGGGGCAAAATAAATGACTTCCGGAGGTTACGGAGAATAAATGAATTCATTCATGCAAAAGTGAAGGGGACATTGTTTTTCTCCTCGGGAAAAAAAAAAAAAATCCCCAACAACCTATATATTAAGGTATCAATGAACAACAAATTCATTCTGTTATGACACAGGAAATCTAAAACAGAATAGGCTGCAAAACAAACTCGATTTATCTTCGCCACACATGCAAAAGAAAAAATTTCTCTTGTTAGCTGTTCTGATTAGAGCGTTCTTTGACTGGTGGTTTTGGCTCACATGCCTCTTGACTAGCGCTTAGAATTCAAGCCACACATGGAGAATTTTTTGCCGGTGCTTTAGCGGTTGATGCTAACTTCTTAGATTAAGATTGTTTCCTTAGGTTTATCCTCTTCAGTGACAATGTGTGTACAATACGCCTTTAGAGCATATTTAAAATCAGGCTGCAGATGCACATAATCTCTGTCTTCCTGCATTACAAACAGGAGACATGGAGGTTTATTTTTTTCACAACGGAGAGGAATTACTCATTCAAAGAAAAACCAAGCCTTTCGTTTTCGCTTTGGCAACCTTCATTTTTAAATTAAAAAAAAAAAAAAAGAGACAAAATGGAAACTGGAAACGCAGATTCAAACCAGACCCTGTTTCTCAAAATAAGACAGTAGCCAAAAGCGAGCAAAAGACCAAGCCACCTCCACCAGCCCCTCAACCCTGGGGGTACTGGAAGCCCTGGACTTCCCCTGGAACCCTCCACCTTCTCCCCAGCTCCATCCTCTCCCTAGCAGCCCTAAGCCCACCCAGGGGGACACGCCAGGCACATCCCTGGACCCAACCCCGGGAAGGACAGAGGTATGGCGGGTGTTTCTGGTGCAGCAACTCCTGCTTCCACATCCCTGGAACAAAAACCACCTGTCCTGTCACAGCAGCATGAGGGGCACAGGAGGGGGCAGCCACAGGAACCAGGCGAGACCTTCGTCCTGGCTCTTGCTGTCAAACAGCCCCGAGGGCTTATGCTCTTGGTACCTGCAGGGTTGTAGTCCAGCACAGCAGCTCTCCGTCCCTCCCCGCTGCCTTGCAGAGCTCTTCCCCTCCTGCACTTCCACACAGCCCCTCGTCACTGCAATGTACCTGGCCTTTCTGAACCCACTCTGATTTTCTGTTCGACTCTATAAACCCAAAGTGTGGCCGAGGAACAAAGCCCGTATTGCTCTTATTTCTAAAACATTTGTGCTTAGCTATTTTCCCTAAGTAACATTAAAAAAAATCTCTTAAAAAATGAGTGCAATGGGTCAATCCTGCTATAGAAATTCCCGCTGCCTTGCAGAGCTCTTCCCCTCCTGCACTTCCACACAGCCCCTCGTCACTGCAATGTACCTGGCCTTTCTGAACCCACTCTGATTTTCTGTTCGACTCTATAAACCCAAAGTGTGGCCGAGGAACAAAGCCCGTATTGCTCTTATTTCTAAAACATTTATGCTTAGCTATTTTCCCCAAGTAACATTAAAAAAATCTCTTAAAAAATGAGCGCAATGGGTCAATCCTGCTATAGAAATGGAATTTGTCCACTTGTACACAGCTGCAAGAAGCGCTCAGCTTGCAGGGGAATAATGCAAAAGGTTTTAATTAGGGAAAGCAACAATAAATAAAAGAACATGAGCTTGGATGAGAAAACTTGAAAGTAAAAAATAACTAGGAAAGATGAGATATGTTTGTGCTTGGAGGGGACATCTCCCTTCAGAAGTGCAAACATGAACATTTTTTGCCCTGCCCAGCAATCCTGAAAGAAGGCACAAAGCATTCCCCAGCACCAGCGTGCCCTCCCAAATCAAAGGGGCTCTTGAGGAGACTGAGCCCAGGCGATGCCCGGCGCATTAATGCAGAGCACATCTCTGAACCCATGTGCGGCCGAGCCAGGAGCCCACCCCTTCCGTCAGCTGGTGACTTCCTAAAGTGTCCCAGACAGCTGCGTGTCTGTCTGCGGCGCCTTGAGACGCCTCGTCCTGCCCGGATTTCTTGGGACCGTCGGCTCCAGAGGGGGTCCCTGACAAAGGCAGGATGCGACCCCGGCACCGCACCAGGATGCAGCCGGGCTCAGGGGGCCGGGGCCAGGCAGTGCGGTCCTCCCCGGCCGCTTCTTTAAACCCATGTCACGCTCCCGCGACAACTGCTCCTCTGTGCTTGTTTGAACTGTCCCTCCCAATTAGCAGTAATAAGTGACTCTGTAAAGATGAGCAAACACAGTGCATTCATTAGCCCCAGCAGCCCCCTCCCTCCCTCCCAGCCCGGCAGCCCCAGGAGATCCCCAGGGCACTGCTCTGCCGGCGCCCGGAGGATGCTGAGCGCATCTCGCCTGGCCTCAACGAGCCCCGGCAAAAGGCAAATTAATGACAAGTCGTTCAAAGAGTTTGTCTGAAATTATTTTATTCTGCCCATCTACCCAAGAATTGATTACTCTCGGCCTGAAAATATGTCCAAATCAATACGCTAAAGCTAAGAGCAAAAAAGACATGCTCTAGCCCCATTTATTTAATCCACTTTTTTGAGGAATGGCACATAATTTACCGGGTAGGAATTGCTAAGCTTTTCCAGAGCAAGGACTAATGACAAGCTGTGGGAAACCAGCACCTCCATCCATCTCCCGGGAGAGCTGCGGGTCCCTGCACCCACCAGTGATGACCTTGGTGGTGGCAAAGACCCCCACAGTGCCCCGACATGCCCCCCAGCCATCTCTCCATCCTGGCTGGGCAGACGGGTACAAAGGCGAGGCACATCACTCACGGTGCCAACCAAGGAAACAATTTTAAACCTCTCCTTCAGATGAATATTCTCTTAAAACAAGGAAAAAAGAAAAACCCACAAAAAAAAGGACGACTGGCTGCCCAGGTGGCATACCCTGGTTTACTTGTATTTGTGCATCTCAGACCATTTTCTACAGATAACGTGGCCAGCAGACAAACACTTGCTCCAGGCTATTAAAGCACAAAAGAAACACCCCAAACCCACCTAGAAACAGCCTTACATGCTGTTTTACAGCAGCAAACTCCAGGAAAAAGAAGAACCGCCCTGCAGCTACTGCACGCACAGGTAGGGCAACCACCCCACTCCCACTTGAGATAACTCCCATCAGGCATCCAAAAACAGAGGTACCTTTTCAGAAAAGTAGGAGAGCGCACCAGCATTAAAATGATACGAAATGCCTGCCCAGGAGAGATGTGGGGCTCTACGACAGGACCAGCTGTGAAGGCAGGCACTTTCTTATAAACAACACAAGAATGAATTTGGGGAGGGGACAGGCAGGGTTGGTAGCTTTCCCTGCAGACCTGGCTCTTGCACAGTAAACTAAAACAATTTTGAAGCCAACGCTAGTTAGGGCGGTGAGCTAAAAATTATGCTGAACGTACACAACAGAAACACTGAAATTACTTGAGCAACATTTGTGGCTGGACTCATCATTAGCAGAAAAATACATGCATTCCCCAGAGTGCCTGAATTCAGCTCCCAGAAGCAAATGGCAGGAGGGACACTGTGCAGGACCACAATGTGTCTCGTTATCAGGGGGCTGAGAGCCAGGTCTAGGGAAATTTCAGCACCACCTGCTGCTTTCCATAGAAAATGCTCAAAAGCCACCTTGCAGATGACACAAATGCCTACAAACTGACCAGAGGAGCATCATCTGCAACGCACCCCATTTGCAGAATCTTCTGCATGCTCCACAGGGTCCTGGATTTTCCAGGGCATTAAACTCTATCCCCCTCTCCCCTCAAAAAGCTTCATGGCAGCTGTCATCCTCCTCGAGGGGGGTGGACGGATGGGCTTCTCCCTGGAGACCATCAGTGTCATTCTCGAGCTGTTGGTGGGTGAAGGACGAGGCAGCGCTGCCGGCCCCAGCAAGAGCAGCGACCAGGGAGTGTTGCCAGCCTTTGCCTGTGGGTTGGTCATTACTCATCCGAAATGGAGGGACGAGAGCAGCAGCTGTCACTGACATGCAGTAGTACTACGGCATACCTACATGTATGCACATCTGTACAGACTCGCACATGGCTTTCCCCGTGCTGTCATAGGAATGTACAAGGAAAGGGCCGCTCAGATTGCTTTAAAACAAGTGAACTCAAACCTTCCAACTCACCATGATCCCTTAAAGTGAACATCATTATGTAAAAACAAAGAAATAAAGCAGCAAAGTGTTGCAAAATCAAAATCCAGGATTTGCTGCTGTCTCCTGCCAGCTCGTAACTTGGGCAAACCCGCTCCCAACAGAGGCTGTCCCTGCTCAGCTGGCACTGGTCTCAAACGAGAGGGCCACAGCAGCGTCCCACTGGCTTCGAGGGCCGAGGGTGCAAAAGCCATGCAGTATACACAGAGCTACAATCCTGCAAGCACCCCTTTGGGGATGCCCTCCCTG
>NW_009648550.1:660490-712211 GCF_000708025.1 Charadrius vociferus | reverse complement strand
CCCACACACACACACTCTGTGCAGCCCCTCAAGGGCATCATGTCCCCAAGCCCACGGCAGCCCCGGGCTGGAGGAGAATTACTGTTGGTCCTGTTTCACAGACGACAGGCTCTGACCTGAGGAGATGCCAGGGCAGGAGAGGGAGCCCAAGGAAAGAGCAAAACAAAAACAGGGCTTGAAGCAAGGCTTGTTGAACCCCAGCCCAGCTCCTCTCAGTCAGGGGAGGGGGGAAGCGACTTTCTTGTCCGTGCTCTGCATTTCTGGCACCGCCAGCAAGCCCCGAGGGCACCTCGGCCAGGGATGGCGTATAAGGGCTGAGCAGAGTTGGGAGAAGGGCTCCTCGCAGGGCGGCTGCAGCCCAGCTGATGCACTGCCTTCAGCTGCAGTTGGCTTTACTTAGAGGGGATTTTTCTAGACACAAAATGCTGGTTCTCTCCCATTCAGAAGGGGAACATCCATGAAAAGGGGTCTTTCATGATAAATTTGTGAGTGCTGGGTAGAAAAAAAAAATTAAAAAATTCAGCCCAGAAAACAACATCGCTTTTATTTTTCAGCACTGCCTACTGAGCCCCCCCCCCCAGGAGCTCCTCCACGGGCGATGCACCGCGTGCAGCAGCCCCAGCGAGGGCTCGGCGCAGCCCAGCCTTTAGCAGTGGCATTTGCGCAGCATTACAGGCACAGGGCAGGGAGGGCAGAGTCATAAAGAGAAAAAACGGTGGGGCCAGGGTACCGATTTCTTTACTCATCTCCCTTACATATTAACAGGCACAAATCCCCATATGTGGCAGCAATGTAAACTAGGTTTATTACTCAATAAAATATTTGAAACAAAATAAATGGTTTTGTCAAACACTATATCTCCTCAAATAATAATGCATCGGCTTAAAAAGAAAAACAACCAACATTCATATTCTATTGCAAAGTTTTATTTCCCCTCCCAGAGGAGAGGGAAATGGGCATTTCAATTTTGAATTCAAATACTGTATAAGAATACAGTAACTATAGTTCTCAGAGGGTTTGTGCAAATGCCAGCAAAACAAACCCCAAATCAAATTTATTAGCTGGTGGAGATCTCTAACAATTTTACACAGTGACTGATAAAGCCGTCTGGGAATTCCTTTCAACATTAAGTGATTTAAAGCCCCTACAGAAACTTCATTGTCTGTTACAATATATAAAGAGTTTCTCAGTACCAAGTAATGCTAGAACAGCAGCAATCAGGTTGTTTATTAGTGCCAGTGTATGTTTTCTTTAATCTGGAAAGCTTACCAGCAATCCTAATATTCAGAGTCCTGTGGAGGACTATAAAGGGAGGAAGTGAAAATTAATTAAGAACCTCAGTCTGTGTTTTAAAGGAACTATCTGTATTTTGATTGCAAGGTTGAGATGCTCACTTCTGCTGTAAGTGTGCTTGCAGAAAATGATACATATCTTATTCCCCCATTAGGATCGGCCATTAAACGCCCACAATCTGCTCAGAGCAGGGCGCATGTGCACCAAGGAGGACTCCCAGCCCTGCAGACCCTGCAGTTTTTGGACACAGTCAACTCTCACCAAAATAAGTAGTAGGCAGAATTAAGCTGGTTCTGTGCTGCTGCGGTGCCAAGCTGCTTTTTTTTTTTTTTTTCTTTTGGAGAAAGCAACTGTGAATGCAGCCCAGCTCCCGCTCCTGGGATAAGAAATGCCTTTCTTGAGGATGCACAGGGGGAAGACGGTGAAGGGACGGCTGGTACCTCTGGCATCCCGCACTCAGGCAGGGGAGCAGCCGCATCTACACCACCCTGCCTGGGCCAGCTCCTTCATAATTTTTAAAAGCAAAACCAGTAATGCATGAATGTCTCTAATTGCCATATTTTTATCATGCACATTCATAACAGTCATTTGCATTTTATTTGTTAGACTGTTGGGGGGTGGGGTGTATTTAATCAATCATTGCAGCTTCCAAAGTCCTAAGTGAGAGAATATTTTTTGATTGTCTCTGCTCATATCTAAACATTTCACAAACCCGACAGACAGTTCTTCATTTCAATTAGGGGAATGCTGATCATTAGCTAACTAATAAGGACCAATTTTCTGTCACAACTATTTCCTAATTAAATTCAAAACAGAGATTTCTAACCCAGATGGTCAGTGATGCTACAGATTTGTTTAAATTTGGTATCACAGTAACAAACTACTAATTAGGGTTTGTAAATACACCAATTCCCTTATGACTTAGTTGTTAGTAATGCATACAACCGGTTTATTAAAGCACTAATTGTGTCTGGCTTTACTTGGGCCTAACACATAATCCACTTATCACATACTGGTACCAACTCATTTTGAAGGGATTATGAATGAAATCATAAATGAGGTCTTGCATCCAGTTCCCTGGTATTGTTAATAAAGGTTTGCCATCATATTTAGATGATTTTCTGCATCTGATGGGGAGCGGCCCCGCAGTGATGCTGGTCCTCCGTTCTCCAAAAGGTATTTAATGAAAAGAGATCTGGATAAGCACTGCGGTGCCAAAACCAGGGGTTTCTGCCCCAGCTCTGCTAGTCAGCAAATCTTCACGTCAGCCACCTCCTCAAAAGGAGTCCCAGTGTGTATCAGAGAAAGCATCAAATCAATGTCTAATCCCCATTTATTTCCTACTAAAGTCAAGCTCAGCACCTCCATGGGTCTGGGTATTCCAGAAGGGGCTTGCGAGATCCCCAGCCCTTTGCCTGAAGAACACCACGAGACCTTCTCGAGCATGAGCCTTGACCACCTTCTAAAGGAGGGATGGAGGAGATCTTCCGGTGCCACCAAACCCCACCTGCCATGACAGCTGGATTTCCTCTCACCCTCATGGAGGGGCAACCCCCCCCAAAAAGTCACCCCGATTTTGATTTCATGGAAACATGAAACATGTTTTGAAGAACATGAATCGGCAATACACCGCTGCCAGAACACCCCTCGGCTGCCTTGGCTTTATCGAGTGCACGTAAAGTAGGAAATAAATGATAGATAACTGTGAATTGCAAGGTTATGTAAACACGGAGGGGGTTTTAGAAGAATCCTATTAAACCATAAAAGAAAAGCATGGATGGTTTATCACATCACTAAGACCCAAGAATGCATTAATAAATAGAATAATAGATAATGAACCATGGAGTACAAGGCTAAACTATCAGCTATTGTGAGGATCCTGTGACAGTATAAACAATGAAGGGGAAGAAAAAGCTTTGTTGGTCTGTCACCAGAACCTTGTAGTGTATCTTTTATAGCCTATTTTTAATGAATTCACAGCACCTATCAGTTATTCTCTGCCCAAATCCCTCATTTTCCTCCCTCTTGAATGTGAATTCCCATGCTCTGCTCTTCCTTCACCATGACTTCCCATGTTAAACTTTGCGTTTCTGTGGGTTTCAATAGCCTTTCAGCCACAGCAAAAACAGATTTCTGCTTCTGCTTTCATATTTCCAAAGGGTTCCTAGGACGTTAACAAAAGTGTTTTTTAATGCAAAGTAGGAGTACCTCTCAGCCCTGTTACATCCCTTACTTCTTCTATAACAGGAGGATGAATAATCAGACAGGTCTAATTCAGCCGTAAGTGATGATGCCCAGAGACATGCCTGCAAGAAAAAAAAACAAACGCATCAAAGCTGCTGCTACTCTTACTGCTTTCCAGCCTTCCATAACAACACTGAGAATTGTTGGAGGGAACTTAAAATGAAATCAAGAGATAGTACCCTCTTTGTAGACACTACTGAGACTCACTAACACTTTGTTTTCATTGCACTGAGGTGTTTTTATCATGAAATGGGTACCCAGGATACATTCACTGTAGATTACTTTTATTTTTACTACCGTGTCGTTAGGTACAGAGGACTAAGGATACAGGGGTGACCACAACAAGCTCAAGTGCAGTAAAACCCCTCGCTCTTGCCTCCACTGGAAGCTGAAATACTGGTATGATTTCCATGTAAAAAATGCAAAGACTTTTTGCTGCTGTGCTGGCAGCCTTGTGGTACTTGGTACTGTACCAACATCTTGTGTGACTACATACAGTCTCAACAAGCACAGCTGTCAGAGGGAGAAGCAGGTCCATATTAAAGAGCAGGGAACTGGGCACAGCAAGACAACGCCTGAAAATTCAACATTATTTAGGTGGCAAACCTCACCTGATGCAAAAGGTCACCCAAGGAGCCTGCACTGGACCCAGGCTTTGAGGCTTGTGTTGGCAACTACTTTTAACTCATTGCACTTCACATTTCAAGAAGATGCTGCAAGTAGCCATGAAAAGCCAGGCAGCTGTTGGTTTGCTTCTTACACTAAAAAAAAAAGTGAATTAAAGAGACTTGACCAAAACCCAAGCAGCAATCAGCAATTTAGATTTACTTCTTTTTCACTGTTTGCACTTGAGTTAAAAGCAACCTTTGATGCCTGTCCCAAGTGCATCCCTATGTGCTCAAAGGGTCTCCTGCAGAACAGTCGCACCAGAGGGTCACTGCACCCAGGGACAGGACGGGTGACTGCCTGACCTCTCCTTTGCCAGGTGCCAGAGGCAAGACACAGGCAGGGAGGTGGCTGCCCTTGCCCTCAGGCTGAAGCTCCTAGAGGAGCGTTTCTCCTGACTATAGAGGAGGCAGAGAGCAGGCGGCTGCTCTGCTGGGAACACACTTCATGCTGGTGAGGAGTACAGCCATGTGCTCAACAGGCTCTGGAAATAAGTGGAAGTCAAATAAGTTTGCCACTCTGTCCCCCCTTTCAATATCTAGCTTTGATCAAAATCCTTGGATACTCAAGTGGTTGTTGACTTAATGTAGTAATGAGACATAGCCTTAAGTGAGGCTATTTCTGTGCCCATTCAGCCTCTCTAAGAGCAAGAGATGCAGTAGGAAAAACCTCTCCTGGTCTCTGCTAGCTGGAGACAGCGCGGCAGAGCCTGGAGCAGAGGCCTGGCTCCAACTACCATGAGATGCAGCAGGAGGATCTGTGTGGCCACATCTACACAAGACACACTTAACATTTTTTATGCAATACAGCCTTATCAGAAAAGTACTGGATAACATCCAGAAATCAACTAAAAATGCCTCCTCAGAAAGCTGCACCATACTGTTCATCCCCAGAGCACCTCCAGAAACAGCTCAGGAAGAACCCATTTAGAAACCAATCCAGTTCCTTCCAGATCTCAAACACAACATCACACTGTACCTCAAGGGAGAAACGTGAGGGTATCTGGGCTGAAGCCAGGGCTGTGGGCTTCTGACAGCATGTACACTCTGGAAGAAGTCATGCAACACCAGCCTTTCACCACTGAAAGCCAGTACGTTCAGTTTCAGAGCGGAGCTGGGGGTTAAGACCTGTACACACTCTGATGAGTAGTCCTGCACACCAGAGAGGTACCATTATACAGGGATCAGCTTCAGTTTGGGCTGCGCTGCTCTGGACAACACACAAAAACTGCCTTTTCAGTGTGCACCCTGAAGTGTTCGTTGGAGCACAGAGGACCACCTCTGCTTTGTGCCCCGCAGGTGACAGGGGACATGTGCTTTGGGCCATGGGAGCAGTGCCCAGCCAGTGGCACAGCCCCGCGCATGCTGCCTCAGAAGAAGTCCACAGCAAGGTTTTCAGATCTAGAGTTTTGAAATTCAAACTCATTTTCTCCTTCCATGTACACAGCTGGAAAAAGGGAGCAGAGAGCACAGGTGAGGTTTCTCCAGGGAGACATTTAATGAGCCAGCTTTATCGAAAGCAAAGCTATTACAGTGCCTTCAGAGTGTTGTGTCTTGCAGCACAGAGCAGGACTGATGCTTCAATCATGCTTTGTCTTCCAGGTGAGTTCCCTTTCCTACCTCCTTAACACAGCAAATAAGCTCTAATTTTGTGCTGGTGGTGTGAAGCCAAGCAAAGTTTATTCTGGAAGGGAGAGCATACCCCAGTCTTCACAAGGGCATTTACCAATGCCACTGCAAGGGACATGCCTGCTGCTCTGGGAGGTGACCTGTGAAGTGGTTCTGCACCCCACATCTGTCTTTTACACCCCTCCCTTGTAAAGCAACCCGCTCTCAGTGCCAGCCAAACTCCAGCTGGGGTCTGGACACCAGACACCATCGACACCATTGCTTCCACCTTGAGACCACTGGTGAATAGGGTGGCATCATCCCAAGGAGATGGGCAGGCTTTCCACCAGACCCATAAAACAGACAGAAGTAGAAAAGCAAGGCAGGAGGGAGGGAAGGGTCCAGAAGCCTTGATAAAAACATCAAACCTCAAGAAAAGTAAAAATTCTCAAACTGACAGTGAGCAGCTCAGCCAATTAGGTTTTTAATTCCCCTCGTTATGCACAGTCGGTCAATAAATTCTGCACCAAGCAGCTGCTCTAATTCTTAAGCTCATTAAGCCCTACATCTGATAGGCAGGAGGGAGGGGCTGCCGGGGGGCACATACGGCACTCCTTGAGATATGAAACATTTCCTCTTGTGCATCTGGGTCACCCCCACCCAGCCCCACTCCTAACGGGTATTTTATGAAGCCAGCAAATAAGAATTTATATAAATATACGCGCCACAGACACACACAACACATATGGAGAGAATAAATAGGTAACTGAATTAGATGCACTGAGGGATTTTTGTTGGCGCTATAATAAAGCAGGAGAGCAGAGGGCTCAAGGGTGTCCCTTGAGCCACAGCAGCACTTGCACCCTGGGAGGTGCCGGTGGAGTGAGTGGGGTGGCTCCCACACCATCAGATGCCCTCAGACCTGACCTCACCACAGTGAAGCTGTGGAGATGAGCACCCACGCCAGCCTCCTGCCATCAGTGCCAAGAGAGATGGCTTAGCGTAGAACTTACCTGATCTACCTGCGCCATCTATTTTGTGGCTAAGCAGAACTATGCCCTGGAAGAACCAATTTCCCAAAGAAGGGCAGTGGAGATAACCCATCACCTGCAGCCATGTCAGGAGAGATGTCTGTTTGGACAAGCCCTATCATACATGTCCCATATGGCCCCTACTCTGCCCACTGCAGTCTCCCGTGGTGAGAGGCCATCTCAGAGGTGCTATCACAACAACACTGCCCAGCACAAGCAAGTATCTTGCCTCAGAGCTGAAAGGCAGATGGAGAGACCATCTGAAGACCCTCTTTGTCAGCCTTGCTGGTGCCTGTGACTTGGAGACCTGCCTCCACTGCCATCAGAGGGCAGAAGAACATGGCCATATCCATCTTCAGTTCCTTCCCATGCTTCAATCCAAGCTTCAGTGAAGCTGTTATTCAGCCTGCTGCAGATGAGGCTTTTCCATCTCCACCGCAATGCACAGCCTTTTAGGGACAGGACAGTCAACCTGCCCTCTTGCTCCCCAACCCACCTCCATTGAGGTAAAGCCACCATCCCTTCTCAGCAACACCGAAGTTCCTCCTCATCCCTCAACAAACCTGCACAAGGGTCAACCACAATCTGACATACTAGAGAAATATCTCCAAAGACTGAGTAGTGCCTTTAGAGCAATAGGGGAAAAAAAACCTTCAAGACTTGTCTCACAAACACCAGTGAAGCATGGGAGACTGCTTGAAAAGGCAATAAGAGGAAGAACTGGGATGGGGCAACAGGATTTTGGTGTCTGAAGTGGAGAGAAAGGATCCCAAAGAGCTAGACAGGCAGCCAAAAGTGAAGCAAAACAGGATCAGAGATGAAGGGAGGAAGAAAACCACGAAACAGTAAGGCAAGCCCAAAGAGGGCTGGATCTGACACAGTAAGGGACCAGAAGCTATGACAGCAATTCCCAGAGTGAAGGGGCAGATGGCTTTAGCGGTAGTATCTGACTGACTGCAGAGATGAAAGGAGGGAGAGAAAAAGGGAATATATTGGGAGTGGAGAAGCGTTCGGCAGCCGAGACAATTTTGCTTGTTAATTGGCAACCAGCTAACACATTAATTACAAAGTTACTGTATGGTCAAGAAAAAAAATTGGCAGTAGAACAATTTGTATTCCTTCTGAAACGCACTCCTTGCTGAACAGACCTTGCTTTTGAAATGGCTGCTTCTGCTGCCATTAACATGCAGCACTTCAAGCGCCCAAAGTCTTGGGAGTTGTCACAAAATGCAAATGACTATGACAGCAGCCGCATCCAAGCAAACCTGACGAGCAGCTTGAGCTATGGACTTTGCCTCTTCCATGCTCTGGATTAAGCCACGGCCATCAAAAGCCTTCAACGAAAACACATCTTTTTATGAACACAGGGTTGCCGTGCCAGCCCCATCATCCCTCACACGCTCTTGGCTACAGAAACCTGACCACAGCCGCTCAGGCAGCCTGGCTCCTGGCAGGGCTTCGACTAACGGCGACAGATTTTGTTATACAGGAAGAAACACACTTGCTACATCATTTGCTAGCTACTTACGACCCAGGCCTTCAAAGACATTTTCACACTCAGCACCCATTGATAAGAACAGGGACCTAAATATTTTTGCAGTTCGGACCCGGCTTCTGGGATTAAAAGCAGCGGTCCCACTTTCAGCTGTTGAGCCTTTACTAATCTCAGATTAGTTTGAAAGATTAATTGCAGGACATGTGCATCTAGCCAAAATATATTCTTTATTCAACTCTCAGATAAAAATATGAAAAGAAGCTACCCCCTGTAAATTGCATACCGACTGCACAGCAGGAAAACAACAGTCCTTTCTTCATTGGTCTCCTTTCCCTATCAGCACGAAAAGGCACTAGAGGAGTAAGCAGCAACAAGCCCTTAAGCTTTAGTCAAGGCAAGGAGCATAAATGAAAGTTTGCTCGACTTCTGTGAAAATACAGGCTGCAAAGAGGCTGTTACTATAATCCTATCCAGCCTAAAAATGTAATTTCCTCACTTCGAAGGCTGGTTGGAGCTGCTATTCATGTTTCAGCCCCCAGCCAAAGCCCAACCTCTCGCCAAAGGCGGTTTCTAGACTGGAAGTCAAACACGGGTTTTATTGTCGGGAATCAAATGGAGCCATCGGCATGTGCTGAAAGTTGTGGCAATCAAAGCCTTCCCACGGCGCCGTGCTATCTCGCACCCGCCACACGGCTCTTGAAAGGCAGAAACACAACGTTGGTTTGAATCAAAACACCAAGTCAGGGGCCTGGAAGTCTGGCCAGCCGCAGTGAAGCCCCCAGATTTTCTCTGCACTGCATTACAGATCAAGCACAGCCCTCTCCGCCCCTCCAAACCTGCTAACAGCCAAAGGGGAGACACAGCAAAACTCTGGACAGTCTGTTGGACAGCTATCAGCAGTGCCCTCCATTCATCTCAAATGAAAGAATATTTCCCTTTTCCCTGAACTTTCCAGTAGTCAGAGTCTGTTGGTATACTTTGTTTTTAGTTAAAAATCCAGTCCTTGCAGCCATCTTCCTAAAACTCTGAAGTTTCAGGAAAGCTGAAAATACTTGATTTTCTTTGCTTAAAAACATGACTCAGAAATGGACCTCTGAACTTCTGCTGTGCTTTCCACCATGAGGAAGATGATTTACAACAGGCACCACAAAAAGCTGCCAGGCATAATGCAAGCAGTGGTGGATGCCGAACCCAGTAAACCAGCAGTTTAAAGTAGAGGCAGCAAAGCTCCCAGCTGAGGAACTGGTGTTCCTCTCTGCACATGTAAGGCTCTTTCACTTCAAGAGATACATAAAGATAATTACTTGAAATTAAATATTTACATGTTGGAACTTTGATTTACCCTTTCCCTCCTGCACGATTAGCATAGTCACTATATGATGGAAAGGATCCTAACAACTCTTAAGCATTGATCAGACCCTTCTTTCTTTGGAGGTATCTCCTTTCACCGAGCTTTGGAGATGGATACTATAAGGGCTACCCTCTGCTGCGGGGAAACTCAAAGTGGGACGCTGCTGCAGCCACACACAGGTTGGGGGACTCTAAGGGTCTCCAGTGGCCCAAGCAGCCACCTCTTGACCTCTGCATTGGCACAGCTGTAGGGGAGATGGTTTCAAGTGGCTGTAAGCAATACCAGCACATTTCACAGGCAGCAGTTTGGGAATGACAGCAAATAATCTCAGATTCACTCCAGATGCAACACTGACTTTACTGGAAGGTGATTGGCCTTAAAGTTTTATTTGCTCTTCAGGAAGGTGGGATTACTATAGGAGCACACAGAATTCATCCAACAGGACAAGCAGAGTTTTAAGGCTTCACCACTGAACGTCAGCATGTGCTGAAAGGGACCATGTAAATTAGCATCAAGCCTGTTGCCTTGGGAAATCAAGATTTCTTGATGATCACTACCAGTGTGGAGGCACTAAGTCTACATCAGCAGCCAGCCGCAGGAAAGCCACTCTCCAACCCACTCCATGCAGTTAATGAGATTTGCCATAATTAGCTCTGTAAGAGATGTGAAACTAATAAATGGAACTAGCCACTGAATCAGTAAATAATTATTTTTATGCTTTCTTCCTTTTGGTTCTCATATTGCTGGAGTAAGCATCAATTTTATGCTTGAAATGAAATGGCATACATCTGCCTTGGGAAAGCGTGGGGCTGTGAGCAAGGGCAGCCCAACAGCCTGTGGAGGGCAGAGGTGTTCAGAGGTGGGTTATGCAGCACCGCAGTGTCTACACCTGAGGAATGGCCAAACCTCAGACATGCACTTATGGAGCCCAGAAAGCTTCAGAAAAAGAGCTTGTTGGTTCAAAGCTCCTTATAATATTTTGCACTTGGCCCGAATGTGTTAGAGAACAAATCCATCTTCCAAATTACAGATGCAGTAATTATGGGGCAGGTGAACCAACCCATCATGCACATGGGATAGGAAGCCCCTAGAGCTCCTCAGTCAAGGCAGGCACCCACCAGCCTCTTGGAGCTGATGCCTGGATGGAGACAGGGATGCTGCAGAAGTCCCCTTGTGTGAGGGTGTGTGAAGCTGGGGGGTCCTACAGCAGAGGAGGGAGCAGCTTTGCCCAGCAGTGCTGAGCTCCGGGGCTTTTGATGGGGATCATTCTGCACACAAGGGGAGAGTGCCCAGACTCCGATCCAACAGGTATGTGCCCATACCGCGCAGGTGGATTTTTGCATATTTATTGCAACTCCTGTAAACAGCATAAGCTCACTAATAATGGTACAGATCAGCAGTAGCTACTCCAAGTTAATTAGAAATGGCATTACTGTAATCAGGTTAGTTACCATCCCTCCACCTCATAGTTTGAGACAGATTTTTGTCAGCAACCTTGCCAGGTTTGCCCACTCATTTTTCAAGCACAGTCTAGCAAGTTTATACAGAAAGGAGGATCTGTAGTGCTAGGTACATAAACCTTAGCAAGTTTGTCAAGACCAGTTTATTCAATGTAATTAATCTCTCATTTTAAGAGCTGCCCCTTCTCACCAAAGATGCTCCCCAGAGCTCTCTGCCCCTTCAGAGCAGGGTCACACACAACTGAGCTGGTGCTCAGCACAGTGCAGGGGTGGAACACAAGCAAGTCCCAGGAGCCCAGGGAATTTAAGTCAGAGACAGTCACCCCAGGGGGACCTAGAACTTTCCAGGGGGCAGATTCTGTTTTGGTGCTTTCCTTTCCCTGGCTGCACATTGCCACCTTCCCTCCCTGCTGTGCCTAGAGGAGGTGAAACCCTTCATGGCCAGGGACTATTTCTCTTTAAGGAGCTGCACTACAAGAGTCAATTACAAAAAATTAACAAGTGCAAAATTAACTAGTCTCCTCCCTCGCCTTACATATTTCCTCCACGAATCGGCTGACAATACGATTCCTCCTGCGGAGACATCTCTGTATTGCTGGTGTTAAGAACACAAGACCCAGGGATCAGCCTTTCCCCTCCCAAACCATTGCATCAGCTGAAAAAGTAATGATGATACAAGGCTGGCTTCTCACTTGCCTTCTGGGTTTTGGACTTGAAGCTCTCAATTTCTTCTCAACTGTAAGAATCAGGAATTAAATGAAAGTTTGAATTCAAGACAAAGATCACTTAACACTAAAAATCTGAAAAATATATCTTAAAAGACCTACGGCTGTAGTTACAGAAGAGTCAATATTCCAAATCTTGAATTGTAATAATTGTAATACTCACCATTTCATTTGTGGTAGCAACACAGATTTGAGCATAGAAGTCTATCACTTCAGATTATTGAAGTTCATAATTTATTAGGAAATCGGGTGCCTGGGGGTTGTTAGCATTAATTATTCTGAAATGCCCCACCCCTGAGAAGAGGAAGTGAATAAAGATGCTGTGACACAGCAAGCGATTCACTGATACAGTATCTGCCTGTCAATTAGCTGTCTGCAGCAGAGAGCATGTTAATTAAATAGAACCAAAAAACTCTTTTGAAGTTCTAAGAAAATAGCCAGCAAACAATTGTCGAGGACAGTTCAAATGCATCAGTGCACTCACTGTATAATATTCATGCAGTATTACACTGTTGTTGATTATGATAAACGAAGCTAGAGATCAAAAGGAACAATAGTCTGTAATCAAGGATATCTGCATAATAGTTTTCCTGAAGGATGTTTGTGCAGGTGAGAAAGGAGTAAAGCATTGTTTCATCAAATGGTAATTTCCCTGTATCTCAAAGAATGAATCCCATTTGCTAGTCAGGGCATAATTCAATTAAAGGGGAGAATCCTATGAGAGGGAATGAAATCTATCTGTTTGACTGGGATGCTGCAAATCACACCAAGAAAGAAAATGGCATTTGCTCCTGACATTATGATTTATTTCCTACTTGGTATCTTATAATTCCTACAAGATAAGCCAAGACTAGAAATTATCATGTGTACACGGGGGTTGTGTCTGATCCTCTTTATTTTCTCTTCTCAACTGCAGGACTGCATGTTTCAACCTTATCTTTTAAGAGGCCAGTAAAATAAACGGTAATATTTTCACAGAAGCAAAGCAACTCTTGCTCTGCACCCAAGGCAGGATCAGCTGGTGTAAGCCCACCCCATGGACGCAGGGGAGGTTACAGGGCTGCTCAGAGCCATGCCAAAGAGATCCCTTCCCAGTGCTGCCCATGCCCCCGCCCACCCCATACACCCCACTGCTTGGGGCACCTGGGGTGCTCTGCCAGCTTCACCCTGGACTCCTCATGCCTGTCTGTTACAGCAATTCCTCTGGAAACAGCAACCCTGGGCCAGACCCCAGGCTCCCAAAGCTTTGGGCCGAACAGCACCTTCCTCTGAGGAAGACCTCTCCCTAGATGTTGGCAGCTCACCAGCAGCACTGCTGGGTTTGGACATGATCATCCAGCAATATGGCTTTGACCTTGCTCACAGTTTGCACCCATTAAAGAGCTGTTCTGAGGCAATGAAAGACAAGCTCCACGGCTCCTCTTTGCTCTTCAGGTGCCTCAAATGTTTAGCCACGTCCAACACGGGACCTGAGGGACCCACCACCAGGCCGTGATCTCAGGCTGGGCTCTCTTCCTCCCACCCCACTCCCCCAAATCCACACACCCCCTTTCCCCAAGAGGGTAGAGATACACCAAAGGAGCATTTTGCTCAATGACGTCTCTCCTGCTATAGGCAAAAAGTCCCCATGAGAAATTTCAGATGATTTTTATCTCTCAGCTTGCTATCAGCACCAGATATCCTCTGCAGCAATGACTTAAGGTTCCCATAGCATTGAGCTCTGCAGATTTTCCTGGTGTTTGAAGCATTCTCCAAAGGCAAAGCGCCCATGAGGCAGGCCTAGCTGCTTCGTTCCAGCTTGTGTGGCAGTTGAGTGTTACCTCCCGCACAAGGCTGCATTTGAACCCCCAAAATTCCTGAGTAACTTGAACAGTTATGAATTGCTAAGAGCAGTCAAGTGTGAGACTCCAACCCAAAATTCAAGCAGTGACTGGGAAAAGCCCCGTTTCTGCTCTTGGAGTGGATGACCAGAGAGTCTGCAATCTGGATTTACAGCAGAGACCCCATTTTTGCCACAATTCACAAATCCACTGATAACTGAGCATGCCATACTCTCATCAACCCTCTGCCTCCTAAACACGCATGGGTGGAAGCCAAGTGAAAGGAGCAAGCATAGCCAACCTGACCTCCATTAAAAATTAAGTTCAAGTGAATATTTGTGAACTCAGAGCAATGCAAGTTTCCTACAGCTCTGGCAGGCCCATGTCTATTTGAGGACCGTGCCCAGCAACAGGACTGGAGCTTGCTGAGCTCTGAGGTTGAAGAGTAAAAGTCCAACACAAGCTACCACTGACTCAAGGCCACCATCAACTATTGAGGTTCAAAAAGGACACATCATCCTCAGACTTTCCAGAACAGCACTTCTCCTAGATTGGTCTCAGATTAAGAAATTAAAACCCCCAAACTTTGCACACGTTATGGGTTTGCAAAGCAGCATGTCCTGTGAGGCTGGCTAGCTGGGGACATGCCCTCAGCCTTGCAGAGACCATCATGTCAGGAGGAGGAAAGGAGGCACATGAGGTGCCAGCCACCCCATCCCAGTGTCCAAGACAGCACAGCACCCAGCGGGTCCCGAAACATGGCACAGCGCTGATGTGCCGAGGGCTGTGCAGAGGCAGCACCTCTTAGAAATACCTGCAGCAAACTCCCATTCCAGCTAAAAGAGAGAAAAGGAAAAGCGTACCTCCTCCCAGGCTGCCCTGCCTGCCTCCAGCACAGCCTGCCAGCCCCAGTGGGGCTCCCCAGGGTGCTCAGCACAGCGACATCCTCAGCAGCTAGGAAATCACAAGGTAAGGCTGTCAGTCATCCTCACCGGATAAAGCCCAGGCTCAGGAGCCCTGCCTCGGTGAAGCACCATTGTCTGCCAGCCCAGGGCTGCTGCCCGTGCGGGCCGGCCACCCTCAGCCCACGTAGCCTGCCCGCATTTTTTCTCTCCTCCCTCGGCACCAGCCTTTGAGGGAACCTCGGCTCATCTCCTTGGCCATTTTTTTTTATGTGTTTTGATGCCTTTGCCCTCCTCAGTAAGGATGTCAGGCACCCCTAGTCTGCTAACAATTTGTGAATTCATTAGTCTGGCTAATGTAGCTCATTTCTTTTGCTGTTTATTTCACAGCCGCCTTTTTCATGGCAGTGGGGAGAAGCCATGCACAGTATTCCCAGCAACACTTGGTTACCTTCGAAGATATTTTTAGTTAATTGACCCTCCTCCTCCCAATTTGCTTTAAGGATCTTAAAATCTCCCCCGTTCTTGCCATCTGGGGAGCACCTTTTCCTCTCCAGGCCCTTGCTCACACTCCAAATTCCCAAGCACAGGTAAACAGACATTTATTCCGGCCTGTCAGCAGGCAAGAAAAGTTAATTAATATATCTGTAGCACTGTTGTATTGTATTGCAATTCTCTGCAATTGGATCAGAAAGCCATTTGGCCAAAAATAAGTTGTAATTGACTTTACTGTATTTTTATTTTATGCAGTTCCTTTTACTGTTACTCCCCATAACATCCCTAATTATCATAAAAATGTCACCGCTCCACATAAGTCTTTTCTCACTGCCTCAGACTTTCCCGCAGAGTCGTGTGCCCATACAAACTGCCTGATTTGCAAACCCCTCTTGTTGAAGCCTGTTTTCTCCTAAGTGCACTAAGAAATTTATTAAATGATGCTTCCAGGTCTGCTTGGTGTGAACAGGCTGGGGACACTACAGCAGAAGAAAAGCCACCCCAATACAAAACAGAGGAAAAGATAATTTTGAAAATCATCTTGTGCTTCACATTTCACCCCCACGCCATCATCTGCCTGCCTTGTTTCCCTCAATCACTGTGTAAAAGAGCACTTCCAGGAGGTCAGTGGCAATGAACTACAAACTTGCATTTTGCGTGGTACGCTGGGAGATGCGGGCGTACCAAGTTACTTGAAGTTTTACTCCTGAACCAAAAGTTAATCTAAATTCGAGAACAAAAGCATTCCTATTTGTCCTTGCATGTCAAGGATTACGACTATTGAAAGTGTTTTCTATTATCGGCTTGTCACTTTCTCAGCTTCTTAATCTCCTTCTCTCTGCTGCTCACTGCCTCCCTCTCACCAGCTCTCCCACCGCCCCCAGGGATGCTCAGCCCATCCGCAAGGCAGCCAGCTCCTGGGTGAGCCCTGGTGGGGCGGCTGGTGGTCCATTCAGCTCCCTAACGAGATCATTACCATGGGCTAAACACCAGCCTGACCCCGCCACCCCGCGGGAAATGAGGCAGGAGCAGCACAAGGCATTCATACACCACCCAGCAATACCGGGACCACCAGGCAGGTCCCCGGGACCCCTGCAGCAGCCCAGGCCCCTTCCTCAGGAGCAGCCCTGCCCCAGGGAAAACACACAGGAGAAGCTGCCCTTGGAGCTGGAAGAAAAGGTGGCTGTTTCCCTTTGGAAACAGCCAACACCCCACTCACCCCATCCTCCAAAATGCCATCCTGCTCCCAGGCACCTCACCTCCCTGCTCCGCTTCCAGAGGTGGGACCTTTTCCTTCATCATTGGGCTTGAATCCTGCCAGAGAAGCAACACCCACCAGAATCCAAATATCTGAACCCATTTACTAAAGGATTTTTGACAAACATGGATATCTAGCAACACCAGCAAACGCAAGTGCAGCAGATCAAACACACATTGTTTCAACCACCTCATTCTGATCTACAAACTCCTTTCTGTAATTAAGGTGTCGCTTTTCACAATTTATTACATTGATCTGCTGACAGAATAAGGCAAAACCCATGAACAGCCAGTTTTAAGAGACCAAGTATTTTAGGAACTTGGGCACCAACATCACACACACTAATAGCTGGTGACAACCAAGTGTGTCACATTAGTCAGCACTGCAGCAAACAAGCATTATTTGCCCATCAGCCCCTGAAAACTATCGCCATGACCTGGGAAAGAGACAGGAGACGTTTAACACATGACTTAGATGAAGTCACCATGGAACATCGTTATCTCAGAGTAAAAGAAAAACAGTTAGTTTTTTAAACCTTCAGCAGAGGAATTCAGTGTTATCTCCCCACTGACAAGGAAATCTTAATGCAGCTATTATCTGAGAGCAAACTGATTTTGTAGTTTGCAAAATTAATAGTATTTAGCCTGCTAGTTTCCGTAGTAACCAGCCCAGCCATCCATCCCTGCCTGCGACAAGGTCTCTTAAGCATTTCACATAGTACTTATCCATTTTCTTGCTCTCACCTCGCTCTCACCTTTACTTTCAGCACAGAATGCAACACAATCCACCGCCACTAAAGACTAGGCTGAGAGTCAGATTAAAATTATCCCTGTTTGCCCTGACCTCTTTTCTCTGCAGGTGAGAGTGTCCCCATTCAGCAGCTAAATGAAGCAGAAATGATGGAGTGTTTGTTTTCCCTGACTTTTCCTCAGCTTGCCAGTAAATTTACAGCCACGAATATGAAGTGTTAATTTAATGTTCCCACTGAGCATCTCATTGTCAACAAAGGCTTCAAACCATAAGAGAGGAAAAGGTTAGCTCATGCAGAAAATGACCCTTATGGTTTGATTGTCTTCTGGTCCAGACTAGCAGCAAGCAAAAAGATAAGGGCTTTGACTTCCAGCTTAATGCATTTGATGGCAATAAATGGAACCTCTCTACCTCCACGCAAAGAAAGAATCACCTGTAATGCTCACTTATTTGTCTGTGCAGGCAATCTCTGCAAAACCAAAAGGGAAGCGGGCCTCTCTTCTCACTCCCACAACTAATTTGACAGAACCGAAAAGTTAAACCCTTCATTATCCTGAACTTAAACGGAAGGGGCTTGCTCGCTGGAGATTACAACAGAACATTAATGGTGGCATGAACCATGAAATTGCTTTCTTCACCTGGTGCTTCAAAACTTTACGGCCTTGGCTCTGGCGACACGCACAAAAGTTCTTCCAGCAAGAAGTCATGGAAAGAAGAGAAAAAAATAAGGTTTAAATAATCAAAAGACTTCTTGTGGCAGAATTATACATGCAGAAGGCTTTGTTTCCAGCATGTTTAGTTCCTTTATCTGTGACAAGGAGCTTAATACTTGCTATAAGTAATGTTTACAGAACTAGTTTACAGACCAACCAGAGCATAAGCATGAGAGCCAGTATGCTTTTTACCAAACTAACCCTGTTTGGTATCTTTAGAAAAAATAAAACTGATGGCATTGTAGCATAGTATATAAAAATTAAGAAAAAACTTGAATATCAGTATTTCTTTTCCTGATGGCTAAAACTAAGCTTGGAAGCAAGATGGAGATAATACATGCTTACACACAGAGTTGGACTAGTCAATGAGAAGACAAGTTAATTCAGCAACTTTTTTGTACCCTTGCAAACCCCGCTAATTAAATTGGCAATTTTACAAGCTGCTTGCATTCATTCTGAATACGACCACACTGGTGTTTTTCAAAACAATTAATAAGAATTATTCTAATATATCAAAGCTATCCGTCACATTAAATTAACTGGTCATTTACTTATTATGAACCCGTGTGTTCTGCGTTACCAGGAGAAACGCTCCCCGGTGCCTCCTGCCAAGGCAGAGGCAAGGCGCCATGCATATGCATGCTGCAGCATCTCCCAGCTACACTGCAGGGCTTTGGGCATTTGATGCGCCAGGCACTTTAATGCATTTTAACATGTCCAGCAAAGCATCGCAGTTGACTAAACCAGAAAAGCCTGAAAGCAAATTGGAGCGTACAGTAACGAAACTGTCTGCTTTTTATTCTCCCTGATCACACAGCACTCCTTCATTCAACAAATAACCCCCTTCCTATTAACATTAGGTATGGGCCTGAACCAAAACACCCAGATGTTACAGGATCTATGTGCAAAACCGAGACCCAAATGGGATAGGACTACAGGACCAAGCAAGTGGGATCCAGGCAAACCCTCCAGGCCCAATCTAACAGGCCTGAAAATCCAGATGATGCACTGCCATGGTCTGCTTTCCAAAATTAAGTTCCTTTTTAAAAAGCCAGCTTTGCAACATTTGCATTTCTAAAATGAAGCAAATACCTCTATTAAAAGCCAAAATGTAAAAAATAAACTCCACGCAGAAACTATTAACTTAAAAACCACAAAAACGTTTTCCCATGAGCACAGAACACAGGTACATTTTGAAAGCCCTATATTCAGACATGACTTAATTTGTGTTAAAACCTTTTGAATTGCTCTCATTTTCACTTCCATATCCTACCTCTATTCAAATACAGAAGAAGAAAATTTCACAAAATGTCAAAGCAGTGTTTCAGCCCACCTCTTACCTGTACCAAGGCAGACAGGTATTTCAGAAGTCAGAGCTGAAGCACTGGGGTTTCATAAGGGACCTAAATTACCTCAGTGAGTTTCTCTTTCTCATCCAAATGACTGTTCAGCTGTTGGTAAGCAGCCCTTCGTGTCCTTTATGAACATCATTGAAATCACCTCCCCAGGAAAGCCAAGCTGCTTAGAAACAGGTAGAGCTGATGGGTCTCATAGGGACATAAAAACATTCACAAGTAACAGTGAAAACTGAATTTAAAAAGTCCCTTTTAATTGTATTTCCTTCAGTAATAAATAGACACAGAGTTAGGCATATTGAATGTGTCTTTTTTTTAAAGGGTGTGTTTGCAGAGAGAGAGTTGCTTTTAGTTAAAAATTTATTATTCAGTGTGCACTGAGATGTGTTTAGAAACACCATGCTAGAGTTCACTAACATTATACACAAACTCACCCTGCCTTCGGTAACCATTTGCCGGTCACATTGTCAGTTAACAGTAGTCATTTTGAAAGCAGCAATTCATTCTCTACAGTCCTTTCTTAACACAATTTTCAGCCTGCAATTTAGATGATAGGAAAATTACAACCCTGCTGCACTATATTATGTGATATAAATGTTATTGCAATTAAGCCAATGAGGAAAAATCCCAGAAAACAAAGATGTTTAGTTCATGCTTTCTCCTTATTCATTCCCCAAAACTCAGTTGTCAAAGGGCAGAAAAGAGGAAGAAGCATTTCCATTAGTAGAATGCGCCTGCAAACAGCAGGAGCTGAAAAGCAACACAAACCCATAGCTGACATGTTTTTTCTCCCAACTCCCAAACAAGTTATTTGCCTAGGGCATACGTGAGTGAGAACAGGCATTATTTGAATAATGAGGTATAGCCAGAAGTGGCCCAGATACCCAGGCATCCTCCCAGCAATGGAATAAGACATGCTAGGATACCCCAGTGGGGATTTCCCACCAACTACACTGGAGATTTTCACTCCTCACATTCTCAGCATCTACCCAAAGTTTCCTTCTTCCAGCCACAGCTCCAAATGCCTCTGAAATTTGTGCACTGGAGGGTTTTTATGTGTCTGGAATGCATAAGGCCAGTTAGCAACGCAATACCTCCACATCCAGAGCAGGAAAACAGTACCTATACATCAGAAGTAGAAGCATATAGCAACTAAGCCACACTTTCAGTTCTGGCTCACTTGTTGCTTTCCACATTCCAGTGATAGATAAACAGGATGCATGTTCTTGTTAAGTGTGCTTCACATTAAAGTCAATCAACTATTTTTAACCATTCCTGCCTGTCACCAGTCACTGGGTGAATCTTGCAATGAAGATATACCTGCAATTGTTTTGCTACTTTTACAGTCATGATACATATACAGACAATATTTTTATAACAGCTAGGTTAGAAATCTAATATAATACTAAATATATATGGGGACAATTTAATTGCCATAGCAGCTCCAGCAAGTGAGCTGGATTGCACTGAGAGCACACAGGAATGGTCAGGCTTTGGATTTTAAATGCTTGTCTGAAAAAGCCACAAGTCTCCGCTGAAATACGGATAATTAGACTCAGAAGGCTGAAATATCCCAACTGGTATCAGGAGCCAGTGGCCATGGGCATCAAGAAAAATTAAAGTTTTCTTCCAGGCTCCAGTTATTCAGACAAGGCATCAGGGACACGAGGATGTTATGCTCCGAGCTTCACAAAACCCCAGCTAAAATGAATAAATCACTGAATAATATAATAGATAAATGAATATCACTGAAACATCCTTATTGATACGAGTGCCAAGGAAAAAAGCAAACATATCCCAGACAAATTTCTTCCCCAGACCATTACCATGATGCAACACAATTAGAAACAAGACCTACACTCACCCATGGGTTGATACAGCCCCCCTGGTTTCACATGTAACATATGGGCAGTGCTGCTGGTTTGGACAGACTCAGGAAAAAAGCTTGTTTGTGACACTAGATTTGCTCTGCAAACACCTTGCACCTTTTCTTTAATGATCTCAGCTGGGTGTCAAGCAAATGTTTAGTTACAGAAGTGTCAGACACATTAAACTACTTCTATTTCACTGTTTTTGAAGAGGAAAAGAGAAAAAAGAAAACAGAGTCCTAGCATTCATTTACTCCAAGGTGCTGTAACCAGGTGGAAACCTGTCTTTTATATGCTGAACTGTGTCCCTGAAAACACATTATCTTTAAGTGGGCACTGGAGGAACAACACACAACATTGACTTCTTCATGCCATCACTAAGACTGGATACTTCACTCACTTGAAGATTTAAGTGGAGATTAGCAGAGACCTCACCTGCATCTTTCTCTGCCAATTCAGTGCACTTTGGACATGATCTGCAGCAGCAAAGCTCCTTACAAAGCCACAAAGAAGCCCTGAACTCTGTCCTTATAGCTTTGTCCTATTAAATAAGAGCAAGGACAGGCAGTTGGTTGTGCCCTTCATGAAACCAGAGCAGCTGCTCAGAGGTTCCCAGTGGACCAAAGAAAAGCCACCAGGAAAGGTGGTTTTGCCTGTTGGAGAGAACAGGCTATCTAATGAGGGTTTACCCTGAGTGCACCCCTGCAAATGCAGCATCAGTTGAGCTTTTTAGGAAACAATATGACCTACGCAGGTCAGCCTATACTGTCTGTATCTACACCATCACGCAGAGGCCAGCTAGCTAGATACCAAGGTAGGATTCTTCCCCTTTCTAGTCCCAAGCCCATGTCAAGACTTTTGCAAAAGCCGGTTCTCAGCCTAGAACCCACCTGTCCTGCACTCCAACATGTGCACCAAGTCCACTCCAAGTGTGACCACCTCACACTTGTGCTTGAACTAATTTATCATATACCTCAGAGCATTTTGCAGAACAAGATGTCTGTCACAACCCCCCTCCTGGGCAAAATCAGAGGCCCCGAGAGGTACGTGTCAGATCCTGGGGCAGAACCACACTTGCTTGGGTGGCTTCCAAAGGGTACCAAGCTCTTCCCCACTAGACTGCAGATGCAAAGCCTGGCCAGCACCTGAGCAGAAATGCTATTTCCTCAGCAGTCAACCAAGCTCAAATGCTTTAAGAAATATCCTGAGCAACTCTGACATGCAGGAGACCCGAGAAGCGAGACAGTTATTTGTTCCTTTTTGTCTTTTTTTTAGGCTCCCAGGCCCAGGAGGATTTCAGAGAGATTGGATACAATGTGGGGCTTCTTTGAACTTCCCTAAGCTTCCAGAAAGGCAGACAACTGTGGAACCCACTGGCAACAGATCATTTTGGGTGACAGGCAGGAGACCCTGTGGAAGGTTTCCACAACTCCAGCTGTTCAGGAGATGGAGAAAGCCTCTTGCAGAAGCTGGAAGGGAAGACTGGGTACATACCATACATGCCATTCAAGAGCAGAGCTCATGCCCTCGTGGCTGGGTGCTCCCCAGCCCTTTGAAAGCCCTTTTTCTTCTGCCACGTGCCCAGGCAGCGAGGGTGATGCAGCAGGTTACAGAGCAGCTGCCAGCACTGCCTGGGCACACCGCGCTGCAGCCACGCATCCCTAATGGTACTCTCGGATGTGCTGCCACGTTCAGCTGATTAGTTGTGGGTGATCTGAAATGTCAAACTATTAGCCTTGACAACTACTGCCAAGGTTACTATCAGCTGAAAATATCTTTTTAATAATGTAACTGTTTGTAAGTGGAAAAAGTGATGCTTAAAATACAAAGCAGTAATAAGTGTGAATTACTGAAACAAAACAGAAAAAGCCTTTTGTTTTTAAGTCAGCCTTTCCGAGGCATGCCCTGCCTGGTTCTTGAAGGGATCATGTCCTTGCAAGGCAATTTGCAATATCATAATTAAGACAGCAGAACCATTAAAGACAATAAAAAGCCTCCTACTAGAGTATCCTCCCATCACACCTCTAACGCACAGGTACCTGCACACACGACCTGCTACAGGTCTGTAACCTCTACTCATACAAACATTACCATCCCCATCCAGGGGTGAGAATACCTGGAAGGAAAATAACTCCTCCTGCAGAGGGAAAGGGGGACAGGGCTCTTCACAGCATCTGCAGCCAACACAGCACTGAAAGAAATACCTACCCTGATTCAGAATGGGACAAACTTAATCATCTCTTCCTCAGATGCATTTTATCCAAGCGGTTTCTTCTAAAACACAGGTATTTGCTAAGATGGGTATGCTTCCTCTCACTATTAGCAATTCCGGAATAGACAATTTGAAAATATTCCCAGTCAAAAAAATCCAAATGGTGCTGCATTTAGCTACTGTTATGCTTGACATTTCTTATTTCTTGGAAAAACATTAATTTTTTTGAAACATTTTTATACTTCATGCCAGTGCCACAGCAGGGAGTAATCACCGCATTTCAAGCTCAGAGCAAGACTCAGCTACAGAAAAAATTAAACAAGGATAAGAGCAAGAAACTGTTAATGATCAAAAATATTTTACTGCAGGTCCAACAACAAAGTCTGGAGGAGATAAGTCTGTGTGTATACTAACATTACATAAAAAAATGATAATTCAGCCATTCATGGGAACAGACCTATTGATTCAAGTAACAAAGGACACTATAATAAACTGCAGTAGTTTTGCTCTTTTTAGCCTGGGAAAATTGATTTTCTTAAACTTTCCCTTGAACCTGCAGTAGGGTTTAATCTGAACCTAAAGGAGCCTTTTAAGAACTCCCATAAATTAAAAATATATCTCTTCATTTTGCACATTTTTGGTTCCTGCTGTTACAGCAGAAAGCCAAGAAACATTGGAGAAAGAGGTGGGAGAAGTGATAATTACATTTTGTTACAGTGTTACCAGCACATGTTTACATATATTAAAAATAACATGTAAATATTGAATGTAAGTGAAGCAAAACATAAGACAGTTTAATACTACTGCAAGACTTAAAAGATGGAAATTTAGCAGGAAAAGAGAAAGATAAAAGCTGTAAGAGTACAGTAGATCAGAGGCTCATCAGAAATGAACTGTAAGCAAGCAGAAGGTGCAGAACTGCCAGCGAGCCGTCTTTCCATCCTCCAGGCATGTTTTGCTCTATGAACCAGACAGGGAGGCAAAGGTGCCCACCACAGTCAGTACCCAACCCTTTCTACTTTCTTGTCTTGCCACAAACAGATTGCAGATGGAAGCAGCATGCATGGTGGGGATGTTGCACCAAGTAGCAGTCCCACTGGAGGAGCAACAGGCAAGAGCAGAAACTGGATACAGGCTTGAGGCTGCCCTAGGTCTGCGATCCCACCCAGCTCTGAAGCCCATCCCCAAGGTTCTCCACCTGCCCCTGCAGTGTGATCCCCTGGGCCCCAGCAGGGTGTTAGGAGGGGACCTACTTGCACCCACCGAGCAGGAAGCCCCATGTGGGAGGCAGGGGTTAAATAGGAACATCCAAGGTGGCAAACACCATCTGCTTCAGCAGACATTAATACCAAGTCTCTGCCAGAGCACTTAAGGATGAGTCTTGGTAAATGCATAGGTCAAATATTGGAAGAGCACACAGAGAGGGGCACTGGTTAGAGCACCAATACATCATTGCTCCAGTGACAGCCAACTTGACACAGGTGTTCAAGATTTGTGCCATTCCAGCAGAAGGCTTTGAAGGGACCAATCACATTTGGAACCACTAACATTTAAAGGTGAGGTGGTCACCCAGCCTGACCACAACCAGCAATCTCTGGTTTTGCAAGTTATAGTATGAATGAGGTCCCTGTCAGCATGCCCTGTTGGGAATCAAGTGGCAGAATAACCTTGTCCAGAGCCTGCTCCTGCAGGATGCCCGATCCACCAACCGCATACTCAGCTCTGGGCATACGCCCCATCCCAGTGACAATGGCATCTGCACCTTGCTAACCTGAGACCAAGCACTCAGCACCCGCTAGAACTGAGCCCACTGAGGCAACAGAAGCTAAATACAGCGGTGTCAGCACTGAAGCCCTCCTCCCCCCAGCTCTCCTTTGCTTGGCTTTCCTCTCCAGGGCACTGCTACATGGGAGGTCACACACAGGGCCAGGACGGGATGCTGCATTGAGTGGCAACTCCCCCGCTCACCTCTCTCTGCAGCACTTGGTCCCATGAAGGTGCTGAGCACCCCATGCATCCCACATGTCTCTGCAGGGCTGCGTCCCACCAAGGTGCTGAGCACCCTACACAACCCACTCACCACCCACAGCTGACAGCCACATGTTCACTCGTGGTGTGCTGGGGCTGTTTACAGCTCCCGCACACCACCTCCTTTGTGGACCCGCTGAAAAACACCAGTGTGCAGTACACCACTGTACATTTACATTGTTGTTTTTCCCCTCGATAAGACAGTAAATGACCTTTTATTCAAGCAATTGCTAAAACAAAACCAAAAACCACCACCATCAGATCTGTGAGCAGAGAGGGATGATTTGTTATTTAAGTAGCAGCCAGCCCTGTGTGCTATGCAAACAAAACCCACGCTCTGTGTTCTCGCAAGCCTCCTGCTGACTTTGCAACTAATTTTGTTAGCAAGGAGAACACACTGCGCTGACATCAATGCATCAGTGAGACCAGAGACGCTTGTTCATAACTTTGTAACAAACATTGATCAATCGATTTTTGCCCATGTGGGGAGGGAAAAGCCCACAAACAAAACAAAACACATATGGGGAGATTTTTTTAATGGCACAAAGGGCAATTAGGCACCCAACCTCCCAGTGAAATTAGGTTCCTTACGGTCCTCTGTGCTTTTAAAAGTCTTCCCCTTATGCTCAATGGAAACAAAATCTACTGTCAGGCCTTCAAAGGAGGAAGAAAACCAGCGGCAAGCAAGAGAATGGTTAGTGGGCCTTCAAACAGCATTTCTGAATGCACCAGAACAAAAAAGACAGGTAAAGGCTCCTTTCAAAGTGAAGGAAACCCTATCCCACAGGAACCATCTTTTGTAGCATGTATTATATTAGAGTGAAAATGTCAAAATAGAGAAAACGCTAATTAGCTATCAAAAATAATTAAGTCATCTGTAAATAGTGGAACATAGGCGTATTTACTCAGATACATCTCCTTAATGCTAATGCCCATTCCCTTAGCTGGTAGCACTACAACAATATTGTCAGGCCATGTCCGAGATCTTGCAAGGCATAATATGGACTACTCATGAGAAGCAGATCATGCCCCAAGGGGACTGAAGTCTAAGTACACAAGGAAAAAAGGCAGAAGGTAAACAGAAAGGATTTGGTTGAGGTGAATCATGCAATAGCAAAACCAAGAAAAAGCACTCAAATCTCCAGTTCAAGTCCAACACCCCATTCACAGGCTCAGGTTGCTTAAATCTCAGCCACTGGACATTGGCCCAGCAGGATGAGCTGCACAAGGGGAGCTCTGCCACTCATCAGATGCTTGCAGAACAGAGATGCTCACTTATAAAGATCATGTATTAACTGCCAGAACCAGTTACCAAGGTATGACTTCACACCACCCTTAGATGCCTCTGCTGGAAGCATAGCGCAGAGGTGTCACAGAGGGTCAGTGACACTGGAAGCGAAACTGTCCTGTATCATAAAGCATGCTGAGCCAGAGGTGCCTTCTCACCCTCAGTTTCTTTTTTATAAAGTAATATATGTACGCATTTCAGATGTAAAATATGAATGCCAGTGTTGGAATTTCTAGACGCAAACTGTTGAGATGACAGCTAACAGTGTACTCACTGCTGCATCAGGACTTGCAGGCAGGATTTTCTGTGGAGAACTTCCCTTGAAGACCCCCTCATCTCTCTAACCTTGTTAAAAAGGGATAGAAAAGTTGCAAATCAAGTTATGGAGCCAGAGTCTTCCAGCTAGTTCTTTCCCGTGCTTCTTAAAATAGACAAATCCGGTGCCAGGGTCCTTCCTAGCTAGCTGACTGAGCTACAGAGAAATATTAGTCCAACACATACACACAAAATGCAGTCTGTGGAAGCTAACAAATGCAAACTTCAGTGGAAGGAATAATTACACAGCTAATTTAACAGAGGGTATGGAAATAGCTCAACTGAATATGAGGAAAAAGTGTGGTTTTATTCAGAAAGAACTGACCCATATTTCTCTTTAGGCTGTTTTTAAATGTATTTACATCACATACAGCTAGATGGCAGAACAGCACAGAGGAAATACCTGAGCCCCCTCACCTAGCTGAGGTAGGACAGATTATCCCACAGCAAGATTCATGATGGCACAGCTGATTCAATTTCCATGACTTGTGATGCAAACATGCCCTTAGGTGTGAAACAAGTTGCTCTCCTGAGCAGCCTGGTATTTCTGTAGACTCCCAGCCGCTAACATTATGGTTCTGTTCAAAAGGAGCTACAGGACACATTTTGATCATAGGTCTAAGCAAAATTTTATCTAAGTGTGTTTCACCCAAGATCCAGCCTTCAGCTTGTGCCAGCAATGGCAGATTTAATTTCCATGCTCAGAACTGCTGCCTGACCCCAGGTGGCTCTCTGGGGATCCTGTTTGCCCTTTGCCTAACGAGTTCTTCAGCACTTAGATTCCTCACACCCCATGCCTGCACAGCACCTTGCACTACAATGTAGTTGTCATGACATCTTTAGATGCAAAGATGCTGCAAATAAAAAAAAGCATCTTTAAGGTGAACTCACATATGTGGTGTGCTGACCCCTTCAATAAGAACACTGCTGTAAAGCAGAACAGTTCAAACAGTACAAACCAGCAAAAGCACCCCCTGTGCAGAAGAGGGCAGGGTTGCCCAAAATAGCTCCAAGGAAGATGGCATTTTGATTTAAGAGCTATACAACAGCAGCCAAATGAAGAAGAGAGATGAAGCACATCTTCCAAACTTCACTCTTGCAGCCTAACTGATAGTTCACAACAGTATTTACTTGGCAAGTATTTTTGACTATATTTTCCCTTTGGAAGGAGTGTGTTCTGAGGTTGCACTGAAACAGATGATCACCTGCTCATTAGTTGGCTCCCTGAGCAGGGAAATGCCACATGGACCGATGTCAGCACTATCTAGCTGCTCCCCATGCATAACAAACCACCCAGAGAAGGTGCTCTGCCTGGGCTGTGTCCCTCCTGCAGCTGGGTGACAACTAGCTGGTCTCTGTAAGCCCCAGAGCTAGCAAGCATCTTGCTGTCAATCTCCCACACGACATCTCTGGGGCCCTGCAAGAGCCCAGACCCCAGCAGCCATCCCCTCTGCACTCACTAACCATCTCTCTCCCTCCCCTCTCCCTCAGCTGCCTATTTCCACAAAAATAGCAGAGCTCCTTCACTTTCAGACCAGCTCTGCTGCCAACTTTGCCTGGAACTGGCTGGGCAGAGGACGAGGAGGTGGCACTGGCTGCAGGCAGGGCAGGATTTTAAAGTCCTTCTTGATCAAATGAGTTCTAGCAGTTTTGAGCATTTATACAATTATAAATATTCACAATTGTTTATTTATAAGAACCAGCATAGCTGAAAAAATATCTGGAGGGAGCTGAAAAGAGAAAACATGAATGTTTCCTAGATTAACTAGACAAGTTAGACTAGACAATCAAGACTAGACTTGTCTTGATTACAGCATCAGGTGCTCAGCTCCAGTGAACCAGCACATCCACAGGACTTACACTAGAGCTATTCTGGTTTGCACAGGCTGAAGATCCAGTCAATGAAGCTCTAAGCAATATCATTCATCATAAAACGAGGGTCTTTGGGAGCCCTATATATGCATTTACTCCAGAGCTCCTCGCTTCAGACAGAGGCAGCACAGTTCATGCAGTCATCTGGCCCCCACCCAGCCTGGCTGCTTTAGCTGGAGTACAATATGTATTCTCCCCTTATGCTATTTACTCACAGCTACAGATGTTGACATAACAAAGAGCTAAAGACAGACGGACAGAAGGGGAATAGTGTTGCAGTGCAGACACTAAGGGCTCTATTCTTCAGAAAAGAGCCCCCGACTTCCCCACCCAGCCCTGCAATTCATTTGAGAATCATCTGGGCTGGTGAAGCTTGCTTTCCTCTCTTGCAGGACACAGATGAATGTAAGTGAACATCATCTTTGCTGTTTGTTTCTGTGCTGAACTGAGCCCTTATAAATCCACAGAAAAAACAATTGTTTCAAATCAAGTGGCTAAAGCTCGTGGATGTATTGGGCAGTGTGTGACTTCGCCTCCTGTTGACCTGCCCCTACCAAGGAGCTGTGCCGAGAAGAGCATAGCTTTTCACTAATATTATCTTTAGAGAGCCAGATTTAAAGGGCTGACTTTTTCCATAGAAATAAACCCCTTAAATGCTTTCTGGGGGACAACACCTTGCATTTCCAAATCTTTACAGCTCCACATAAAAATGCTCAAACAGCAAAATATAATCATTTTGAAAAACACAATCAGAGAAGCTGGGAAAGATAAGAGCAAGGTCTAGCCTGGGGCTCAGCAGGATGGGTTTCAGTGGCCTGTTCTGCTGTCGGGCTGCCCAGCACAGCACGCCCTGGCCCCAGTCTCTGCGTGACCCCTCACTCTGCCCGGAGATTGCTGCAGCAGGGTGGGTGCTGGGGTTTAGGACTCACGACTGCAGAGCTGGCTTTGTGAGCATTTCCCAGGAGATCTGGAGAGAGTTTTGGGGAATTGGCTGGTGGTATTTCAGCTGCAAGTCCCCACCATGATGCCTGAATAATGGTCAGAGGGGTGGAAACGCCTACAGAAGGTGGCCAGTGCTGGATGTGAAAGATACATCAGCAAGGCTTTGCAACATTGGTCAAAGCTTTGTAAAAATCACACTCAGTGCTGCTCTGAGGTGTTTGGTCCCACTCTCCACATGGCCAAGATGTATTACAATGTCTTTAAAGCCCTGCTTGCCACATGCTATTAATGTCAGGGTCACTGCCTACATCAAGTCCATTTAGGAAAGCCCCAGACCCACACCAAGCCCCACCGGGTTCAGGGAACGTATGCACTCATGCACGGTCTCTTTACTCACAGCCAGCTGACTGCTTGGAAGCCTTGCTCTGCAAACCAGCTCACCCCCAAACACCATACAAACTAGAAAAGGGATTCTGTTTTTTAAACAGTTGCTTTAAGCTTCTCATGCAAACTAAAGTTCAGATCCCTCACAACTGGTGGGAAAAGATATTATTGCCTGGAACCATGCCCAGAAAAACTCAAAGCTGAGCTTCCTTCTGACTCTGCTCAATTGCCGGCTCCCATCACTCAGACGTGATGCCATCTGGTGTTTACAGGCAGTAAAACCAGCCACTTCCCCAGCAGCGTCAGGGCTTCTCCTGGGCAAAGTGTTTAGGAGATATTCAGAGGGAAATAAGCAGCCCCCAAATTAGCAAACACGCAATAATTCACAGCATTTGTTCTTCCAGAAGACTAACATTCCCCTTTCACCACATTGATGCGCAACCCATGAATGTATCTCAATGCTTTAGGTTGGGCTTCAAGGAGAACGTGGGTAACAGCTAAACTCCTGATTTTGCTAATGTCTCCATTGGATGGGGATTTGTAGTTTTGGACTGCAGACATCCCCACTGCTGAAGAACTGTCCTGGCACAGCATGCAGCACCAGAGCAGCCTCCTAACCCAGAGCCACACGCTGCTGTTCCTGAAGGGGCTGTAAAGAGTCTTTTCAAAGAGCAAATAAAGGAGTTGACTTCATAAAAAAAGCAGAGAACCAAGTACCTTCCTTCCCTCAGAGTATGAAATACTCTGAGTATGAAATAGGTCTGCTTTGAAAGAACTGACAACAGTGGTTTTGTGGACAGTGTTTCCCTTTGAAAAATTACATCTCTCCTACTAGGAAGGTGATCACTGACCTTTCATCTCAAAATTTCCTGCAGTTCATGTTTATGTTTCAGCAAGCCAAAGCCAGGTCAGTTCTGCTCTATTTCTCACCATCAATCATGCATCAAGAGACAAAAGTCTGAGCCTTCCTCACTGATGGGTACCTAATGGGAAGTCATGTTTCCCAAAACCAGCCCGCACCCCACGTTTCTCCAGCCCTCCTCAGCACCTGGCCAGCCCCTGAAGGCTGGCACCTCACAGACTACTTCCAGCCTGGGCACTGCTTTGGGAGCAGGACAGGGAATTTGCCTTCCCATGCCAACACTCCAACTGCTGCCACTGCCCTTGAACCCTCCTTGGCACATCAGAGGTCCCACCCCCAGCAGCCAGGCAGAGCTCCAGAACAGCAGGCATGGCTAACGCAGGGGATGGCCAGCAGCCAGTGGAAGGGAGCACAAGGACAACTGCCAACAGGTGAGCCGCTCCAGCTCACCACATCACCCCACCAAGATCCCACAACATCACACCTCTTCCCTGCTACCACGTGGTGCAGAAGTCACAGCTGGGCACACACTGCTCTTGTGGTGCCAGGATAACCTGGAAAGTTGGTTTTGAGCTGCATTCCCTCCGATTTAGCCAGTTTTGCACACCCCAAAGCAATACAACAGACAAACTCAGCACTCTTTAGGAGGAAACATCATTCAAGATTGTTTACCAGCACCCCGATAATAAACCAGACCCGCAAATTGATTTACACTGGATAAACCCAGTTTGTCTCAATCATCAGTACACTACTGCTTAAACACAGTCTGTCAGTAGGTGCTGCTGCACCCAAGAAATGCTGTCTTTCCTCCGCCGCAGGTTCCAGTCTGGAAACATTCCCCACCAAAACCAAGGGCAGGTGACAGAGAGGGGTCAGTGGGTCAAAAGCTGCCATGCTGTTTCCATGTCCCATACCCAGAGTGAGCACCAGCAATGCTAGAAGTGCACAAACAGGCTGTGTTGGAACAGATCCCAAAGTAGGAAATCGGCAACACAAGAAAACATGTTTTCCAAATATTCAGTGGGAACATTTGAACCTAAAGCAAACATACAAATCTACTGAAGATATCTACCAGCATGAAACAAGGTAGTAAGAGATGTTCACCCTTAACAGGGTTGTTATTTTTGTCTTGGAAAAACAAATTTACATTCTTACACTTGTAAAATCTTTCTAAAGTGGAAAAGATGCTTGAAATCCTATACTAACTCCTGTAACAGGACAAACATCAATATAGTTGAATCTCAAGGCTGAATAATTTGATCTTTGAGGAGTGCTGCAGCTTTCAGGCAGATTTCAGAGCATTTTTATTTCCTTGTGCACATTGCCACCTTGTGGTTTTCCCTCCTGGTTTCTAGAAGGGGCCCCAAAATTCAGAGGTGCAGCCAGAGCACAGTGAAGTTATTCAGAAATATTTTCATTCACTTGATCACAGCCTGCAGCTAGAGAAATAACAGGCTATGAAATAACACTGCATATAGTTAGACAGTTCAGAGGTAGCTGTATCAGCCTTTAATTCTATAGCAGTATTTCTTTCCTGGTTCCAGTTCATATCATCTAACATGGTGGTAGTAAAAAATCAGGGAACTAAATTTTGCACATGAGATTATTTATAAAAGCAGTAACTGCATTTTTTACATTTCTCCTGTTTCTCTGCTAATTGCTGTTTAAGTTAAACAGGTATGTTAGCCGCATAATTATTTGTTTGCAGATGAGGTTGACACTGGTTTACAGAGTACAGACAACCATATAATTCTTCTGTAGCTGCACAGTAATTATTGTGCTATTATAGAGTAATTAAACATTCAAATAAACGTTAAAACAAGGATTCTGTATGGGAGCTGCCAACAACTGTAGGACAGAAAACCAAATAGTAATTCAAATTATAGTGTACTATAGTGGTACCAGCTAAAGCAGGTAGTTAAGAGTCTATCATCTTTTACACTACAAACAATTTTTGAAGCTTTTCTGGCTGCACAAGTGTCTGGCCTGACAACCAAGGAGAGATCTAATTTTGCAAATTCTCTATAGGGGTTAATCATTTTGTCATGCAGTTATGCCTCTCCTTCCCTAAGGACTGAAGCAAATGCGTTGTTTATACTAAAACCAGTACAAACACGCCAGAGAAGTGTTCTTCAGAAGACCTTTCACCACAGATGTCTTGGCCCCACACAAAGCCAAGTCAGAACTGCTGCTGCCACCCAAGTCCGGGATGCAGCAGCCCCATGCTGCAGTCAACGTCCCTCACCAACACCAGACCCAAGATATGCTCTTCAAGCTGTGTCCCAGCAGTCTTCTGGTTACCAGATCACACAGCTGGCTTTAGTTGTGTATATTAAGATTAAATCTATTTTATGTTCATGTTTTATTTCATCTAGCTCCTGCTTAAACCTAGCAAAATTCCCACATTCCCTCTAATGCTAGAATTTAGCAGAATGCTTGTTTTGACGTTTTAACTTTGCACATCAAAATTAGAGCCATATCCTACCCCTTCAGCAGCATATGCCTCATGATGCTACACAAGCAAAATAGTCTGGCTTTGCCCAGGTTTGTTTCTTTAAGAGACAAACCTAAATATTAACACACTCATGTCCAACTGTTAGTTAACTGTCCTCAGTGAAACCCAAACACATAGTGCTTTGTTACATGTCAAAGTCAAACTATTAAAAACAACATTTAAGCCCATGCTGAATTGAGACCTCAGGACAGTGTGTATCACGTATAAGAATAGTACCTGACCAAACTCAAAACTCAGATTTCCTCTCCCCTTCCCCGAGACTTTCCCCATGCATTTTTTACTTTTTTGGACACTGCAATTAAGACCCTTGATAAGAAAATGGCTCCATTCAGGAGCAGCCTGAATACTGCAGCTCCTCCCAAGTTCCACAAGTGAGCCCCGAGATAAAGCGTGGCATGTCCCTGCAGAAACACACATCCCTCCTGACTCCTTCAGGAGTTTTGTTACAGGCACATTCCAGTTCATCCAGTCTCTGGCAAACATCGCACTACAGAAAGTGAACTCACAGTTTTTGTTCAACTCCATTGCTGATGATAGGTACAACTTAAACAGCCCCAGCTCATCCCTAAAGATATTCTGATTCTCAGATCTCAAGAAATCATTGCAATTAGCGAGATGAACTATTATTCATCCTATAGCATAAGGTTGAAATATTATTGGTTCATCATAACAAGTGAACTGACAAGCAGATGGGAAATCCTGTACTGTATTAAACAAAGATCCTCTTATTGAGCAGAGAGATATGTTTAAGAAAAATCTATCCCTTTTGTGCAAACCTCTTTAAAATTGTGTGTGCATGTATAAAAAAAGCAAACTCCAATTAGCTGGGGAATGAGGGGATCACAAGCAAGCTGGAAGAGAGGGGTTGTAGCAAAGTCTGCAGGGGTAACACATCAACTGCATCTGACAACACACAACTATATCTTCAGGAGATCACAATACACACTGGGATAGATAAGCTTTCACAAGTAAACAGGTTATATTTTCACTCCAAGTTTGCATCCAAGCCAGCAAGCCAGTCCGGCTCAGAAGGACCTATGCTTTTAACATCCTTTGTAAGGATGGCTATTCCATGCAATACAGCTACACGGAAAGTATTGGGGACCTCTGCTCTGTCATGCTTATTGAAAGGAATACCTGCCCCAAAATAGCAGGTCACTTAATTTAGTCAGTAACTCTAACTACAGAAGCATTTCTGTTATGCCCTGGCTTCTTAGGATGATGTGACTTTTACACTAGTCCAAGAAGATGCACAAAAAACTAATTTGGGGCAAGCTTTCACTATTTGAGGCGAAAGCATTTTCCATAACTATTTAAGACTCATGCAGCACTTTTCCATCCATGATCTTAACATTTGATGAAGACAAAGATCATTAAGCCAAAGGTAATACTGTAAATCATTTAAGACTAGGACAAAACCACGGCAATTTCCATTTCTTTCTCAGTCTCCTCCAGTGAGTACTTTGCACATACTTGATCCCACACCCGCTGCAATCAGAGGGAAGCTCTGCCTCCATCTCAAGGGAAGCTGGATCGGGGCCCACATGCTCAATGTAAAGGCAGAGATTAATGAGAGTAATTTTACTTGCACTGCCTGCAAGCCCAGCAATTAGCTGTTCTTTATAATAGTTCCCCCTTCTGATCACATGCTGCTATTACCAAAGCGCATGCACCCATTTAAACCTTGCAAAGAAAAATATCCCTGCATATTTATAGAGGGGGAATAACTGTCCTAGTGACCAACAGGAATAAACAGATTTATTTTGACCACAGATCACCCCCAATATGCATACCAAGGCTTTACTGACCCTTGGTTCCCTTACTCTGTTTACAAACAAATAAATCCTTGTGACACTGGGAAGCTGCAGTTTTAAAAGTGTAATTTTATTACCTTTAATATATATATTTGTTAAGGTAGCAATAATAATCACAGCTACTGTTATCCTTTTCTTGCTCTGCCCCCTCACTTAGCAACCAGTTCGAGTGTTGCCAGCATTATTCTTGGCTTGCCAAGGAAACTATTTCGGTTCCTTGAATTTAATTTCCTAGCAGAATTTAATGTGTATTTTGTTGCTTTACGGTTGTCATGAAAACCCTCCTTTCCCTGCTAATTACAAGGTATGCTGAAATCTCCTCCTTCCACTCAGCAGATCACCAGCTGTTGAGGGGGCTGGGGCACCACCTCCACTCTCTGTGGCTACAGTTACATTTTTGTTGAGGACAACTTACTTGTAAGTACATATGCAAAAAATAACATCTTTCCAGATTTTGTTCATTGGCATCTTGGAAGAGACTTCTCAGGAGAAAGGAATTTTTCTACACCTACACTGAAGATAAATCAACACCAATGGAGTCAAAACTCCCTGTAGAGGGAGCAGGCTCACCATCCCATCACACCCAGGACACTAGTTATTTCACCAGCTGTAAGTGGAAATAACACCTTTCAGATAAGCATGTGACATCTATCATCTAACTTATTTGCTGAACCTTGCCCACTCTCTCAAAGTGGCTTGCTCTTTGAGAATTAAAGACTGACTCAGGGCTCCAGGTTTCCTTATTTAGCATCACTAGCGTGAAGCACACCTACAGATGTGTCCCAGCACACAGGATTAGGAAATAACTTTGCCACACTGCTCAACTTTTCTAGAATATTGGTCAAATAGTGCTGGAAACAAGCATGAGGCCAAAGGGCTCTAAGGGGGGTGTCAGGCTATCTCATTGCCCCTGCAAAGGCATCCTGAAGCGAAACACACTGATTCACTGGGATACCCATATGAAAGGGACAAGCACCTTCAAAACAGATAATTATTTTACATCTTACACCCCCCTGCCTCCAGAGCCCGGAACCCTGAGTCAGTACAGCATTGCAGAGGCCTCTCACCAAGCCTCACCACAGTGCAGGTACAGGTGAGGTTCACCTGCAGCATGGTCTCCAGAGCTCATACTGCTTTCCTTCCAGATAAAGACGAGGTCAGGCCAGTGGCATCGCCACTGGTGCCAAGTGGGTGTCAAAAGGATTTATACCTATTCAGCTGCCAGAAGAGAAGGAAAACACCTCTGTAACATGAGCCCCGACCCATCAGCACAAGCCACACACAAACACTCAGGGCCAGCACTGCAGATGGGAACAGCTTGCATGGGGCAGATATAAATGCACATGTTCAGGACCTACTTCTAAACACCAAAACAACTCTAAAAGGCTCCTGAGGAGCAATTCTGGGCCCCCTCCAGTCAGCCTAGACTTCTCTACTGCTCTGTGGTGCTTTAGGACCCTTCAAAGCACTAACACCTGGCTGTACATGCTCCATGAATGAGTTACAAGGAGGTTACTACAGCATTCAGCATGTCTGGGGTATCTTTCTTTCTCCCAGCCTCACCAGCCAGCCCACTCCAAGAGGGATATATGGCTCACATTAAGCCTGAGATGCAAGCAGGGTACCCCCACCCTACTGGAGTTAGTGGGGCCACAGAGCAAGAAGCCATTTGCAAATACACATAGAGTGCACACAAAAGGGAGAAGAAGCAGCAGCAACAGAGAGCACCCACCCTTCCCCAACCAGGCTCAAAGCCCAGACCCAGCCCAGCCAGTAGGCCAGATCTAGCAGAGCAACCAGCAGGTACAGTCCAAGGACCAAAAGAGAAGCTACCTGCAGCATGGGTCCAAGATACAGCCAGGAGAAGCGAAGAAGCCAGGAGAGCCAGCAGCAGAGCCAAGCACAGACACCCCCTCAGCACAGCTCAAGCAAAAGGAAAGGGCAGTCTGGCCCTGAGCTTAAATGGAGCTCCCAAACCAATGGGCAGGGGTTGGGGGGTGCCCAGGTGATGCTTGTCAGGGCAACTCAGGCTTATCAGTACCTGCAGTGCTCCCATGTCTCCTTTCGCTCTGGGCTTTACAAACTTCTGCCTCCTCTCTATGCAACATAAAATGCTGACAAAGCTAGTGGAGGGGGAAGGTGGAAATATAGCCTTTTCCCCTAAAATACTGCTTTCCCCATATTAGGTGTAGCTCGGAAGTATATGCTAATAATTTGTCAAACACTGAACTGAAATTGTGGATAAGAATCATGCTTTTTGTCTAGAAAATTGAAAATGAAATAGTGTCTAAAACTGTAGCTATTACATAGCACATTATCTTGAAGGGCTTTGGTATAATTTAGATAAAACACCACATCTCTTATTTCAGAAATGTCAACATCATTCCAAGTGTACATGTGCTTTTCCATCAGTTTTCTATGAAGACTTACAACTCTATGAGCCTTTCTCTTGTTCTCTCCATTTTCTTTTTAAATTGGCAAATGAGTATTCAGTCTTTCAAAATTTCAGGTACATTTTTATATGTAGAAAAAGTCTATGTTCAGAGATGCCCCTGAATGGCTTCATTATGTATGTTATCAGCTGTAAGACACTACCAGAAATAAAATCTATGCATCTGGATGAAATAGAAAAAATTCATACCAAGCTCCAGAACAAGAATGAAATGTTTCACTTCCCTCCTGCACTCCTGACATTTATGTTGCACTTCATCCCTACTGCTCTGTACGTGGTGCATCGGTGAGGTGGGGTGTGAATTAGTGCCCCAGGCATGGGGTCCTAGACTGAAATGAGAAATCCCCCTGAAAAACTTAAGCACAGGCAGGCAATGTGACCAAACGAACGAGCTGGTTGCAGCTGGGCTGCAGCAACGTACTTTGGGAAAGCACTGGGGCACAGGAACCCCTCAAAGAGGTGCTTCCTGTCAGGGCTGGCTCTTGGCTTCGCACAGGGCTCCTGGCCCGGTTCAGCACATAGAATCATAGAACCATAGAATAGTTTGGGTTGGAAGGGACCTTTGAAGGTCATCTAGTCCAACCCCCCTGCAATGAGTAGGGACATCTTCAACTAGATCAGGTTTGTCAGAGCCCCATCCAACCTGACCTTGAGTGTTTCCAGGGATGGGGCATCTGCCACCTCTCTGGGCAACCTGTTCCACTGCTTCACCATCCTTATTGTAAAAAATGTCTTCCTTATATCTAGTCTAAATCTTCCCTATTTCAGTTTAAAGCCATTACCCCTTGTCCTATGACAACAGGCCCTGCTAAAAAGTTTGTCCCCATCTTTCCTGTAAGCCCCCTTTAAGTATTAAAGGCTCTCCCATGAGCCTTCTCTTCTGTGGACTAAACAACACCAACTCTCTCAGCTGTCTCTCAGCATCTCTAAGGACCCTCTGTGCACGCCTGAGGCTATATGGCAACACCAGGGTCTGAGCCTGGGGCTCCAGCGGGGAGCAGGACATGTAGGAGTTTGGCACCACAGACCCCTTAGACCTTTATCCCCCAGCACACCCAAAACGTGAGTGTGTTGAGAGCTGGAGACAACCATTCCCCCCTAATAACTCCAACAGCGTGGCACGGGTCCATGCAGAACTGCACCCATGGACCCCCAGGCAGGACAGACCACTTCAGGAGCAGATAGCTTCTCATCCTGCATCAGCCAACCTAAACCCCTCTTCTTGCAGGATCTGTGTTTCCCAGCCTGCTTCCAGACACCTCTGCCTCCTGGCCAGCCGCCCCTTTTGCTCTCTACACTTCTCTTCAAGTGCAGCCCCCCAGGGTGACCCAGCTCTTCCAGAGCAAAAGACCTCACAGAGTAATTACCCGTCACGACTCACACAATATTTGTTCACCTAGCTGTGTTTGATTTTGGGAGAGGCTCTTGCCCAAGAGCCTGGGATATCCCTATTATTCTTCTTCCTGTCACCACAACTTTTTCTTCAAACCCTGGGAAAGAGGGAAACACACAAACTGAAATACAGGGAATTTCAGTTAAGCATACATAAACCTTATTTCAGTAGTCAAACCCTGGCCCATGTTGTGCAAAGAGGCTGTGCAGTCTCCATCCTTAGACATATTCAAAAGCCAACCAGGCACGGTCCTGAGCAACCTGCTCTGGGTGACCCTGCTTGAGTGGCAGTTGGACTAGAGGGTCTCCAGAGGTGCCTGCCAGCATCAACCACTGTGTGGGTTTCTGTTTCATTGTTAGTTCATAGGAAAATGTGTACAATTAACATGAATTTTACCCATGTTTTGCCATCTCCAACTTCTGATCGGGTTTCAGGAGTGTTCCAGACCCTCTGTTAATTGCCCTCCAATGGTTTCATATTGTACACACAGGAGAAAAAGCCCTCCGGCGATGGGAAGGGGAAAACAGGGTGTTGGCACAAAATACCATGGGTATGTGCCTCCTGGCAAATGCTGGCAAGCTGAGAAAGAGGGAGGAACGATCAGGCAAGCAGGGCTTTGTTGCAGCTGCATCAGTCTGCCTGGGTACCTGCTCCCCACTGCGAAACACCCGTGCATTCCCGCAGCTGGGTCTGCAGCCGCTGTCGTAGCTGGTGGACTTACAGCATGGCTGGGTTTGGCTCTGTTTGCTTTGTACCCGAATCAGTATTTGGACAAAAAGAACATGATTTTTCCCCCAGCACATTTACATCCTCATTTACTTCTATGCAGCCTCCCCTTTCCCTGACCTGGGAGCTGGAGCCCATCACACACAGCCCACCACTGTCGGAAGCCACCAAATACTATGGAGGAAGGTTGCGGTAGCCATTTAGCCTAATTAAAATGCCCCTTAGAGTGCATAAAGGTGCAGATTTACACAACTGGGCTGTTTGCTGTCACGAGCAAAGATGCAGTCACACATCAATGCTTACCCTGAAGTACCTGTGATTGTCTACCACTCTCAACAGTGTACTACATGAATAAATAAAGAGGTTTCTAATTAGATTAAGACTGATCAGAAATGCATAATGAATTACCATTCTTCTTTTTTTTAACAAAGCCAAATATTTTGTGAGATGAATGCCATTCTAATTTAAACCTTCAGCTTAGCATTCAGCAATTCCCTATATTAACAGTTGCCATTTTCCACTTCCGAAGTGCCATCCGTAGCTCTGGGCACTGTGAGACTATCGCCAGCCTGCAAGGAGACACAGCCGTGCAAGCTGCACCGCACTTCTCCAGCAGTGGTCCTGGGGAGTGAGGATGGCGAGGCACTGGTGGGAAGGACAAACCTCACAGCGTGCACCATGGTGGGCAAGGACAGACCCCCAGCCAGCCCCAGCTCGTAACGGTGCCTCGCTGCATGGCCAACATCCCCCTTTCCATCCTCCCCGCTCCCCAGTCCCCGCTTTTCTACTCTTTATTTTGGCTCGGCTGACTGTCTTTGTTTGCCAGAGAACAATCGTCCTGAGCAAGCGAACAGGCACAGGGCAGGGTAGGACATTCTTGCGGAGAAGAGTGCCAGGCTGTCTGCAAACAGGGGGTCATTTCCCCACTCTGAAGGAAGAAGGGTTATCTGTGCTGAGCACGATGGCTGCACCCAGCGAGCTCCCACCCCGAGCCAGGCTGTGGGCAGGGGACCCCTGTGCATACAGAGAGAGTAGCCACCGATGCTGCTGCCTTTTGCACACACTTCTGTGATACACACCAAGAGGACTGATACACCACTCGTCTCCCCAAAGTGTCCGCAAAGCAGACTGGGCAGCCAGTGCGGGCAGGGATTGCTGGACTCCTATGCCGGGGCCAAGTGGTGGCTGCCATCCCGGTGCGCACGCCAGCAGCCTTCGCGCATCACTTCTGCATAGACGAATGGAATCAAACACAGGGAATGTTTATAGCGATGCAAGTCTGCAGCTGCAATTTACAAGTTCATTAACAGTGTCCCTGCAAAGATCATTTTTTTTTTTTAATTGGAGCCCTAATTAGCAATGAATTCTCATTATTTTTCATTGAAATCCCAAAGCAGCTTTGGCACATTCTCTTTGTTCTTTTGAAAACAGGGAAGTGGAGAAGCCTAGGGGAGATAAAGAAGCAGCTGATGATGTACTAGGGGGGCTGTTTTCCCCTTGAGCCATTCCTTCAGTTTAATAAATTTTGCAGCAATTTCACTTATTATTTATGATTTGAAGAAATAAGTATTTCCATAAAGAAACATTAACTTCATCACGGTTGACTGCAACTCTCTATCCTTCCCAGAAAGACATGTCACTACGGTAAGATGCACCCTGTAATGAGGCTGGGTTCTTCTTTCACTCAGGCAAAATCTCCATTGACTTCAAGAGGAATTTTACAAGTGCAGGGGCACAAATCCAGAAAGTGGCGATGAGAAAAGCTCTGACTGAGAAACAGCAAAACAGCCCCCACAATTACAGCGCGGTGGCTCTCAACAGGGAAATGTTAATCAGATGGAGAGGTTTGCCAAAACCTTCATTAGCACCAATAAGGTTGGGCCCCAGAGTGAGCCTCTGGCACCGGGAACTGACCTTGGGACCTCGAGGTTGTTTAATGTGAGCCGCAAGGACCGGCTGCCAGCAAAAGCTGAGGCACAGGCTATTCCTAAAGTAATGGGCGAGATGCTTGGCATCACTGGGGGCACCCAGCTCTCCCCAAAGATGAAACCTCTTTGCAGAGGGTCAGCTCTCCGTCTGGAGCAGCCGGTACCCAGGACCACGCTGGCTGGTGGGGGAGAGCAGAGGCTGAACCAGCAGTGAGGGGCTTCCCTCCAGCCTGGGGGTAAAGGGTCTCGAAAAGCCTCCAAGTGTTGGCTTGTCTTGTTAAAAAGAATATTTGAATGCAGGAGTGTGCAAGGTGGCAGAATGACAACTTTACATCACCTTGGAATTAATGTTTTGGTATCACCCGGGTAAAACGAGGTTTTCCCTTATTGAAAACTGGCAATTAGTCTACACCAAGAAGACATCATCCCTTGCTAGTTAGAGATGCATTGACACTATTTTTCTCAGATGGGGAAATACATGGGCTGAGAGGTTATTTAATGGCGTAGCAGCAGCGCCCACGTCCTCAGGCAGAGGAGCAGCGCTCACACCTGGCCGCCGTTCCCCGAGGATTCACCATGTCTTTTGCCGGGTCTATCGCAAAGGACTACATTTATGTTCCTACGGCTGTGTCGGCCTCTCTGACTGTACAAACACAGCTCTCGGAGGCTGAGCTTCCTGAGAAATGCCCCCAGATTTGCCTACAGGTGCTTATCTGACCCTCACTAATTCTTCAAGAGATGTAAAAGTGAAAAGGAGCCCTTCAAGCAAGTATAAATATAATATTTCCTTGGTTTTGACCCCTTTTCATGGCCTCAGTGCCTTGGAAGGGCCACAGTAGAGACAAGAATCAGGCCCAGTAAATTTAATCACTCAGGTTTGTTGCAGCTAACAAGCAAATAATGAAAGAAAGAAAAAAAGAGACCTATTTTCCCAGCAGAAGAACAGCACAGTGCCCCGTGGCATCCCTCCCTCTGACCCACACAGAAATCTGCTCACGTCTGGAGGTGCACCCTGCTCCTAGCCGCGTAGCTGCACAGGGATGTCACCGGCTGGCTGGTCTCTGCCAGGGGACCACGGAAAAGAAGCGCATCAAGAAATGGGTGACCTACGCACACTCTGGTGACCAATGAACTTGGCACTGGAAAAGAGTCCAGCTGTTTGGCTGTACCAGTATCTGCTCCAAAACTAGAAATGCTTCAGGCTCTTGGTTAATTTTGAGATTTTTTTTTTTTTTTTCAGAGGGATGGATAATCATCACATTGTTTCCATAGTCCTTCTACAAATTATTTTGATAATAAAGGACCTCCTGTGACATTAAGTACATTTTAATTACAACATTGTCTGTAATGCATATATCTAATTGCAAAAAATTATTTTATCTTATTTTGTCTGTATGCCTGTTATATGCATCAGATACTATCTTCTGACTCAGTGGTACAGGTTAATTAAAATTTCTCTTTTAATATTGTTTCAAAGCTAACTACATAATTTCATCTGAACACCAGCTGTGTTGGTAAAAATTATTTTTTATTGTTTTTTGTCATGCTTGTCCATGGAGGAAAACCTGAGCCATTTCTGAAGGCTATAATTACTGCACTGCTTTCTGCAGTAATTTATTTGCAAAGGAAGGAAAGAAGGAAGAATCTGTGTAACATCAGTGGCCAGTGGTTGCTTTGTGTGTTTCTGGTTTATTTTGAAGGGTTTTTTTCTCTTCCTTATGTACAAGAGAATTTGAGATCTTACTTTCAGAAGGAGAATTTAACATATTACATAGCCATTAGATAAAGTCTGGTTTGTTGGTATAAACTGCACTCAGAGTTAAGACAATCAGCATGGTCATTCTTGATCTTAACAAAGCTCACCTCAAGGGTGATCCCAGTCAACTGTTTCCTTCCTCATTTATTGTTTCTTAGAGAGATAACAAGCAAACACAAGGTGAGAGAAAAAATGAAAATACGAACATACTGTTGAGTCAAAAAAGAGAGCTCAGGTTAAATATTTGGCAATGTAAAAACCAAAACAAGAAAGCAGAGCAAAGGACAAGAAGAAAAAGACGACTCTTATTACATATGGGAGAACACTTCATCTGTAACACGTACTAAAAAATTACCTTTACTCTTACCCTCTGTGCATCACTTCTTAGGACCAGAAGTATTTCTGTAAGTCTGACTGTCAGCATCTCACTGCTATTTAAGACCGTACCGCTGACGTATTCTGCCTGTCTGTTCAGAGTCAGCTGCAGTGAAGACAGAGGGGCAGAGGCCGGCAGGGAGAGGGTTAAGACCTGTCCCCGAAAGCCAGGATACAGCTAGGCAGCCAAAGGAGGGGAGCAGGGGCTCCCGGGACCTCCGCTGATGCCGGGCGGGCAGAGGTGAACATTGCCAGGAGGAAATTGCTGGAGCTCTACCGAGACTACGAGTGACCTTTCCTCTTGGAGAGGGGTGAAGTAAACAACACTTATCTCGGATTTAGTGCGGTTGAGACAAGCAACACTTTATCTCTGTACTGCGGCACACGGAGCAGGGAAGCAGAGTAGGGATTTTCCTGCTTTTACAGAGTAAGCCATGTCTGCTTTCTCACTCCAGTTGCAAGTTGAGCTGTAACACCTCCTCATGGAAAGATCTTGGCCAGGGCAGTAGGTTATGGGCTTTCGCAACTTGTCGTAAACCTCTGTACTCAGCTCAACCTTTTGTAAGTGTAGTTTGAGCTCTCCTTAGTGAGTTGATATTTTTAATGCCTGAAATTTCCTCATTCTCCACGCTGTTTCCTTTTGGAAGGCACCAAGGGACATGCAATCCATGTTCCTTCGATTTTGGAGTTTGTTCCGTCCATAGACATAAATTCTTCTCTTTACCTCTATACACAGTTTGAAATTCTGGCAGAAGGAAGTCTGATGTCTTTTTTTGACAGTGTTTTTTTCCAGTCTATCATTTTTGCTATATGAATGCCATTTTAATGCCTCATGTGCTGCAATAGTTAGAAATTTTCCAACAGATTTTTCGTAAATAGCCCAGCACCCAGAAGCTCCATTCCCTTTTACTGCCAGATTTCCAGGGTTAGGAACTTCTGAAAACTCAGTTCCCAACCGCTGCTCTGCTTAGGGACACTCCTGCTCCCAGCTTTACCCGTGGTTTATTTCAGCATAGTTTATTTCAGCACCATCATCCACTGTTTGCCATCCTGCAGCCTACTGGAAATTGTGCTCAAAACAGGGCCAGGGCCAGATCCTGCCATCTCTCTGAAGGGCCGCTGGCTTCCACCCTGCCCTGCCAGCCTCCAAGCCTTGCATCCCTGTTGCCACGTGCAGAGGCTCACACCGGGTGCTCTAGCTATGGCCAGAAGGGAAAATTGCACAACCTTACGCTCAGACATCTGTATCTGGCATTTGATTCCTCCACTGTATTTATATCTTCTGCAAATGACCAGATATAGCAGACAACTCATGCTGACCCCATGACTGAAGGTCTTCATGTACGGTTGTAGCCTGTCCCCTAAGGAACCGGACAAAAGACTGCTGCTAGTCCTCAGTCCATACGCTAACCTAGACCCGGCACGCACCACTTTCAGCCTAGACCAGAACTAAATCCCCCCAAGAAGGAAGTACTTTTGTATACCAAAGAGTCCCGTCTGCTTTTCCTAAGGTAAATATTCAACTCATGTGAAGTAAAGACTAAATAAGTAACTCATGCTGAATAGTTAACTGTTTTCTGGGAAGCCTGTGGGCTGCAGTGTGCTCATCTGAGAAGTCAGCATGCTTCTTCAGGACACATCCTTTGCAGATGCACCTTTGAACTGCTCTTCTCCACCCACCAGATAAGCTTAGCCCTGGTAACACGTCTCCTGAGTTCCTTTGCATTGCCAACCCCTAGGACACTTGTCATTCATTAATTCATCTGCAACCAGCAAAGGGACAATAAGAAACCCTTCCGTTGCCAAACAAGAGTCACTGGGGGAAGATCCTCAGCAAGTGTAAGCGGGCGAGGCACCTTTTCTCTGATAAACCCAGCAAAACTCTGAACCTATGTTGAAGCTGATCCACAGAAAGCAGTTTGCAGGATCCAGACTTAGGAAAAATCAGGTGTATATGAGAAATTAAGCGCTAACCATGTGGCTTTGAGTCTGCAGCAGTATCTTGTAGGTGCAGGGATCCATGCCTGCACACCCTACAGGAAAACTGTTAGGAAAAGAAACCCGTCAAACTCAGAGCCAGCTGGAAAAATCTTTCACATACACTTAGTCGTATCAGGACTGAGAGAGCGGAGTCTCATTTCCAGACACTGCACGCTGGCACAGTACCAAAGCTCTGCCAAGCCGCTGCGCACTAAGTTGGGAAGCATCAAGTGAGTTGATTCAAATGCAGGAATAAGAAGTGAGTGTGACTTAATGGATGGGTCAGACCAAGGATATGCAAGGGGACGCAAAAAATAAATCTCTAAATACAATTTGAAGCATTTGGTTTGAAGGACAAATAATCAGTACTGGCATCCTACACTAAGGAAATAATTCTCTCACCTGTACATTACTTCGGAGGCCAGTCTCCTTTATTTACTTTTCCCCTACCCTTTTTTTCTGGGCTCATTATAAAGTGTTACATTGACACAAGTAAGCAGAGAAGTTCCGTAACTTAATCTCTGTCATTAAAATTTCAGACTCAACAGGAAAAGTAACCTTGCCTGTTCATCAAGTCCAGTGAAATTCAGGTGGCTGTATTTACAGCTGCAGTGGCGGGTTTCACCTTTCCACAAAGACTGCAGCGAGAGGCAGGGTTTCTTACCACCGTCTGCCCTTGCTGATGGCAGGTAAGAAAACAGGACAGAGATTCCGCCCTACTGTGGCTAAGGAGCTTAATGCATTAAGAGCACAGAAACGCAGGCCAACTCCTGCTTCTCCTGGCCTACCAAAGTCAAGAAATTAAAGCAAATGAGGCACAACCTGTTTTTTTATTGCCTTGACTATGATTCTGTTCGATATGTTTTGTTATACGCTATGGTAAGTCACTGCCCTCAGATTGCTGAAATGTGATTTATGTTATCTTTCTGATAGGAAATTTGGAAAGTAAGCATGTCTTCAAGATGATGAGAAGCAAGATGATGATAGCCTTCAGTCCTCAGGATTGCTATGCTCTCACATAACGCATCAGAAAGAAATTTAGAAATTGAATGAGGACAATGTGAGACGTGTGCTTCTACCTTCAGGTCTTGGGTCAGTCATCCGTGACAAGCTGAGTGCGTAAGGCACAAGGACCGGCAGGTTGTTGTTTCCAGGAGCCAGCACAAGGCCAGTGCCTGCTGGCATGGAGTGGTTTGTAAAAGGATGGTAAGAGGTGCTGCCCTGGTCTCTTGCAAGGTCACTCTCCACCTGCAGCAACCGGATGGCCCTGGGGCAGGAGAGATGCGCAGGCACGCGGCTCTATTCAGGCTTGAGACCTTGCTGAGCTTTTCCTCCGTCCTTAGGATGGTGCTCAGGCCTTGGGCACGCCTGACATTGGGAAGAGGTGCAAGCAAGCAGATGCACAGGAGTGGTGTGGGAAAAAGTCCCTCCTTGGAGGGCGCAGCAGTGGAGCTGCAGCTTTTGTGGCCCAGAGAATTTCCAGAAGCCTTTTCCTTTCCAAGGCAAAGCTCTCTGGGGACAGCACTGCTCAGCATCCTCCCCTTCATACGATCTGTGTCCTCATGAATCCCTCCAGCACAAAATGCACCAAGGACATGTCCTGCCGCTGCATTATGGGCTCTGACAGCCCACACCCAGGCAGCTGGCAGCCCAGAAGCAAGTGCAGAAAACACGACCAAAGACCAATACGGTGCAGTTTGCTTCTGATCCCCGGCCCCTTGAATCCCTAACAGTGTCCTAGAGGTGGCAAAGGCAGGCACTGAGCTGCAAGAGGCACCAGCTGCAAGAAGCAGCGGAGGAAGTGTGTGCTGCGGGGCCATCGCTGGTGGCCTGACTCTGTTAGTCCCTGGAAGTACCACGCTGCTTCCAAGAGGGGAGGAACAAAACACATGAGCCACGCAGCTTGGGGATAGTGTGCCTGCCCGTAGCATAAATGCATATTAATAATTTAGGCTATTCTATTTCAGACTGGAAATGTGCTGCTCCTTACCTGTATTGCTTATATGCAACGGGTGCCCAAAATAGTTACTTCTGTAATAGCTCTCTGCCACAGGAAGACCGCATACAGCCAAGAGGGGCTGTGCCTCGTAGGCAGACCTTCCTCTGCCAGGCAGACACTGCAGTGACATTATTTTCAAGGTCATAATTTTTCTCTTTTGTCTGTGGGGTCTTGGCTGTGCTACAACTTCCCAGAAATCTCCCCCGTACTGATATGATGCTTGTCTTCCTCCACTGGAGCCAGCAGTCTATCCAAACAAACACACAGCTAAACTGGCAGATTCCTGCACGAGGGAGGGATCTATCTAAATGAATACTGAATCCATTCACACCACCGCTGTGCTTACTTAGGTTTGTATGTTCGGCTCACTTAGGACGTCACATTGTGCTGTGACCTTTAAAAATTCAATTCTCTGATAAGTGATTACTGCTTTGTCCCCTTAAATGACTGCTTTATATAGATTTTATTTCAGATCCTGAAAGCTGAATGACCAAATCTCTTTCAGGAAATTATTCTACCTTAAGCATCAACTTTCAGAAATGCATCATCTGACTTTCTGGGAAATTGCAACTGTTATATTGTTAAAAAACACAAGTCATAGGATTTAACAAGCAGTTCCCCTAGACAAGCTGAAATCATTGCTGCAAATTTACTGGGCTTTCTGGTTTGCATTATGCTACACTAACTCATAAATGAATCATTTGAAAAGTTGTATGTTATGATGTTAAAGGTCAGCTGCATATAATTCTGAGTTCCTAAAGGTATATATTGATTCAGATGTATTTGCTTACCTAAAACTCAGAGGAGAAACTCTTAAATGTGTTTTCACCTTGCTGCTACACTGACTGCTTGTTCCTACTAAAAGACAAGGGAGTTTTACACCATGAAGATCAGCTAACGTACAGTGATGCATTTACATGCAAAATAAAGTATTGATTCGTTTTATAGGACACATGACAGGCAGAAGAAAATGCGAGTTAGAATGTCCATGGTTTATCATTCAGTTTGGTACCACGATGATTCAGCTAACACAAAGACATATGAAAAATAAACAGCAAAATTGTCAGAAATCTTTAGGATAACTTACTTCCATTTTTAAAAGCTTTCATTAGACTGTGTATTTCCAAGTAATATGCACTCTGAGAACTAGGAGAAGAAACTTTTGAGAAGCAAAGTCTCTCATCACATCCCATATGAAAGTGTCTTAATTTCTGGGAGCTTTGAAGTTTTCCTCATTGCAGGCAAGCGGCCAAAACTCTGTCTCACAGGAATCCACTGAATTACGTCAATGTTTGTCCCTTTACCAGCCTGTTCATTTCTTATTTCAGAAGAGCCACTAGCGATACAGAGATCAGATTTAGTCCTCATTTAAGCAGAAAGCACATTAACACTTTAACCGTAATGGCAGCAGGATTGAGTTAGGTCCACCTGCCCTGCACTGGGCATTTCAGTGCTGCTGGAAACAAGCAGGTGGTCTTCAAACCTCCTCTGGTTCCTCGCAGCTGGATATCACAACATGTTTGCCCACCAGCGTCAACCCTCCAACCTCCAGACACGAATGTGCTGCCCCACAGTGAATTAACTCCCTATCATCTACATAGAGCATCAGGGGCGCTTTTTCATCCCTGCAGCTCACTGGCGGGGAAGAACTGAGTTCAAATAACCTTAATACCGTGATTAAAGCACACAAATAAAAAAAAACAAAACAAAACCAAAAAACAACCAAACCCAAACCACTCTAATTATGCTAATGTTAAACGATGCTGACTCACTGAGCTTTTCACATCACCACATTTTCCAGGACCTAACAGGGAGAGAAAGGACTGCCCTCCTAGAGCACTGCAATTCAAGTCATGAAATCTATATTCTGTGGAGCTTTTCACGGGAAGAATTCCTGGCAAACTTTAAAACACTGAGTGCCTAAAGCTATGCACTTAGGTGCTAAGCACCAAAATGCTTTCCTAGTTATCACAAAAGTTATTAGACATTAAAGCAGCTATATAATCACAATTGCCTTATCTGCAATAACAATGATTTTTTTTTTTAAGAAAGGAGAAAAAGTCAAAAACATGGAATGATCAGAAATTGCCGAAAGAGACAAATGGAAAGCTGTTGTTTTCCTAAGTCAATTAAAATAAAAGGAGGAGAAAAAAAAAGAAAAAAGAAGAGAGAAAGCCAAGATTTTAGCCATGTGCTTCATCAGCCAACTGCATATATTGATTTGTGGCAATGAAAGGGAAAAGCTGGAATGACCCAATTTGCTCTTCTCAGGAAGCTGAAGGTATTCAATCTGCAACATGTGACCAAAAATTTTAGACAACTGTTGGCGATTTATAACTTTTCTAGAATGAGACATTGTGTAACCGTGTTATGGGAAGAATATGCAATATGAATTACTGTAAGCCTTAAACATGCTCCAAAACAATGGACTATTAGGCGACAATAAATTCTCTGTGTCTGATTCCAAGGTCATGCATTCAAACTTTTTTGTATAAGAAAAAGGATGAAAGTTGGTTTGGTTTTTTTTTTAAATGCCGCATGTCAGCAGTCTTCCTATGACTCCAGGAAGCGAGCTCTTGAAGAGCAGCAGGGATGCCACGTTTGGTGACTCTACAGGGCAGCACTACTGAGACATGGCCAGTCTTTGCTCGCTGGAAACAGAATCCAGCTGTGCTTCGAAAAGCTGTGCCGCGGCTGCAGCCACGTCGCGCAACCAGCAGCGCCCACGAGCACCGATGATACCCCCTTCCACCACAAACTCCCATCCGTTGCTGCTTTGTTTGTTTTGCCAAGTTCATCTTCACTCAGGCCCGTTCCCTGATCTTGCTTGCCGTGTGGCCATCCCAGGGGTGGATGTCCCAACCCCGGAGAAGCTGGACCTGTCCTTTCGGTAGCAGGACGTGTTTAGGGCTTGTTGATGTGTTGCTTTGGTGACTCCAGGCCATCGCGGAGGAAATGATCCCTGAGAGGGCTCAGAGGAAGTGAGATGTGGCAGCGATATATTTTCCCGTCCTAACAATAGTTAAGTCCTGTGACATTTTATTTTTCTATGATTCATGGCTGAAAAATATTCTCTATAAATATATGATGTATAAATTAAAATTTTAAATAGTTCTGTTAAAAACTAAGATGTTAAAAAAAAATAGCTGGGGAAGGACTTTTTACTAGGGCATGTAGTGACAAGACGAGGGGGAATGGCTTTAAACTGGAAGAGGGCAGGTTTAGATTAAACATTAGGAGGAACTTTTTCACTTTAAGGGTGGTGAGGCACTGGCACGTGTTGCCCAGAGAGGTGGTTGAGGCCCCATCCCTGGAGGTGTTCAAGGCCAGGCTGGACGTAGCCTTGGGCAACCTGGTCTAGTGGGAGGTGTCCCTGCCTATGGCAGGGGGGTTGGGACTTGATGATCTTCAAGGTCCTTTCCAACCCAAACCATTCTATGATTCTATGTATATGTCCAATTTATTTCTCTGAAACACTATTTTCTTTTTTTGGGACCTCATCCTGCCTTGGAACGTATTTAAATTTACTTTTCTACCCAGGATTTTTACCGAGAGGCTCTGGGGGCCTTTCACCAAAACCCCGCTGCCTTCTAATTCCGGGGAAAATCCCACTTTTGTTGCACAACTATGAATCTGCTCCCTCAGATGTGTCACGGGAGTAACGATGGTGCTTATCGCTTACGTATTTATGGTGCAAAGGTCTGTTGAAAACCTGAAGGTTTTCCCCCCAAAATAAACCCCAGCGCAGCCTGGCCCCAGCTCCCAACGGTGCCTCCACCTCACACCCACGGGGTCCCGCCCCGCCTCCGGTATCGACGCCGCTCTCCCGGTGGCGCCGTGTCCCCCC
>NW_009648550.1:588316-659669 GCF_000708025.1 Charadrius vociferus | reverse complement strand
GGGCAGGCTTCGCTGCCTCGGACCGTTCCCTCATCGTTCCCGCTCTTCGTTCGGGGCGGCTGGGTGAGAGCTGTCCTCCTCAAGACGAAAGTAAAATTGAAGCCGTCAAAACTTGCGATGGGCAACCCTTGTGGGAGATACCTTTCTCTGCCGTAGGTTTCCTCAGCTTTCTCCAGGCGCGCGTTGCAGTTTTGGGGAAGCCCTGTCAGCTCTCCCGGTTATGGCTGTTGGAAGGTGGCAGCGCTTGTCCTTTCCAAGTGACAGGAGCTGTCAGAGAAAGTTCCTGGTGTGTTTTTGCTGCTTCTAGCTTTGGAACCTTGTGTGGCCCCACGTCAAAGGATTTGTGATGCAGCTTTGTTGTTTGGGTACAAAATAGTACATAAATGTGTTTCCTGCAGGGTTCTTCAGAAGACCCATTCATAGAAATTCTGCTCTTGTCAACAATGTTAATTTGGTGGTTTTTATTTTTTAAAGTTTAAAGGAGGAGTCACGTAATGGTATTTTGTGGTGCCCTTCCCATGTCTTTGGCAAGGTTGAACCTCTTTCGCTAATGTTGCCTTACAGTTGAAGCCTTAACCCTTGTCTTTTTATTCTGAACACTGAAACCAGTTGAGGTATTTCACCAGTGAGCTATGACTTGCAGGGATTTGGGTGGCCTCATGTCCTGTTAGTCAGCAAACTGCAGCAGGAAAAGACTCTTAAAAAGAGCTTTTGTGCACTGTTCAGGAGAATCAGTGACAGTCTTAGTATTTGTTTTAGATTGTTCTTCTGAGAAACAAGGAGGAAAAAATGATGTGATTTGTACTTCTTCTGTACTCTAGCAGTTTTTAACTCTACCGTTTCAGTCAAGTTTGGCAGGTATGTAGGAGCCTCAAAGACGTCTTACGAGCAGTGAGAAGTGGCTGGAGGAGAGGCTCTGAAGTTAGTGGCTCATCGAGAGAGAGCAGAAGTTGAGCACTGTATCTTCTGCTGAGGAGAGGTTCTCTGGTTGGTCATCATTCATGTTGTTCCCCTCAGACCCCTACGTGCTTGCTCTTGGTGGTGTGAAGGATGCGTGGAGCCCACGTTACAGCCCAAAAAGCAGCTCAGGCCTCGCAGAGCAAACGTGCTCCCTTTCAGTCCTCCACCTGGTACGTGCACCAGGCTGAAAGACTTGCACTGAGGAACCTCGCTGTGGTTTGCAGCGTGGGTTTGTCGGCGGTGCTCGAGATTGAGCTTGAGATTAAAAGCTTTTTCTTGTGATGTTCCACTGATAGGAGAAAATATGCAGAAGAAGTGTTGAATGTTCTGCAGCAAGGAAAGGAGCTTTTGTGGTGGGAGCACTGAGTATGATCCTGAGCACTACGAGAAGAGTAGTGATTAGTCTCCCTTGGGATGGTCCCTTTGAGAAAGTTGTACTCAGTGAGAGCGTGAAAATGTATGAGTAGAAGAGTCTGTGATAGTGTAGCTTGTTATGGGCATATTACTGATATTTTTTTGGGGGATGTGTTTCTTACAGGTGTGAGTAACCACTGATTTAAAGATGTTATTACGCTATGATCTACTGCATTTAACTAGCTAATCTGAAAAAGAGATTTTTGTGGGTAATTGATTAGTGGTTGAAGTGCTGGACAAATCCACAAGTTTCACACTCGTAAAACAGCCAGGTCTTGCTCATCTGTTGACCAACAGTACGTGTCAGCTTGACATGCCCAATCTGTAGTTATCTAAGCTTTGTGGTTTGGACTTGCAAGTAGAGCAGTTCTGATCTCTGTGCCTGGTGGTGGGAGATGAGGGGCTCACGTTAGAGTCTCTCAGCACCTGCAGTCTTCATGTTTTTTGTGAACAGTATTGAACCTTTGCTTTGGAGTTAGCTGTGAGTGAAGGGTATGTGACTGCTCTGGATATAAATTCCTTCTATTCTGTAAGTTTATGTTAAAAATCTCCATAGTTAGCAGTCTGGTGGTCAGTTTTGTGTTCAACTCCCTCTGGAGACAAAAAGTTTACATTTCTTGTACTGGAGGTGTATAAAATACTTTGTTTGCTTGGTTTTGTTGATTTTTTTTGTGGGCTTTTTTTTCTTTATTAACTGTGCCATGTAGCTAAGTGCCTAAGGGCAGGAATTTGAAAAGGCAGGAGATGATACCTTACCTGCATTATAATATGCCTTTTAACTGTATATGTCTTACTGCTCATGTGCTGTACAAACAATATTAAATTAATGTCAAATTTCATTATAAAAAAAATCTGGGAAATTATTTGTTTACGAGATGAGGTTAGAATGTTTTGGGAAACTATCCTGAGAAAGATTGGTCTAAGAGACTGTAGTCTGAGCTCACAGACCTTACATTTCTTCCTTTTCCACCAGCCTCACTAAAATAAATGGACTTGAAGAAATAAGAAATATAGCAACTTTCTGTTAGTGTTCCACTTCCAGCCTCTCAGACACGCCTGAAACCAAGACATGACTAGTTTGAGATGAAATACTGGACGTGCTATGGCTCTTGGTTATACACATCTTAACGTCAGCATTATGTTTTTGTGTGCCTGTGTGGTACAGAGGAGGTTGTCAGGCTCCTGTGACAGACCTGACGGGTGGAACAAATGGAAAAATACGCCTATTAGCATGACAAAATTAATTTATGTCCCAAAGCAGATGGTACAGAAGGTAGTGTTGTCTGGTGGTTTTCTGTACTGATGCTTACTACCCAGTTGGCAAGGGGCGGGGGAAGTACACCCGTCATTTCTCAGGAAATATGTTTTCTTCTAAGTGTCTGTTACATTTGGAGATAGTGACCCGATTTTTTGATTAAACTTATTATTGAACATTGGTTTTAAGTGAAAATTGTTATCAATGCCAGAGGGCTGGGTAGCATATTAGCAGCGTGTTGGCTGAAGTACTGTGATATGACAGCTGGCTGTCTTCTCGTGGGTATGTTTTATTGCAGGGACTATGTCAAAGCAGGCTCTGGTTATGTTCCTGAGATATCTGCTTTTGAGAATGTCAGTGTAAACATTTTAGATAATACGGCAGTGGCTTTTTGAAGATAGTATCTTCATAGATATCATTGCAAGTGTGTTGTTTTTGCACAGAAGATGAAGCAATGGATGGTAAGAACCTCTCCTGTATTTAAGGAACACAAAACTTTTGGTATAAAGGCTCAAAAATAGTTACGTGTTTCTTTTTTGGTTTGGTTTGTTTCCCCCCCCCCCCGCAAAATGTGGCATTCCTTGTGCTGGCCAGGGGTAGGAATGTGTGTGTCTTACTGTTCCTCCCATCCCAATCATTTCACTCCCTGTCCTCAACTGCTTCACTCAGGCCATAGGGGCACATGTTCTCAAAATAACTGCTCCTGTTCTTATGTTACCTTAGAAGATGCCATCTTTTCTTCCTTTGTTTATCGTTTAATCCCTGTGATTTAAAAATAATAAAATGGCAGTTAGTCTTCTGAGATCCTACTGACGTAGGAGGATAAAAATCAGAGAAAAGATGATAATACGGGAGGGATGAGGCAAAGGAATGTATATTTCCATAAATAAGGGGTTGTGCAAGTACCAGGATCAATGACACCAGGTTTCTGATTGCTTCAGGTCCCTTAACTCCCTGTGTAAATTTGTCCAATACTCAAACTGAAAGGAAAGATTCCCTTGAAATTTGTGTTGCTTGTAACATCTCTCAAGTCTCTAATGCCCTTTAGTATCTCAGTTCCTGCTTCTGTGGGATAGTCTACCTGTGTAACAATACAATATGCCAACCAGAATAATAACAGCATTATTTTAAAATGGATATTCACTTGTGTTAGGTAAATACTAGAAAATTTCCTTTATTTTTTTTTATTGCTATAAAGATGTACTAACTTTTAGAAAAGTCAGTAGGAACTTTGTTCCACATGCAGTGTGTGGAAGTGTCAATAGCATGGTCTTTTTTTTAGGACAGACTTGAAAAATAATGGTTTTGGAAATGGTGGTGACCTACAGGTTTGGCTCGTTCACACTGGTTAATTAAGCCCTCTACCCTGTTTCCCAGTGCAGTTTCTATGGGACTTTTTTAGCATAAAGATGTATTTCTGCTCTTTAAGACAGTTTCTGTGGCTGTTCTTGAGTAAAAATATTCTTTTTTTTTTTTTTTATTGAAACATCTCTTTCAATGTTTTCTCCTCAGGTGCAATCAAAGTGTTTAGTTTAACATCTTTGCATGGCTTAGTGTATTTTCCTTGAATTTTTCGTTGGGTTTTAAGAATTGCTTTGTCATGACACAGTATCTTTTATGAACAGTGATGCAATAGGAAAAACAGCTACTGTCTGCTGTGGTTCTCCGGTAATCTAGATGATGTCACTCTTTGCTCATGCATAAAATGGGGTGAAGGATCACATGATCGTTTAAGTTTTTGTTTCATGAAGGTGATGAGCCTTTTCTTTGTGGCGTTGTTAATTTCAGAGTGTGATTTGTCTGAGAACTTTGTTTAAGGCTGGAAAAAAGTTAAGTCTATAGGTGGTCTCTGTAAACAATCTTTGGTGATTTAAGTTGGTCTCACCGTTCACATTACACTTAGAAATAAGAAAAGAATGGGAGCTTACCCATAGCTGCTATAGAATATGTGGCGAGCTGCCTGGAAGATGGTGACAACAATTAAGTTGAATTAAGGGGCTGGATTTTCTATACTGAATAATCTTAAGGGTGATGACCTTGTTTTGATAGTAGCACCAATTTTGTGCAGTTACCAAACCCAAATTGTTTTACAGGTTTGTGGGTTGTCTTGATGCTGAACTTTGATATTTGCTGGGGTGGGTTGTTAGACCATGTATGTGCTCACACTTGTTTTTGAGCATACTGATGGACTAAATTGTGCATCAGAAGCCTGGGTGCGGGCTGGTGTTTGAATTAATAACGTGCACTTCAGAGCCTGTGCTGTGGCACTTCACTCCTGGGTGTGTGCGTAAAAGCTGGGCTCTTTTCAGAGTTACGGTACTTTACGTGTATTTCAATCATGTCGTTGAAGACAGTTATTTAAATCCTGAACTGGAAAATGGCAATGTTTTGTGCTTTGGTGTACATGTTAGGAGTACTACTGCGAACAGATGTGGGATACCGCTTATGTCCATTGCTTTTATCCTTTTCTGTGTTGAACAGTGGACAAATATATGGTAGACCTGATAGGGCTACACACAGTCTTCAGTTTAGATTAAATACGAAATTTGTTACGTTATCAAGTGCAATGCTTAATCTTTTTTCTTCAAAAAAATATAAATTAAGAAAAAACATGTTTTTCATTTAAGTCCCTCAATCAAAAATGAGAAAAGAAAGTACAGTAGTGGGATTTTTGAATTATGGCACTGTCTTGGTTTGCACAGTTCTGTACACCTAGATTAATACAAGCTTAGTAGAAATTTTCACTTAGAGACATTCAAAAGTGAATGGTTCCAAACTTCTTGCTGAATTTAGAACAGCTGTTGTTCCTTAGATTTCATGTAAAATTTGAGGTGTTAAAATTATTTTAGAAATTGTTCTAGTTGGAAGGTTTTTTAGTAATGGTGTGTTTCCATGCTGATATTCCTTTAAAAAAAAAATAAAGGAAAATTATTTTCTAGGCTTTTATTTAGCATTTAAAGCTCTAATCTGAAAAAGGGGGGTGGGAGGTTGGTTGTATTTCCTTTTTGAAGGTAAGTGAAAATTGTATGTTGTTTCTGGGCTGAGGCTAGTAATAAAAGTTTATCATTAACCAGGGTATGACTGCAAAGTTTTCTCCTCATCTCCTTTAATTTTTTAGGTACTCGAGATGAAGAAAACCCATCAGGATTGAGAAAACTTTGTGTAAATAACATAAAGCCAAGTGACTTTGGAAGTTCATTAAATTAAGGGAGGATTTCTAACTAGTTAAATGACTGCAGTAACATTTGGTAGTTAACAGAAAAATAAAAGGAAAGCTGGTGTGCTAAAGACATGATTATTGTCCCCTCTAGATTTCATTTTTATACGGGGAAGAGTAATGAGAGCTTGTCAGTAAACTCAGGTTCTTATTAAATGGTGCCTGAGTAGTTTGTTTCCCTGACTTTTAAACTTTAGTAAGGCAAGTAAGGTGATTTGCAGTTATCTACTGAGCCAAGTGTTTCATATTTTATATAGAAGAAATATCATGTGTACCCTTGTGAGTGTCTCGCTCTTTTCTGTATGTTTCTGTAAAGCGTTAAGCAGAAGCATTAGCCAATGGATCACCTATCCTTGTTTGGGGAATGGAGTTAGATTATATATGTTTTTGAAAAGCCGCTGTGCATCTGATGGCTGATGGTGTTTGCCAGCTTGCCTTAGATTTTAGTGCTCAGGGTTTTGAATTTGCTAGGTGACTGTTTTCAACAGTGGTAATCTGAGAGCTATTTGTGAGTAAATATAAAAAATACAACATAATACCTGCTATCCAATCCCAACCTTGCTGTTTAATTTCCTTGAATGCTTATAAATACTTCTTCAGTCAATGTAATTTGCCAAAAGTCAGTATTTTGTCTTATTTTCTTAAATGATAAATAGTGCATGAAACTTTCACTGGTGTTTTCCATTTGAAAAACAGAAGATTGAGCCTTATCCTGCTGCAAGTTAAACATATGTATGGTAGTGATCCAAGTTACTGTCTTAGGCTTCCTTCCAGCTTTTAGTAAATCCTCTTGAGAGGCAGTCTGTCTTGTTATAGTCTCTGTTTGTCTGCGGTGATCACTTTTTGGTGAAATGGGTGGGAGAAGCTGGGTTGTGGGGAGAGCCAAAGTGAGAGCAGTAAAGGAGTGCATGAGACTCAGCTGTGGCGCTGCCTGTCTGGAGATACTTTCCCTCCAACCCGGCGTGACCTAGAGGGGACAGCGACTGCTGGAAAGGGTGTTGTCACCAGCGTGGCTGGTCCTCCTGCCAGCCAAAGGTTGGTTTAGCCGGCAAAGACATCTCTCGCCTCTCCTGTGACCAGAGGAGCAGGGTGAAGCATTCATGGTCAGTGCTGCTTTCCGCTGCTCAGCACCATGAACGTGTGCATGGTGAAAGAGGAGACATGGTGTTTTCTTAATGTATGCAAAAAATAAGGAATTTGGTAGTGAAGTGCCCCAGAAAGCTGTATCTCTGACTGAGCAATGGAATTATCAGATGTGTGGCTTATTTGTTATGTTCTGGATTATTTTTTTTTGAAAGTGGGCAGTGGTATCCGGATGACAACTTGCATGCAGAATAGCAGGAAAATCTTACTTTCTGAGTGAATGTCAGCTCTTAGGGTAGTAAAAGGGAGTATTGTTATTGGCCTCTTTTAAGGTTAGAAATTGTTTTCCTATATATCTCGCGAAGGAATATAAGGAACAAAAGGATTCAATAGGAAAAGGATGTAGCTGTAAGAATGCGTGCTTACATCAGAATAACAGATGAGTCACCAATGAAATGCCACATTTATAGAAAAGGAGAATTTACTTTTTTTGATTAGGCAGTTCCTTTCTCCTCCTTTCACAATTTAAAGGGAAAGTTTCCTTTTTGTTTAGATTTTAATGACCTCATTCCTTCATATGAAATCCTTGTAAATGAAAGCCTTGTTTTCTCGTAGAGTTGTATTTAACAGAACACATTCACAGAGAGAAATAATCACACTTAGCTTGCAAATTCAAGACTTGCAGTTTGTAGGAAACAAATATCATGTAAAAGCGTTTCCATCCAGTAATCGTTTCCATAGTACAGGCAACCAAACAAGGCCTTACAACTGATTAATGACCTCATTCCTTCATATGAAATCCTTGTAAATGAAAGCCTTGTTTTCTCGTAGAGTTGTATTTAACAGAACACATTCACAGAGAGAAATAATCACACTTAGCTTGCAAATTCAAGACTTGCAGTTTGTAGGAAACAAATATCATGTAAAAGCGTTTCCATCCAGTAATCGTTTCCATAGTACAGGCAACCAAACAAGGCCTTACAACTGAAAAAAAGGTACTAATTTAAAAAAAAAAAAGCCCCCCAAAACATTGTCCAAAGCTAAAGTCACTCTTTTTTCTGTAGTTGTGTGATAGTATTGGGTGGTCTTGTTGTAATAAGCTTTGTCTTGATTAATGAATGGGTTTCTTGAGATGTGAAACATCAGTGAGAAGATGTGTTGTTAGTAATTCTTGCCCTTTATCCTCTTAATTCTGGCGGAAATCATCTGTATTTTCTTGACCAAATCAGTTACAATAAAGAGCAAACAGATGAAGTTAAAATGTATCTTGCAAGTGTTAGGTTTAGAACACATTAGATTTTTTTTCTTCTTAAAAAAGAAACTTATTTCAAATTTTAGACCTAAGTTAAGGCTTAGGGAAGTGATGTATGCTTGGGCTTCCATTATTTTTAAAAATGAATTGGAAATATGCCGTTTTCTTAATTGATCTGCTTCTCAGATAAATTTAAGAACTGGATTTGCAATTTGCATCAGAAGTCTTCGCTGATGTTTGGTTTTTTTTTAACAGTACCTGCTTGTTTTAATGATACAGAAACCATTTGATTAGATAGCTAAGGCATGCCCAATCCTTTTTGCTTTTCTTTCCTTTTTTTTTTTCTTTTTTTTAAGGGAAAACAAATGAACCTAAGCCACACTGCAAACTTTCATAAATTAAGTCAAAATGGAAATTTCCCTATTTTACCTGCAAGGATGGAATCACAACTTAGTATATAGTATTTAGTGAGGTTACCAAGATTGTTTTGTATTGCATTTATGTCATTCTGTAATACTGAATTTTCAGGAAGACAACAATTTCCAGCTTTCTGCTGTTGTGTAATAACTCCATTTGTTCCTCTTTTCAGATATTGTGGATGGAAGTGACCTGAAGCAATTTTTTGAGAACAACTATTCTCAAATTTATTTTATATTCTATGAAAACTTCATAACACTGGAAAATAGCTTGAAACAAAAAGGTAAATTTTACAGTTTTGCCAGCAATTGTTGAGTCAGTTTTCCCTAACTGTTTTTAAAAAGCATTCTATTAGAGCTTATCTAATTATATAGTCCACAATTATCTATATTACGTTAATAGTTTCATACAGTAATTATTTTAATTTTATTATATCAGAAGAGACGAGCATGGTAAATTGCTCTCTAAAACGTCATAAGAAACTGAGAAAGAATTCTAAATACATTTTTATGTCTAAGTGTCAGTTCAGAAAAAAAGCAGTTCTTTTGTGTTTATATATGTATCCTCTCATCTTGTTTTGAAGTATTGAAGTCCTTCATCCTACAATTAAGCAGATGTCTGTTCAACTGAAACATTTGTCAGAGATGCACAGAACAAATCTCAATGTTGAAGATATGTCAGTAGGAATAGCCATTTGCTTGGAGATGAGCACAAGGACAATGCTTTGCAGATCTGGGACTCTGGTTGTCCCTCATTTGTAATCAAGAGAGAGAGGGACTGAAGTCTGGAAACGTCTTGCTCTTTTGATATTAGATAAAGGTGGAGACAAATATACCAAGTGCAACATCTTTTACTTCGGTTGAATAACAGCAGTGTGATTTTTACCATCTGTCTCATCCTCTATATTTATGGCAAACAATATTGTTTTCTGTCTTGCAGGGAATAAATCACAAAGGGAGGAGCTGGACTCCATTCTCTTTCTTTTTGAAGTAAGTTTTCCATACAATGAAACTAATTTTTATTTGAAATCTCATTGTCATCATATGCTTACTTACACCTTTACAACGAGGGGTGAAACGAAGTATCAATCAAAATGGCAGGAGGTGTCCATGACTATACAAGGAGAAAGGCAGAGAAGAGCTGGGGTGTGCATGAAGTTTTCAGACACAATAACAACAAAAATTTTATTATGTAATGGGAATGTTGGTTGAATGAATATCCAGAGTTAAGAGATTTTATCAAAATGACTTGAAAATGATACAGTAATATATCTGTCCTAAGGAACTAAGGATCAACTCTTTGAAAATGTCCTGTTTTTTTCAGTAGAATTTGGGAGCGAGTGATGAATGGTTGCATAACTTCTGTTAGGCTAAAGGTTTCAAAATAGTCTTTTTTTCTTTTCTTTTCTTTCTTTTTTTTTAAAAAATTAAGTAAGTTCTTCCTTATGTATTTTATGGAAGGCTAGTTCAAAACAAAAGTACTTTGCTATGCTTTGTCTATGACGATGCTTTGTCAGTATGAAGTTTAGTGTTATGTTTATTTTGAACGTGTCGCAGCAGGAGTTTGGGCTCTACTCCTTTCAGATGGAGGCATCTATTATAACTGCAGCATTTGGTTTTGCAGCACAAGGAAAATGAAGGGATAAGAGCTGTGAACTACTGCATATCAGTTTGATCTGAGTGTATGAATTGTTAATTTGTTTCACTTTTTTTTTTTTTTTTTTTTAATTCAGTGGAGCAGCTTTCACTTCCAGAAGCATATCCTTCCCAGCACTGGTAGTCATAGCATTTGCAGTGTCTAGGCAGGAAATGTTAGCTGGTTAACTTTTGCATAATCAAATTAGGATGTCTTTAATTTAAAGAAGAATAGACTGTGATAGATCGTTGTCCAAGGGACCTCTTTAATTAGAGTTGTTACCTAAATATATTTGGATGTGAGAAAGTATCACTGGACCGGATGAAAGCCTAACATATAAAAAAGTTTTTATACTGCACACCAGTAGTCTTAGCATAAGCTCTACCTGTCTCTGATGTCAGAGATCAGTGGTGCCTTTAGTTGTTTGGTGTTTTTTTTTTTTTAACAATTCATTAGGTAAATAATTGGCCTGATTTCTTTCTTAAGGGTAAATACACACATCTTCTGGTGATTTCTCTTTGTTAATCCAGCTACTAACTTCTGACTTGAGTATTGCATCATAGAAATGTTATCTTTATTTATATTTTTGGGGTTTTTTTTTGGTAGGGGTGGTAGGAAAAGAACCCAAACTTTCAATGGGACTCTAGAAATTGAAGTTAAAGTGAAGGTTAAACGTTCTCAACTCTCATCCCTCCCTTGTTTGGAAAAGCCAACCCAACCCAAAAACCTCAGAAGTATATGGCTTCATATTTTTGCATTAATGCACACTTTGTAGTGAGAGTAATATTTATACTGACAATAAGAGTGGCACTGTTTAGGCTACCATGCCTGTAATACAAAAAATGGCCATGAAAATGATGGCATGAAATTCCGGTCTCATCTTCTGACTTTTATAATGTAGGAAGTTCATCTTCCTTTTCCTCTTTTCCCTCCCTTTGCTCCTTTAACTACAAGACTACATTTTCAGATTGAAATCTGAAAATTGAATTGTTTTTTGTTATTTATGCTACTAGTAAAAGAGTCTGCTTTAGGATTTTGCATGAGGCAGTGTCAAAGAACATGAACTCCTGTAGCTGCTAGGACCATATTTGGGGCAGGAGAAATTTCTTCTTCCTCCTCCCTCCCCACCCGCAGCAGAGAAGGTATCACCACACTTACTGAGCAAGGCTTTGCAGTTTAGTGGGAGCTCATTAATACAGTTACTCTGTGGTCTTGAATAAGTAATTACATTTCTGTGGCTATGTCATTGAATGGAAAATAGCTAATGATTACTCACCCAGTTAAACTGAATAAATATGCATTCCCGTGTCTTGAAAATGGGTGGCTAATAACTGCCCGTTTAATACTGTGTAAAAACATCAGGAGAACATACACTATGAAGAAGAAAAAAAAAAGGCTATATATGAACAAAGTGTTGCTTTGGATCCTTATTGAGGAGGATTATATTATAGCCTAGGCATTGACAGCTTTGAGGAAGAAGAAATCGTTTAAGATATTTATGTGAAATTTGGAGCAATTCGCTTCATGGTGTTCGTCTACTGGAAGTAACTTTGCAATCCATTTATAACTCTAATATTTGATAACTTAATGCATTGTAGGAAAACTGCTTCTTAGAGGGCCTTTTAATGCACAGACCAAAATACCTTCGTCTGAACACAGGACAAGAAAAAAATGTAAATGCCAAGTAATTAAACATTCATATCCTAAGCCATAGGAAACAAGACTAATTGATTGTTAAGCTTGCCATATTTAATCTGATGTCAGCATGAGCCAGAGGTTTCCTAGAGTTTTCTTCTAATTAGCTAAATAGGTAATTACTTAGGATTAACAAATCCTGAATCCAGGTGCTGTGGGTTAACAGTTTAAAAATCAATAAAAATATTTATGAAAGGAATTGACTTTTGCCTTTTCTGGTATAGTTTGGTGGGTATTTTGCTGCTGTTCTTGAGTGACACCTAGTGTGTAAATTAAGCAAAGGTAACAAATGCCTTTTCCACAAATCCTCTGAAAACTAAGTTGACTCAGTTGTAACTTATGGAGGTCTTAATTTTACACATCAGCTACACAGCTTGGCCACTCAACAGTAACATCAAACAACATATCAAAGAAGAAATACTAATCGAAAGGGAGTAATGTGAAAGGTTAACAGTTCGTTTTGTAAAGTGTTTTTTTTACAATTAATATTACAAAGTTCTTAGATCCAATTTTATATTCAGCAAGGTGCTTTGGACTTGTCTTTTTCCAAACATATATTACTTAAATTATACAGCAACTGTAATTATTGGTATTATTTTTCCCTGTTTCAGCTAAAAGGCCAAAATGATGTGAAAAACAAATTTGCATTTCCTCTGGTAAGGCTTAGTTATCTCCAGATTTGTAGTATATTTTCAGAACACGCTAATATTGTTTCTTATATCGCTGTTCTCTGATTTTTTTTTTTAAAATAAAGTGTTCTTTTCTTGCAGTATCAGATACTGATTCCTCTGACACTGCATTTTTTTTCATCTGTAATGAAATAAGAGCAGACTGATGGTTTTGATATAATACATAGATCAATTTTTCTCCATTCTCTATAATTGTGCTTTATTAGCTAAGAACAGCCACATCTCTTATGCTGATGCAGTCACAAAATTCATTACAGTGATTTAACGTGTTCACTGTATGAAATATGTTATTCTTAGATTTTTTCAGATACTCTTTCTAATGTAGTAAAGCTTCCCAAAGTCACTTGCAGTAGCCGCTGTTGTTGCTGAAGTTTTTCAGATACTGTCAGTATAGTTCAGGTCTCGCTGCATTTTAGTAGACAGCTGAGAAGATGGGTTGGGTATTCCCGCCTCCCACAGATGATACGTGTGCTGAAAGCTTCTCAGTATGGATTTTTTTGCTTGTTTGTTTTTTACCAGTACACATTAATATAACATAAAGTGCCCTTGTGTTTCACAGGTCCTTATTTATAAAAGTACACTGTCTTTTATGTGTAGCTTGTACAAAAAGGTTTGCTTATACTGTAATTTCTTGATATCCGTAAATCCATGTTTTGTATGGAACTTCTGGTTTCATGAACTTGGTGAAAATGTGAGTGGTGAGAGTCCCTGGGTCTGGACACAGAGTAAGCACAATTTTTTTTTTTTTTTTTTAAAGAATCTACAGAATGATAACTCTGGAAGGGTATCTAATATAACGCATTCTGGCCTTGCTGTGATTATGCTTCTAGACCCTTTTATCTGTCAAGCCTAGCCTTCCCCTGTATGCCTCTTGCCCTGCTGAAATTAGGAGAGGCTAGCTGGGGTTATAAACAGGCAGAGCTCTCTGTTGTGACCTTCCTTAAAGTTCAGCAGCAAAATTTTAATGTATTATTCCTAGGTCTGATTTTGAGTATCATGAGTATGTACACAGCAGGTGGATTTAAATATTAAGTGGATGTAAAATAAAATATAAATGTGCTAATAGCCTCTGCAGTATTTGTATTATACACACTCAAATTCATGGTCTGCTTTGGCTTTTGTATAACACTAAGCATTTTTCCAGGGGTCATAATCAATAAACTGTTATAACTTGCCCACCCATACTTTGAGCTCTTTATTAAAACCACTAGCTACTGCTACAAAATAAAGTATTGTTGTCCTTAGAAGCACATCTAAATATAAACTACAAATGGCCCCATACTCAGAAGTTTAAGATGTGATGTAAATCCATTGACACATGAATTGGCCAGCTACCAGAATGTGAATGTAACGATTACAGAAGCAGCTGTATAGCCTAAATTTATTACTGCAGATGTGCCCAAGTTACTTGTTGTGCAAATGATAATTCAGTATAGGTTTATAATTGGCTATAGTCTGTTAGGAACCCTTTTCAAAAGTTGATTACAGACCATATGCAGTAGATACACTACCTCTGTCAGAGCAACACCTGCTGGTGGGTGATCAGATAGCTCTGTGCGCTGACGCAGATTAGGAATATATGCTTCTTTTTTAGTATTGCCTAGTAATGCACATAAATATAACTTTTAAAATGTATAACTTTGGTTTATTCTGGATTAAGATTGCTGTGGATATTTTAAATATCAAATAATTCCACCACATTGTAGGTTTGCTTTATATAGACTACTGTGCAAATTGGATATATTGGTTAAGCAGTTTAAAACAAATGTCAAAGCCAGTGGTGATTTTTAGCAGGTCATTTTCAATTTCATAAAGACCTGCATCAGTGAAACTTTCGGTACTTTTGGATTTGTAACTTTCTTAGAAGACTTTAGTGCTCTGTTGCTATTTTTTATGAATGTGCAAAAGGATCTTAGGATTGTTTGCTTATTTTAGGATGCTGCTCCTAATTACTTGCTACATTTTGAATAAAACTGAGTAAACTTGAGTTCTGCAGAAATTCATTGTGTATTGAAACTGGCCAATGTGAAAAGTACTTCTAAAATTCTTTACAAGGAATAATCAAGTCAAGTAATTGTTGAGTTCTTATTGCCACAGGTTGTGGTTTCTCATTTCTTGGGGTTATCCCTTTTATTTAACTTTTCCCCTTTATTTAACTTTCTTGTTACTATTTGCATTTTCCTCATGTCTGTACAGCTCAGTGTCTTAATTTCCCCATCTGCAGATTATCTTACACTTGAAGTCAAATTGCCATTAAGAGTCGCAGCTTTAAATTCAGGTTGTAGGTTCTGTTGCAGGTTTTCAGTTGGTTCCCTGTGCCTACTGTGATCACCAGTTCCACTGTTTAACCTCAAGTCTGTCACACAGACTTGGTTGGCTGACTCTTAAGCTCAATAGAGTAAAAATGGCTTATTTGTTTTATAACAACAAAATTGCATACAGCCCTTCTTTCCTACACATAGAAAATTACTTTTTGAACCATTTACAGTTTATTCTGTCATAATTCTAATTGGTTCCTCTATTATTGCTCTTAAAATAACATTGGTGTTATTCTTACAGCATTCTGTTGTAAATTCTAACTATAAGTTGCATATGTTTAACTTCAGAGATCTTACTGTTTAATGTTATGCCCTGGGCAAGAGTAAGTGTCTTGCATGCTGTGGGCAGACATTTTCCCTCAATGAGTAGCGGTAAATAATTTATTGATGCAATAAATGGAGAATGCCTTTATTTAGATTGAACTGCTGCAGGCATACTAACTTGATCAGGCTCTTGTGTTTGTCTAGAGCAGTGAATAGTAGCTGGAAAACTTCTAAATTACTGCATATTTTAGTAGTTGAACACTGAAACTCTTGTGGAGATACCACCGAACAGTACTTGAACGTAGAGGCACAGGAGAGTTATTCTACGTTTGACTTGGCTTAAAGTAGATCCACCTGCTGCTGACTAATAGAAACTCCTTATCATGTACAGGTTGTAGCGAAAAAGCTGTGTTTTTCTCAGAATCCATTCTCTCGGAATGAACACTATTCAGAATTTGTCACCACCGTTGCCTCTGAGAGCGTGTTCATTCAGCAAGAATACATTTGTTTTTGTTGATGTTTAATAAGGGACTCTGCATGGCATGTTACAGAACAGCTGCTTGTAGCTCTGGAAGGCAGAACAACGCTGATAGTCTCACTTTCATGTAAGTTAAGCTGGAAAATATTCAGGCAGTAGGGATCTTCAGTGTAAGATTTCATAACAGCCTTAGCTTTCTTGATGTTCTACAACAGGGTAGCGCAGCACACAGTGATAGGCAGAAAGCTACCAATTGTGATATGATCCAACAAAGTCGGCAAAAATAAAAGGCTTTTTAAAAGAAATTGCATTATTGGTTAAGTCAGAGTGAATCTGTTGAAATACAAACCTTGGCATTTTTTATTTTACTTTGATAAAAGAGAGAGATATATCTTTCAAAAAGCAACATCCTGTGTAAACTAAGATTTAAACTTAACATTATTCCTAGTCATGCAGGAAGTCCAGAAGAAAAAGAACTATGGATAATCAGTTAAAAGAACTGACAGATACCCTGATGTGTTGATCAGTAGTAATACCTAATTTCTATTTCAAGTGTGCTATAATGGATTACCATATAGATGCAGCAAAGCACTAAGCATTAAATAGATCTATGTGTTTTCTGAAAAAGCAATATTATTTCGCACTGTGGGGTTTCTTAAAATTTTTCTTATTAGTGTACTGTGAAACTAGAAACAAGATGTCAATAGCCGGTTTGGATTCACAGCGGTATTGCTGAAAGTCTAGGCTGGAGTGGAAGAAACTATCATTTGTTTTATAGGAATAGCAATATGTGTTTTTTAGAACACCAGGGGTTGGGAGGGTGTAGAAGATGTTCTTGGAAATGCTAAGTTGAAAGGACAACTGGAGCTTGTTCATGACTTACGCAACCTTATGTCGCGCTGTAACACTATCTTAGTCAGGGGACTCTATCCACACATGGGAAAATTACAAGTTAAAAGGCATTCTAGCTGTAACTTTGAATTAACCTCGGATGTTTTTATTTAATAGTGTAGACTTTTAACCATGACAATTTATTTTTGCATTGCAGGAGCAAATGTGGACAGTGAATTTAGATTATTTATGTTGATTCTCATCTGCTGCAAAGCTTTCATGTTTTCAGTAGGTAGCAATCTAATTTGCTTTTTGAAAATGACCTTTCTTCTTTGTTTGGTAGTACTATGCAGGTGATTAATCGCATCTTTTGCATTTTTTTCAAAGTGCATCCATATATATTTCCCCCCACCAAGGATTTGAGATGCTGAAAAGGAGAACGGCATGGGAAGTGACTTAAGTGTCTCAATTTTTGCTATATGAAAAGACATGGAAGCTTTCCTCAGATAGGAACTCTCTCCTCATACTATTTATTTCAACCCTCGCATTGTTTTGATTCAGTCACCTGACACAGGTGTTTGATTCTGTCTTTTTTTAAAGAAAAAATACTGTAAGCGTGTTCTTTTCTTCCCCAACCCTCCCAGCTTCATGCAATTTAGAGTTTAAGCTTGCTTTTCCTTGTGGTGGTTGTACTCTGCAGCAGCATTTGTTTTCCAGGTTTTCTCTGGGCACAACCTAAAATTCACTACCACTTGGATGTGAAAGTTGTTATTAAGTTCTTTTTTAAAATGGTTCTTCACTATGCAGCTTTGCCACCTTATCAGCTTACGCAGCTTATACCTTATCGTTCACTTTCTGGCGTGAACTTTGTGTTCAAGTTTAGGTGAAATTGTGTAATGTATAAGATACTGCCTTTACTGTGTGCCATTGTGCCTCTGGCTTTTCCCATATAATGTTTAAAGTGATTTGCATCTTGTAGACAGAGTGTAGTAAAACCCAGCTTCCGTCAATGTGCTATTGTGTTTTGAAACAACTAACAAGTGGTGGTTATTCATTTTTGATCCTGAATCAGCTGGGATGTGTGAACTGTGAAGTTACTCTAAGAACATTGCTGAAGCTCTTGGGAAATATGTGCTGTTTCTTTTGGCAACTGAGGAAAATTTATTTGTACATCATCAGATTACTTTCACAAATTTTCATTCCTAACACATGAGTATGCCATGCCTGGTGTTTAAGTATACATCAGACATTCAGTGAAGTAGACATATATTTTCTAAATATAATTTTTGTTTGGCAGTAAAGCATTTTACTGTAATATCTGAAATACACTAACATAGGCGTTTTCGCCAGGAGTATTGCCAGATTCTGACAAATTTCTAATGAAAGGTTCTGATGCAGAAGTTGTGCTTGATTTTTTTGAAGTTTAATATAATATTTTCTCAAAAGTTAGTGTTTTGAAACAAATGAGAGAGAATTTACATCCAAAGACAAGCTTGAAGGTATCTTGTTAGTGTGGCTTGTAAAAGGAAATTGGTTTTGCTCTAGCGATGTACTGTGCTTCTTATAATGATTTAAATGATATGTTTTTGTCTGGTTTTCCATAATAAATGTAAAGAGGTAATGAAGGTTCCTCCCTGTAGTGTATTCTGATACTTGAATCCAGACAGTTTTTTTTGTTGCCAGGTTGTCTTAAGGTTTTGTTTAACGGAACTTTTCCTCATGTGCTTTGGGCATGTGGTGTGTGATCAGCCTAACGTGTACCTGGATACAGACCAAATTCTGCATGCAGAGTGCCACCACTTTTGCAGTGACTTGAAGTATTCATGGTTTAGGTCAGAAGCTCCTTTCTGCCCTGTGCCAAGTTAGGTAAAGATTAATGTCAGAAATAGTTTTGAGAAGTGGTAGGCTGCTAGTATTTTAATGTTTAGATGGATAATGATAATTCTTTGTCTGTGGATCCTGCAATCTGGTTGGCAGAAACGTGGTCCTTAACTAACAGGTAAAGCCCAAATGTGAATCATGGCCTCATTTTTAGCCAGTCAGATCCTTCATCCCAAGCGCGTTCCTCTTGCCCATGGACAGGGAGCTAGACCTCTGGCCACCAGCTGCCCGCTCCTTCAGTCCCTGCTGCCACGGTGTCCTGGGGAGGGAGCTGTGGGAGTAACGCTGGAACAAAATACACTGAGAACGTAGAAGAGATGTGCCCAATTTATATTTTTATTCTAGGTAAACTTTTAGAAATGCTAAATACTATTTGGGGAGGTGGTAAAGATGTGAAAGAAGACCAGTCTGTCTGTGTGACCTGAGGTCTAGTTCCCTAAGTCTGTGAACTTGTCATGACTTCCATCTTCTGCCATGGAGAAAGGAATGTTCCATTTTCAAAAAGACTCTATTCTGAGTGTTGTATATAATTTCTGAAGCACTTTGTTGTCAAAAATTAAAAAAAAGTCTGTCTTATTCCATCTCTTGAGCATACTGTTTTTAACAGCAATAATGATTCATGTGTTGGCCATCTCTGAAGGATTGCCTAAAATGCCAATTCTTGCTTTCTTGGCTGTGGTGCTTTATTTCCTCTTGTGAGCTTTTATGTGCAAAAGACCAACAAATGGGTCACCGTTGCTTAAATGACTTGTCATTCATTTTGCATCCTGCATGTAGTATTTCTGGAAACTTAATGGCGCTTTGTTGTGCAAAAGTTTGTTCCAGTGATTTTGTTTGATAATTAGAAGGAACTCTGACTGTTAGTCACTTGTAACATCATGTAATTTTATTTCCAAAAGTAGATGTTGAAAACTAGTTTCTCATTAAATATATCTTCTTAATTTCATATTTCAATGGCTGAAGAGTTGTAAGATCCAGGCACATTTTTCTGTGAAATCTACGTGAAACTGTTTGTTCTCTCACTTTTTTTGAGAGGCTGAGCAGCAATAAGTTAGCTGTCCTGTGCTACTAATACACCTACTTGCCAAGCCCTAGTCTGTGCTACTTATAGTTTGAAAAAGAGAAAATAAGGAAAAAAAAGATGCCTTGGAGCCTGTTAAATTGAAGTAGTTTTAAAAGACATATTTATCCAAGTAAGCCCCCCAAATAGTTTTATCCAGATTATTTAATAGCATTACTGTCCACTAAACTGACAAAGAACAACGTTCGGTAGCCCCAACTGTTCTTTACAACTAAGATTATAAGACTCCATTCAGGAAAGCACTTAAGCATATGTTTAAATTGCTTTGCTTTGTTACTGCCCTGTAGTGCAACAGAACTAAGGGGGAATGGGTTTGACCACAACCTCTTTCTTTGTTTGATCTGCCTCTGTTAGGATCAGTCCAAAACTACAGAGGCAAGCCACTACATATTATTCCACATAAGTGCTTTATTAACTGCATGTGCTGTGAATTAAATTAGTCTAGCTTTGTGTAATTTGGCTCGGTTTCACTCACCAGCTGAAAAAGCAGGTAAATCATCTCACAGTAAAAGTAACTGCACCGCTGTTCATCTCTGCCTTAGCTGGGAGATCAGACCCCATTAGCTGATAAAAAGACAGACCTAAGCCACAGAAGCTCAAAATCTGGACTGTATCAATCCAGTGATAGTCATTACCAGACACTTCAGAAAAATATAACCCAACGTGAGCTTCTTAGAAACCTGTAACTTCTTCATTAGAAATCGGTTTACGTTCTGGAATACTAGGGTTTTGCAAGGCAGTGGGAAAGGGAAGGTGGTTCGTGACAGTGTCATGGTATTTGTTCAGGACCATTCCAAGTATCTTTCTCCGTAACAAGAGCATGAAGTGATGAGCAGGAGTCCTGACTATGATAGCTATTTGCTTTTGATTGTGTTCTCTATGTATATATTACCATTTCATTTATGTCTTGTGTATTAGTTTCTCTCTATCCTTTGAATGAGCCAGTTTATTACGGAAAATTTGACTATTTAGTTTTGTTTCCTGCAGAAAATATTGCAGCTACTACCTGAGAGGATTTTTTATCGATGGCATTTTCGCAGTATAGGTAAGAAGGAATGGTTTAAAAACATTCTAGTACAAATAAAATCAATGTTTTCTGTAGTCACTGCCCTGGTTCTGAGAGTCCTGTTAACCACAGAATCACTTAGTATTGCCTATACACAAATGGTACTCGCATACAAGACTTGCAGCTGAAAATTCTTGAAGCATATGGAAAATCTTTTTACTTGCTATATCAGCTCTGTGTGTTCCTTGATTTATGTGGTTTTGGTTGCCTGCTTCATTTTTATTTTGCATGAATGCTCTTTAAATTATTATATTCTTGGGTTTATCTGGGTCCTCTTTCCTGTCTTCTCTTCCATGTGCTAGAAGCTATCAAGATGATCTGGGTTATAAACCGACACACCTTTTTCTAATTAGGTCTCCCTTTGTATTCACAGACTAACACCAAAAATTAAGATTGAGGAGGCTTGTGGAATCTGTATGTGGCTTTTGCAAAGTAAAATTGTATTGTATTATGATAGTCTTTTGCAAGTGATAATATATGAGATGCCCATACAAATTTGTAGTACTAAATATTGCTCTTTGCCTAACAATAGATACTGTGTTGAACTCGACCCTTGCCGCTTCCTAAAAATTCAACCTGTAAAACTTAGGCTGTGAATAGGTGGCTGTTTGGTAGTTGAGCACAGGCTGTCCTAAACTAAACGCCAACCATGGGACTGCTGCAGTGCACAGGAACTTAATTTCTTCTCTGATATTCCTGTATTCTCTGTGCAGTTTAGTTCATTAATATTTGTAAAACACTCAGTTGTCACACTCTTTGTGGGAATTAAATGAGGAATTTCTGGTTTAGAGCTGGGATAGTGAAGGAAAGAGATTAAGGACAAAAATATAAACTTTTTAGTAGCTCTTTCTGAACAATTTTTCTTTTAATTAGTGGTCCACAGTTATACTGGCCTTTATAAGTGGAATTAGGAATACATGGTATTTCTGCAAGTTTGGCCCCAGCTGTCTTTCACTGATTCTCATATAATGGAGGATTTGCCAAGCATCCTGTTAGAATATGACATTGGCCGAGACAGACACAAGATACCTATGAATGGCATTCACTTAGTCAAACAGAGAGACTATCCGTTCTTTCCCCGCACTCCTACGGTATTTACTATACATATTCTGGCTTTGGGAGCAAGGGAAGGAATAGGAGGAGTCTGGCAGAGAGAAGTCTTGGAGTTAATAAAGCTCTGCTTTTTTTTTTTTTTTTCTCCTTAGTTTCCTAGTTTATTCCTCTCCTCACTTGACCAGATTGAATAAAGCTAGAGTTAAATGGGTGCAGAAATATTGAAAGGTTATATACCTTTATTTTTATAGTCAAAACACCTTGAAATCCAATGAAGAAATTTAACTAGATAATTTCCTCTGACTTAAACATCTTTGATTCATCACTACTTTGAAAATTCTGCTTCGGAATCCTACCAAAGTGGTCGCAACGTTTTGGTTTGCTGTTTGTTCAAGTAAATTTTATGCTGCTTTGGGGGGGTTGTATTTCTTCTAAGTAGTATTTGGTTGTTGTTGTTTGGTTTGGTTTCCAGCAATATTTCATCACCTACCATGTTTTTCATCAGAACAATGAATTTGCTGTTGAAGAAGAAATAATGAGTGGAAGTTAAAGGTCAAGGAAAGGGCTGTTGTCACATTTCCAGTTAGCACTGACAAAAATAAAAGCAGACATCTGCTTGACCACTTTACTACCATTTCATCTGAATTATTCCAGAACAAATTGGTTTTAGTCAGTTGTTTTATAGCTAATATGTTCTTTATATTTATGCTTCTCTTGAATAGTCATATGTAGATAATTTTTTAGCTGTGTCCAATAAATGAGCTAAAAATTTGGCAGTGCAGTTATTTACAGCTGTACCTTGTGATTTGCTTTTTGCTTAATGTTCATGTGCATTAATATGTATTTGCTATATATGTTAATAATTTCCATTTAATACTGTGAAACAGTGAGATCTTGAGGGAAGGATCACATTTAAGGAATGTACATAATTCACAAATCCAGGAGAAATAACAGCTGAGTGCTGCATCATGTTATTTTTCTTAGGATTGGATTAAAAACATCCAGCATTTGATGTATAGTCTCTCTCTGATTTTTAGGTCAGACATTTGAAGGTGAGGGCAGTTAGCCTGCTATTTCGAAAACCAGAATTAAAATATTTTCAATTTTAATATTGCGTTTCGTAGACATAGATTGCTAGCATCTTTTTCTTATCATTATTGTCAATATTAGTGTATTTGAATGCATTAATCCTACAAGTTGAACTTCTTGATTTCTCCAAATCTAGTAAGTCAAAATTTCTTCTAGATATCTTACTTTTAATGAAAATAATTTGAGAAATGTCATCTGACTAAAACCAAAGTACCTCCCTGTAAAGATACACTATATTTAATCTATAATACTGATGGTGGTTGTAATTAGATTCACTTCCGGTTTTTTCACTCCATAGTTTTCTTTTTCTTTAAACACCAGTGCCGTAGCCACGTAGTAAATGGCATTAAATTATCCTTTTCTGTCGTATTTTGTAAAAAACATTCTGATGGAAAGTGACCATCTTAGTAGCTGATATGTCCCTATTTGATTTTTCTAATCTAGGATCAATTCTGAAGAAACTTTTGCACACTGGAAATTCTCTCAAGGTATTTCTATTTGATGATGTATTTATATTTCTTTTCACTTTTATTGTTATGAAGCATCTTGCTTCACAGTTTTCCAGCAGCAGTGTTTTTCAGATTTTTTAGGTTTTGTAATTTTACTTATTCACCTTTTAATCATAAATTTTATTATTGTAATCCTCGATTATTTTAATATTTGTTGTCTTTAGTTGTTGTTATTCTAATGACCTTTGTAGAGTTATCTGGAAGAGTTATCAATATATTTCACTTAATACTTAATTTTTTCAGATCTCTTTAGCACTAAGTATACTGTATTAAACATACTGATTTCTTGTTTGCCGAAGAGTTTTAAATCCATTTTTCTTCTTCTAAATGCATTGCTAAAATTAAAATTGTATCTTGTTAATATAAAAACCCAATAAATAAACTTAGTAAACTTGCTGAATACGCTACCTTGGATGGTTTTATTGTATCTCAGTTTTCGTGAGGATCTTCTGATCCCAGTGATGTTGAGGACAGTAGCTTGCTTTGACCTTTGCGGGGCCAAGATTTCAGACTTAGTAGGGCATGAGTTATTGGCAGCTGTTTGGTTGTGTGTCACACTGCTGTTGTACTTCAGAGCCCCTTTTAAGATTGAGTCTTGAGACTAGCCGAGATGCATTTGGCCCCAGGAACCGGGGGACTGGAAGTAGAACTTTCTGGCCTCTGCAGTTGGAGTGGTAATGCTGTCTCCTTGGAGTGCCACCGCCTTGGGTACAGCTTGCCTTCCACCCTTCTCTGGTCATGATTAAATTAATAATGTGATTACTCTTGGTATGGTGGAAAGACTGACAAGCACTTAGCTGGGATGAAAGGACTTGTCCTGCATTTACTTAACTATTTAACTGTGTTACTGTACATGCAAATTTGTTTTAATGTATTTTTCTACAAAATCATCCCCTTGTAGATAAGATGTGAAGGAATCCGACTGTTTCTTCTCTGGCTTCAAGCGCTTCAGACTAACTGTGCAGAAGAGCAGATATTAATATTTGCATGCCTTGTGCCTGGCTTTCCACCCATTACGTCCTCGCGAGGTCCCTGTACACTAGATAACCTCATTAGTCCTACTAATTCGCCAGATGGTGAGTAAGCGAACAGAATTTCCATGGCGGGTGTATTGCCTCCCCCTTCCACCGAGGTCGTTGTGGAGCTGTAGGGTTTCTTGTTGGGAAGATGTCACATGGATGATAACATTTGTCTTTATAATTCAGAGATGTACTGAATTTGTCAAGCTACTGTATTTGTTGCAGCTGTATAGCCTTCAAATCTTGTCATTCTGAGTTCAGAACTGTTGGGTTTTGTTGTTTCTTTGTTGTTTTGTTTTTTTTTTTAAATTGAGATGCAGCTATATGAACATGTTACTGCCAAATTAGGAGGTGTGTAGATTTACAGCATATTGGTTAATCTGCCGTGATTGCTTGTGTTAACCCTTCCAAACTGCAGTAAATCAGAGGTTGGTGCCATCCTTGATTGTTTGCAGTAGGACTTGGGGAAATAGGGAAGCCCAAGCAGTTACTGGACTTAGACTTTGTGCAACTTAGTAGCGTATTAATGATTATTTTCAAATTAATCTTTTTATAGAAAATATCTTTTATTTAACGATTTTCAGGTTTTCTATGTTTAAAACACTTTCTTTTTATTTTAGCTAAGATTTTTCCAGAAGAAATAACCCCACTTTTGCCAGCTGTCTCTGGAGAGAAAATTGCTGAAGACCAAACCTGCTATTTTCTTCAGCTACTGTTAAAATATATGGTAATTCAGGTGCGGAGGATATATGTTTTTAACTATTCATATTTGGAGAAATGTACTTGTGGTAGAAAAGCAGGCCTATGCTGTATCTATGCGGAGCTGGTTTTGCCCCTCCCCAGGAAGAAGCTGCCTTCTGTACTTTCTTGTTCTTGTTTTTAAAAATAAAATCATCCCAAAGGTGGTACTTTGTGCCTTTTTTGGTGAAAATAAGTTTTTCACACTTGTGATAAGAATTAATGAATGTTATCCAAATTTGCAGGATAACCGACTAGTTTATGTGCTTGTGGTCATGTTTAGAAAATGGATATGGAGGAAAGATGCAATTTGTTCCCCTTGGACACATACATAGCTGAAAAGACATGTAAAGGACCACCGGACAAAGAGATAAAAAAGGAGAAATGGCTTTTGAGATACTTTTTTTTAAAAAGGATGCCAGTAATATGTACATCAAAAATTTTAATTAGAAATAGATCAGATTAATCTGTACAGGAAAGAAATTAAGATAATGCATAAGTTTAAAAAGTAGAAATTAAGCACCATTTTAAATGAAGTGGAAACTATATAGACAATGAACACTAAAGAACTTAATATTCAAAAAAAGATAAAAGATAATTAAATACTTTGAGATACATTTTTTTTAAATATCAAAAGGCAAGACCAAAATGATATTTGGAAGAGGTTTTGTCATCTTGAATAAATGCTTTATTTTGAAAAGTGGCTCTATGAAATTATCAACTTCCTACACGGCATTCTTTGTTTCACATATCAGAGTCTCACAACACTTCAGTTAAATTTTTTTTTTTTCACTGTTCTTTTTTTATACTCTTATGTCTTTGGGATCTAAAAAAGCTGACTACACTGTAAATCCAATTGCATTGAGGTTCATCAACATACATTTATTGATGTTCCTCGGTAAAGGGGAGCGCAGTTGGGCAGTAACCTTCTTGCTGCAGACAAGAGATGAAATTAAAATAATCTGATGCAAGTGCAGAATGATTGCTCAGACCCAGAACGTAAATTTTCTTAAAGATGTAGATTTGCTTTATGTCTCCAAAGGGGTAGAATTTAATATGCATCAGTTTATTTACATAACAAATAAAATGATACAGAAACACAGTAGTCTTGTTTCCAGGCTCTCTGTGTGTATTTTGCGAAAGTAGGACATTGCAAGTTCCACAATTTTTAGAGATTTGGAAAAAGATCTAGTACAGATTAAAATAAAATGTGTTTAAAAGAAAATACATAAATAAATCTCACATGACTGCTGTAAACAAGTCAGTTTTTCTTTAACTTAATAAATTATTATCTTGGACAGATTCAGTGAAATTGTCTGCTATATACAGTTGGATAGGCTTTTCTAAGAACTTTTACTGAAAAAAAAAATCAATCCTATAGTCTTTTGACGTTGCTTAAAAAAAAAAAAAGGAAAAAAAAGAGATGGGTCTAAATTTAAAGTGTATGTCAAAAGATGAACACTTCCAATGCTCACTTGAGTGTCACAAAAAGAGAAGTAATGTAAGAAACTAAAACCCAGATAGGTTTAAGTCATCAGTGGAAAAGTGCTTCACTGTAGACATGTCTATTTTTACCTTATTTGAAATGGTATTGGAAAACGCACCCATATTGGTTATGTGCAACTTACTCCAAATTAAAGGTGTTTTAATATGAAAAGAGCAACTCCTTGTCAAACTTTTTCAGTCTTCCAAGGAATTGTAGTTCAAAACTGTTGGTAAAGAGCAACTTGGAAGTACGTGTATGACTCTGTTGTTGATCCATGCAAGAATGGAAGAGTACCTTTAAAAACAAACTTAGATGTCAGCCTGTTCCTTGTCAGTGGAAATTACTTGTGCCTTGAGTCAAATTTTGCAAAGGAGTATTGCGTGTGTAGCCCACAGTAACTTTGTCTAAATTTACAGGTAAAAAGCAAATTTGTTAAAAACATTAATACGACATTTTCTGTGCTTCATTCCATTAGAACAGCACAAATACGCTTGCTTCTAACGAGCATGTTTTCTTTGATGTGCTGAAGCCCTCCTGGTAATATCTTATATTCTTACTGCAGTTTGTAAAGTTTTTTTGGGGCAGTGCTAATTTTTTCTCTCTTGTTAAAAAGTAATTGTTTATCTTTTGTATTCAATGTGGAATGATTGTCAATGTAACACATTAACTTAAAGCTTTTTTTTGTTTCTCTTTAACTCCATGACAAAGGCTGCAAGCCTGGAGTGGAAAAATAAGGAGAACCAAGACACTGGTTTTAAGTTTCTCTTTACCTTGTTTAGAAAATACTATCTTCCTCACTTGTTTCCATCTTTTACAAAGCTAACCAACCTCTACAAACCTGTTCTTGGTAAGTAGTGAATTTTGTCTTTTAAGCAGAAAAAGAAATAATTGTGACTGTTCTCAGTAGCATCCCTGTTACCTGCTGACATATCACTACAGTTCTGTTGAATGAGGATTTTTTCCTCCCTTGTCTCATGATTTGATTTTTTTCTAGCACAACTTTTGATTTTCTGAGATAGTCCAGGAAGCTGCTGCTGCTCATCACTGCATAAGGGCTGACCTGATTCTTCTTTCTTAAAGACATTTCCACTGGCCTAACATTTATATCGAGTGAGCAAAGACTCTAACTGTGATATATAATGAAGACAGAACGTGCTCTCTGATGGATTTTTTTTTTTTTTTAAAGAACCAACAAGCTGCCCAAGTGTGAGGGAGTAGCTAACTTAGTTACTCTTACTTCTTGTTTCCTTGAGCAGAAAATGAGCATGAAGGGCCAAAGGAAAGGAAATGGAGATGTACATCTGCAGTTGAAGGATTAAAAGCATGTTATTTCAGAAACGCTCACATTTTTCCTAATTTTCTACTGAATTATATATTGCAGTCCGTAGGAGCGGTGTTATTAATACTCACCTGGTGTACTGCAGCCTCTCCATCATCATCCTTCCCCTCCCTCCTCTAACTTTTAATTCCCGTCCTTTGCAGTTTAATAGTTAGTGTTCAAACAGTGCCACTTCAGCTGTGTTGTTCACAGCTAGAGCCCAGGCCTTCCATGTTTTTCAGCTGTGTGCAAGTTATTTTTCCACAAATCTAAGCATCTGAATGAGTTATGACCCAATCTATCTCCCTTTGGCAATCTTCCACTTTTTCCCATGTGTTTTCTTTCTTTTATTTCAGTTTGTGCAGTGCTCTTTGCACCTGAGTTTACTTCTTTCCAATGCGTTAAGTATCATTTTTCTTCTTAATCTTTGCACTATGGTGTGTTCCAGAGCCATCTTCTCTTTCTCACTGTACTTTATTAATAAAGCTGTGTGAAACTTAGAAAATTATTTTACATTGTAGTAGAAGTAGTTGTTCTGGTTCAAATTTTGCCGTACTTTTTGCAGCCCTTTTCTTTTGCTTTCCTTTGTTTTGCATGATACAAATTATAACCTTGAGGAAAGATCTGTGCTTTTATGTTCTTGCTTTTCTTTAGGGATAATAAAATTACAATATAATATAAGCATTAATATAATAAAAGCAGTCAGTCATTGCATCTGTTATTTCATATGGAGAAAACGTTGTTGATGACACGTTCAATACATTTAACTAGAATCTGGAAGCAATTGTGGTTTTTAAGATTAGGTTTTCTTTGTATCTTCTCTTTTTATCTCACCAGATATTCCTGATATAAGGCCAAGACCAGTATACATCACTGCAACACGAAACAATGAAAATGTCTATAGCACAAAAATCCCATATATGGCAGCTCGAGTTGTTTTCATTAAGTGGCTTGTTACCTTCTTTCTTGAAAAGAAATATTTAACTGCTGTTCAGAATACAAAAAATGGAGGAGAAATGCTCCCTAAAATTATTCAGGTGTGCGTTAAAGTTTACCTTATCTTTTCTTATGTACATACTAACTTTGCAAATGATGACAATGCATGGCAACTGAAGCAAGAAAGAAAATGCTACCCCTAAGTCAATAAATGATGTATATGATTATCTTTTTTTTCTTTGATGGAAGGAATCTCCAAAGGAAGGCCTTTAGTAATTTACTACTTTTTTTTTTTTTTCTTGTAGCTGCTTGCCTTACCAGCTTCATCAGTATTATGTTTAGAGTTCAGGAATTTAACCTGTAAACTGTCAAACTTCTTTGTGCCATGGACCAACACCAAAGGCTGCTGTGTTTTCCTTTTGATTATAGCAGCTGTTTACAATGAGATATTAGAAAAATATTTCACTTTCAAATTGCTGGTTGAGACTTCTCTAGGACTAGACACTTCACAATGAATTTTATAGAAATAGATGCTTTTTTGTTTAAGAGACTCTCCAGCTTCCTGTTAAAAATTTAGGATAAGTGTCAGCTTATATTCTTCTCTTGAATTGTAGGTCATTGTCAGATCTGGATTCAGTGGAAAAGCATACATTAACGATTATAGTAGAACTGTATATTTTAATGTAAATTGTTTTTGGAGTTCTTCACTGTAGAATTTTGAAGCCCTAAGCCAGCTAAGTGTAGCTTACGTACTGAAAGTGCTTTTTTTATTATCTTTTCCTTCTTATTGGAAATTCCACCTTTTGTATAAACGGTTTTGCCATTTCAACAGACATAGCCTGGAAAAAGATATATTTTTTTTTAATTTTAACTGAATTTTATAGGCAGCTGACACCAGATAAATACTTAGGTTGTGTAACGGTACTACAGTCCTCCAGATGGAAACTGGTCAAAAGTTATCACTTAGCTGAAGCCGTGTGCCAGCTTTCGGCACACGTTGACTTCTTTAGTGGTTTTGAAGTTCTCTGACTGTAGCCTGTGCCTCGCTGGTGTGGTGGAATCTGACCAAACAAGTTACTTGTGAAAAGCAGTAGAGATGTTATTGCTGCTCTGTTACTGCTCGCTTGGTCAAGCAGAGGGCAGCCTTTTTAGCGTAAACACAAAGCAGAACTGCATTTCGGCGATGCTTTGAGTTACTGTGAATTGGGGGTCTTTTTCTGGTAACTCAAAAGCAGTTTTTTAATTCTCTGTCTTCTCCTGGCTGGATCATTTTAGCCGGACATGGTTCGAGATGTTGCAAAATATGTACAATGCCAGAACAAAACCTGACAAAGAGTTGCCAGGAATAACAATGTGTAAGAGTATTAGCCATGTATAGTGGTATGATCGTTTATTCCCTAAAACCGAAGGGACTTGGGGATTCCTCTCCACTGTGTCTGTGCCCTCCTCCACTCCCACTACTGCATCCCTCCCTTTTTTTTTTTTTTTGTCTTACAGGGTGGTCAAGTCAGTCAGCTGTTCTGGGTGCTTGGGGGAAGGGGTGGGAGGGATCACAGGAACGTGTACATCTTGTAGATTATAAGACCAAATTCCTTCTTGGATCAAGTAGCGGACTGATAATTATACTTCCTGCCTGCTGGGATCCCGGTGTGTTGTGTAAAAAAGAATACTAGTATTTTGAGTTCTTCATAACTATTCTGGATTTTTGGTGTATGCTATTTCAGTTATTTAATTAGGTGTGTGTTTTCTTCTGTGTAGACTGTTGGTGTTGTAAACCAAGATAAAAATGCAGAGCTGGAAACCAGTATGTCTTATGCAAGTGAGCAGGAGAGAAGCCATTCTAACAGCAGCACCTTGTCTGACAGAAGGCTCAGCAATTCCAGCCTCTGCAGCATCGAAGAGCAGCATCGAACTGTCTATGAGATGGTGCAGAGAATCCTCTTATCCACTCGAGGATATGTTAACTTTGTTAATGAGGTGTTTCGACAAGTAAGTGTGTATGTTTTGTTGCTATTGTATATATTTTTTTTAAAGGAAATGTCATGATTGTGAGAAAGAACACTGCAAATGCTGTTGGTTAGGTAACTGACCAAACTTGCTGCTAATAACACCATCATCCTTTTAGTTTGGAGCCCTTCCTAGGTCTAGTTTTAATGATGAAATGATGACATTTTGATAGGAACTGAAGCTTGTTGCTGATGCTAGACAGTAACGTGTCTTATTTGAATGGGCCACCTTATTTGTTCTTGGTATTATGATGTATTTAAAGGTGTGTAAAGAGCTATTAGCTTGCAAATTTATTTATAGATTCTTGTTCCTGTGATCAACATCAGTGTTTAATGTCTGTTTAAACACTGATTCCTTCTACTAGTATTTTTCATTGATTTGACTTCTTTTCAGTTGTTTGGGATAAAAATACATGTGGACCTATTGGAGGTTCCCAATCTTTTGGCTTGGTTTTTTTTTTTTGTTTGTTTTTTTTGTCTTGGTTTGGTTTTTTTTTGTCCATTACCAAGGTAGAAATTGGTTGAAGCAGCAGTTCCAGGTCACATAAGTGTACAGAAGATACTCTCCAGCAGCTGAGTGAGCACACATTCTTTGCTATGAAGTATCTTGTGTGGCATGGTTTAGGAACTCCTTGTACTTGTGCTTTTCAGTGGGATGGATGGCATTTTGACAGGAAGGAGTACTTTTGTGTATGTTAAGAACCGCTGGGGCATGCTGCCCTCTCCTGGTGTTTTACAAGTATGTAAGGTTAGACCAGCTTCCAGGGAACAAAGGCTAGTGCGATGCAGTACTTTTCTCTTTATTCAATATGATCAGTGTTCAGTAATTGGAACAGATAATGGTATTTGGATCCATTTTGTGCTTCTCTCTCCCTTAAGGGAATTTCACTAGTCACTGTGAATTCCTCTACCTTTTTTTCTTTCTACCCTAGTTCTTAGCCTTTCTGAAAGCATTCTGTGTAGTTCCCATTCATCCCGTTGATAAGCTGTTGTTTCTCTAATATTCTAGAAGTTGGCTTCTGGCCTTTTCAGTTTCTGCATCCTTGATAAGTTGACAGTGTCTGTGAAGACACTTTCAGTAATTTCGCATACTTGCTGTATGGCATATTTAAACTTGCTTTTGCTAACCCTTTGGTTTCTCTTGAAATCAACTGTTGGATATTTCACTTCATGCTGGCTAGAGAGACAAGGAAGTGTACTGTGTGATGCAAAGATTTCCCCCAACCTGAACAATATACTTTTATAATGGTTTTGCAGCTAAGCTAGGTATAGAAAATGCTATAGGTTTTGACCCTGTTAATCATGGAGAGTGAGTTATCTCTTCACGGTTGGAAGGACCTGTGTTTAGTATGGTAAATGTGTTTTCATCACTTTCAGTGGTTTTATAATGTAATGCATATTGATATTTTTTTTTGTTGGCAAAATGCACTTTTTTTGTACCAGATGACATTTTCAGACATTGATTTCTGTGCCTGTTCACTGCAGTGCAAAGGTGTTCTGTGACTCTTTTATTTTTTTTTTTATTAGTCTCCTAAGACTTCCAGAAATGCAGGGAAGCACCTGGTATAGGCTTTGTAAGCTTTCTGAGAGGACATACAGGATGATTTCAAAATGTGGACATTGAATAGCATGTTGCAGATAACTTCACTGTGTGGATTTCCAAAACTGTAGTGAGAAAGGATCAAGTGCCAGCCACTGTTCTCCTCATCACAGCTTACTGTCTTGTCTCTACCTACACTTGCTGAAATGGCATTTCACATCGTATACTGCTGATACATTATGAAGTCATCTTCTCCAGAAGGTGTAGCATGGTACCTAAGTTTAGCCCGCCAGATGTCTATGGCTAGTAATGGCTTGCGAGATGAATCCACATTAAGTTAAAGAGCTTGCAAGGAGCAAACCCAAGCTCTTTGTTTTTGTGCGAACAAATACAACGTGAAAGTAATTTGGAATTAATAATTAGGGAATTGTGAATGATGTAGGTATATGCATAGGCTGTTAATTATAACTCCTAGTACAGGCATAAAAGTAAAAATTATGTTTCCTTTCTTTTTTGAGCTGTGTTATCTATGGGTGGTGGTGTGTGGGTATGTTTACCTATGCATGCACATCTATGTCCTATATACGGTAACATTACTTAACTTTCCAATTTAGGCTTTTTTATTGCCACCTTCTGATATATCTGCAACACGAAAAGTGGTTAAGGTATATCGAAAGTGGATATTGCAAGAGAAACCTGTGTTCATGGAGGAGCCAGACAAAAAGGAAGACGGTCAGGATGCTGTTGTCAACTTAGAGGATTCATCAGTGCAAACGGATGGTAAACATGTACGGTATCAGTGTTACTTTCTTTATTCTGTTCGCTTACGATATATGATTTAAGTTTTAAACTTACTTTGTAAATGAGTAACAATTTAAAAAAAGTGAGGAAAATCAAGATTAAAAAATGCTTTTATTTAAGGTCCAGAATTTAAATAAATATTGAGTTCAGTAGCCCTTACTGAGTGCAGGGAAAGATTGAAGCTGTTTTGAAAAATGTAATTTGTTGATTATTCCCTGTCTGTACAAATATGATAGCAACAACTTAATGAAAGAAATACTAATACATTCTGCAGTGTTAAAATTTACAGTGTCTGTTGGCCTGATGCATGTAGGACTATTTCCTTTTGGTGGCAGTTACTTAAGAATTTGAAAATATCTACTAATTTGTACATGCTGGATGAAATATTTAGATTCAGGCACCTTAATCTAGGAAATTAAAGTGTAGATACAAAATCTGTGCATCATCGTTTCAATGTCCTATATTGAACCATCAATAAAAGTGGACTTTCACATTATTGACACTGTGAAGCTATTTAAAGCGTTTTTAAGAACTCCTTTTGAGAAGCAGGTTCGGATTGTGAAAACATAGTATTATAACGTTTGACAGATTACTTTTGTAAGGATGTATAATTTTACCAGGCTTAAATTCAAATATTACTACAATCAGTGACTACAAAGTGTGCTATAAAATACTTTAAATAACATAGCTGTTTAAAATTTTACGAACCTTTAAATTCCATATACTGTCTGTTAAGAAATAAGAGGTGTTAATTCCTTGCTGAAATGAATGTAGGACGTGACAGTTTCTCGTTTTTTGCTTTTAAATGAATTTGAATAAGTATGGACATATTCCTTTCTGCTTTGTCACTAATTGAATCATGTTTTTGAAAGCTTTCCTCTGACCATTCAGGACATAAGCGCTCATCCAGCTGGGGAAGAACGTACTCCTTTACTAGTGCTGTTAACAGAGGATGTATATTAGAAGACGAGGACAAAAATGTTAAAGCTGGTGCTCAAGCTGCCTTACAGGTGTGATGTATAGAAAGATTACAAGACTGTAACTTATGTAATCGTGTGATTTACATGACAAATTATAATATAGTCTCTGAGATTAAGGAAAACTACCAGCAGTTGGTGGTTTTTGTAAGATATGATTTGGTCTTCATTTATAACCTATAAAAAATAATATTAAATCATGTGACCTGTATTAGAGCTACATATCTATTTAAGACAAAGTTCATTTTTTTTCTGCTGTGGGTACTAGGAATTAATCAGAACTGTACATCTGCTCTCGTTGAACCTAATTTATTGGAAGTATTGTTAGTTGCTCAAGCATTAGGAAAATATGCTCAAGCATCAGGAAATGAGTAGCTCGAGGATTGGTACTCTTGTCTGACCAAGTAGAATAGAGACCTGCAAAACCTGTACTGTTCAATGTATGCCTTTGTTGGGTCTGCAATGCCACCTGACTCTTCGTTGGAACGATGTAGAAAAATAAAGTAATAGGTAAAACATGAAACTTGCTCTAAGGAAAGTGAAAGGTTTGACTGGAGGAGGAGAAGTACTTTGTCTTGACTTTTTTTTTTTTATTTCTGAGACTATGTAAACTGACTGTAAATCACCTGTCTTGAAGGTATTCTTGACAAACTCAGCGAATGTTTTCTTACTGGAACCGTGCGTTGAAGTCCCAGTGCTTCTGAAGGAGCAAGTTGATGCTTGCAAAGCAGTTCTGAGTATCTTTAGGCGCATGATAATGGAACTATCAATGAATAAAAAGACATGGTAAGCTTAATATATTCTGCATCATTTAAAAGAAAAATATCAATGTTTGAACTTTATGGGACAATTACTGGGTAGCGAGAAGACTGGCTTTCTCAGGGGTAGACCTTATTACATAAGTCACACTCGCCTCCAAATTGATTTGTGAGATTGAAGGTTCTGCTGAATCTACATCATTGTACTGTTCAGCTTCAAGGTTCTGGCTGGTGTTTCCATTCCTGACTTCATCTTCTGAAAAATTAGTTTTTGCAGTCCACAACCAATTAATGTTTTGCAAATGATCTGTGAAGTCTGAGGTGTGATCGCATTCTCAGTATGTAAGGATTACTGGAGAATTAAGAGGGGGTTTTGGTACATGAAAATTAACAAGTACAATTAAATAGAACATGTGAACAAAAAGTACAATTTTGTTTTGGAAACAGGGAACAGATGTTGCAGATACTCCTTAGAATTACAGAAGCTGTGATGCAGAAGCCAAAAGAAAACCAAATAAAGGATATGTTCGCTCAAAGCATGTCAGGATTACTTTTTCGAGTGAGTGTTTGGGGTTCTTTTTTGTTTGGTTGGTTTTTATGTTGATTTTTCATGATGATTACCCATAGTTTTAGTTAAGTACTGTTGCACAGTACTATGAAATGTACTTGTAAAACATGAAAAAATTTTCCTTTGCAGTAATACAAGTAATTATTTTGTAAACTGTTCCTAACAGAGGGAGACAGATTCCAGGTGCAACAAGCAGTTGATCTGATCTGTTCTTTAGGGCTCTGTTACAAACCATGGTAGATCAGGGAGGCGCGCAGTCTCTTTGTGGGATACCTTCAATGAGTATCTCTAAAGTATAAGCTTGATGTAACTGTTTTCTTAGAAGTTCAGCTGGCAAGTCAAAACTGAGTCACACTGAATGAGATGAAAACATTTGTACATTGCATTGTACTTTGCATGCTCAGCTACAGTATCTAGGTCTGAGTGTCTCTGGCATAGCTCAATCACTACAGTCATTCTGTAGGTATAAGCACAGAATCATAGAATGGTTTAGGTTGGAAGGGACCTTAAAGATTATCTAGTTCCAACCTCCCTGCCGTGGGCAGGGACACCTCCCACTAGACCAGGTTGCTCCAAGCCCCATCCAGCCTGGCCTTGAACACCTCCAGGGATGGGGCATCCACAGCTTCTCTGGGCAGCCTCTGCCAGTGCCTCACCACCCTCAGCGGGAAGAATTTCTTCCTAATATCTATTCTAAATCTCCCCTCTTCCAGTTTGAAGCCATTACCCATTGTCCTATCACTACAGGCCCTTGTAAAAGGTCGCTCTCCGGCTTTCTTGTAGGTGCCCTTCAGATACTGGAAAGTTGCTATAAGGAGTTCATAAGAGAGAGTTCATTCTATTATGATTATACACAGCACATTATTTCAATTTACCAGAGAACATACAGACCACCTGAAACATATGTTTTGGAATTTTTAGACTTCTGTAGTCAGTAACTTTTACAATTATTTACCCACCAATTTCTGGGAATATTTTGTTTGTGAAAAGTATCTATGCATGATATCTGTGCATCTTGAATAGTCAGTGCTAATACTCAGGTTGGTGTTGACCACATCAAAATGCGGGTTGATGTTGGTGTGCTGAATTCATCTTGACAGAAATGCATGAGCTGTCACTTATTTCTTTTCTCTCAGACCCTCATTGTGGCTTGGATCAGAGCAAACCTGAGTGTTTACATTTCTCGGGAGCTGTGGGATGAGCTGCTCAACGTTCTGTCTGCCCTGACGGACTGGGAGGAGCTCATAAACGAGTGGGCCAATATCATGGACTCTCTAACAGCGGTGCTAGCAAGAACCGTGTATGGGGTGGAAATGACAAACTTACCCTTGGATAAGCTCAGTGAACAAAAAGAAAAAAAGCAGAGAGGAAAAGGTTAGTCTCTGTGCTTCAGTGCTTTTTGTATCATTAAATATTTAAGTTTAAACTTTAAAATTAATTTAATTTAATCTAACATTAAATACTACTTAATCTAGTGTAAGAACCTGTTTAATCAAATGTGAAGTGCTTTAGATTTATGTATTCTTATCCTTCATTGTGGGAGGAAAGGTAATTGGGGTCAATAGAAGATAGCTATTTAGCAGTTTTTAGTATGCGCTTAAAATCAGTCTTTTCTGTGTAGCAGAAAGGAAACATGGTTTCCTGTGCTGTAGTCTGGCATAGTCATCAACATAAACATTGTTTTCCATGTATTTTAATTAAAATTTATTAAACACAGTATTTTAGCTACATTTATGTGACACCTTGCAGTAGATGCACATAGTTGAAGTAGTAATTGTTTTTTGATAATAGTAAAAATTCATCTATGTTGTTTAAAAGGTTAATATTTCTCATGTCTGAGTGCTTATAAGTCCATTCATACTTTAGGAAAGATATGTTCCAAAGTATACAATGCTAGAGAATTTTGTTTTCCCTGTCTCTAAGGTGGCATTTTAGAGCCTCAAAAGACAGCTGTAGTGGGAAGATCTTTTTCGTTAAGCTGGAAAAGTCATCCTGAAATTGTGGAGCCAATGAGATTCAGAAGTGCTACGACCTCTGGAGCCCCAGGAGTTGAGAAAGCAAGAAATATTGTTCGTCAAAGAGCAACAGGTTAGAGCATAACTAAAAGTGTGTGTTCCCAACCACTCAGTAACACTCAAGTTTTAAATCTGCCTTTGTGTTGTGGCTGCTTCCAGAAGTCGTGCAACTTAATTAAATACCTAAACAGAGATGTTGCATACCTGTGCCTGGATGTCTTGACAGCTACCAGTATGAATAGAGAATGAAAGTATTTTAGAAAATTCTAAATATATGCTTTTAAATACTTTACACTTAATTGCAAGTTAGTCATGTGCCAGTTGTTTTTTTTTTCTTGTAAAGAAGTAAAGTACATTCCAATCTTTATCAATTCATAAGAAAGCATTTATTAACATCAGTCAGATAATATATATTGCTTCTGAACTTTCATACAGCTAGCTATTTACTCTGAGCACAAGGTAAACCAGATATTTAATAAACAATTTAATCCTTTCTTATTTGCTTTATTTGCTTTCTTTTTATTAGCACAATGAGGTATGTATAGCATCTCCTTTTCCTTTTTTCTCTCATGTTTACTTCTGGAAGAGGAAAACAAGAGAAGAAAGAACAGGGGGTGAGGAATGATGAGGGAGTGTCTGAGACCCGGGGCATTGAACAGATAACTGATTTTTTCAAGCATTTCAGCAGTTTGAATTTGGTCTCTCTGTCGCATGGTAGCGTGTTTGTGTTCCAATTCAGTGGGTATGGATTAAAACTGTCCACAGAAAATCTCCTGCTTTTGAATAGGAGATATTTTGCTGCATGGCTTCCTTTCTCATTCATAACAAATCAGTTGTGTTTCTTACCAGGAGAATTTGAAGGTGATTTGGTATACTTTTGTGGCTGCAGGCTTCATAACTAAGCCACAGTCTTCAGCTTAGATCACACAACATTTTGGCAATCAATCAATTAATTCTTTGTGTCTGTTTTATTTTTAAATTCAGTGAGTTCCTATTTGTGCTCCAGTGGAGAATTCTTTCTTTCTTCTGCTGAAGCACGCCTCCCCTAGACTTCTCACCATAGCAGTAGAGACAACCTGGAAGTATTGATCAGCAAGGACTTTTCTTGGTTGTGTTCTTTCAAATTAAAGGAATTTCTACCTTTAGTAAAGAAAGCTTATTTGGTAGGGAGCAGGTACATTGTCACGTAGGAGGATGAACTTCAGGTGTAAAAAGCCCTTGGTTTCATTTTGTGTCTCATGGTCATATAAAAAGAGAATTATTCTGGCTTTCATGGAATTTGTGATGATCAATGGCTCCCAAATCAGCAGGTGCAAAAAAGTTTTATACAAAGTGTATATCCCTTTTCTAATGTAAGGCTATTTAGAAACACAAAACTCAGCTTACTAAGCCTCCAGAGGGGTCATCTTTCAGAATGAAATGCAGCGGTCCTGAAGGTGAATACAGAAGCCAGGCCTACCTCCAGGAGAGTCTTTCTTTTGATCTGCCGCTTGTATCTGGAGTTATAAGACTAAGAGCAGAGTATTTCTGCAAGCAGCAGCAAATCTTTTGCCTGTTACTCTGCTTGAGTATTTTTGCTTCCTTCTTGCTCCCCTGTTTTTGAAGTGTCAGCATTGACATTGCTGTGTACAAGAAGAGAAACTGTACAGTTAATAAGGTTTTTTCTGTTAGAGACTTCTGTAATTCAGCATAATTTTATGTAATACAAATGATGATAAATTGCTTTTTTTCACTAAAGGAGACTTTAAGCTTATGACAATTGGATATTAATCCATAAAATACCAAGTTTTTAATAACGTTAGACAACCTCTAGAGTGTTAGCCACGTTGGAAAGTGTTTTTCTGGTGGCCTTTTTTTTTTTTCCTAAGGAACAGTGAACCCATTTAAGTGTTGCTATTTGGAAGAGAAATTCAGTAAGATATGCATTCAGACTGTAGTTATCTTCTACCTTCCCTTGTGGTGACTTAAGAACTCCAAAAACTTTCATGTAACTTGTGTCCCTTTCATCATGCTGTTCAGAAATGTGGAAAGCAGGTCTCATTACCCAAAAACCAGACTCCACAGGATAATTCAGGGTGAAAGGAACTTCATCAAGTCCAAGCTCCTGCTCAAAGCAGGGTCAGCTGCCAGTCAGACCAGGGTACTTAGGGCTTTATGCAGTCTGGAGCTGGGATGCCTTGTTTTAAAAGCAAAACCAGAGGCATCTGTATCTTTAGACCAATTTTTGAGAAGCACGCTATCCCGCTTCTCAGATCAGAATGGATTGCTTTCAGAAGAGATGAACGAATGTAAGAGGTAGCTGTTTCTGTGGGGGAGCATTGCTAGTGGAAGGGAATTTGAATGAATTTTCCATTTGTTATTTTTGAGCTTTATGTACTACTACAGATACTTCAATGAAAAGAGAAAAGGGTAAGTCGCATTAGCCCAGGGAATCATATACTGAGAAAATGAAATATTCCTCATTGTGGAACTGCTGTGATTCAGAAATCACTGATTATTGCACTTTCAATGTGTGAGATACAGTTGCACATTATTAACTTACAGCTTATAGGAAATATTTCTGGGCTTAATGTTGTAAAACTTTTTTTTTTTTTTTTCCGCAAAAGCTTTGTGTTTCATTGTATCATGACATTCAAAACCCCAAATATTTCAATTTGTTTTCTGACATAATTATTGCTTTATTTTTTCCTGGAAGCTAAGCGAAGCCAGTCTATCAGCAACTGTGTTCATCTTTATGAGGCTTTGCCAGCCACTAAAAGTGTACCTCTTCTGCTTCACACTGTGAGCTCTCTCTTACCTGGTATCTCTTACACTTCTTGTTCTCACAGACTGTCAGGTACTGTACTTTAAAGTCATCTTTTATATAAATGTTCTTTATATTTTTAAACTGCTGTCTGTCTACTCCCTTTCTGTCCAGCTGATTATTCTTTAGTAGTGTGGAATGAGATGTTTTACACGGGTTCTGTTTCCTGTGTCTCAGATCTGTCTAAAACATGGTGTTAAGTAGCCTTGGTAGCCATTTACAGACAAGTGAGTTTAATGGGACCATATCTTGTCGTTTTTCAGAGTTACAAAGGGTGGCAAAAAGTGGCTACTTCTGATACTTTTTTGTTATTCTGTCACTGGGTTCATTTTCAAAATAAGTAACCTTTTCAGGGAAAAGGAGGAGAGCAATATCTTTTCAAGGAACTACTGTAGAACCTAGTTGAATTCTTGAAAGTACGAGCCTAGTGCAAGCAAAATATGCAGTCGAAGAAATGCAGCTGGTTGAGCTACTTGATTTAAAAGGAAAATCTTATTCAATCTGTGTTACACTCACAAATTAGTGTTTACAAATGTGGTTGTTTTTTTTTTCCTAAAGAATTCTTCCTGTAATTATTGATTCCAGAAGCAAATCTAAAAGATTTCTGTGCCACTTAGTTCTCAGATAGTGTTTGATTTCTCTCCAAATCTTTGTAGTACTGCAAGCAGTGCAGTTTTTATTCATTTTAATACTAACGATTACCGCGCATTTCAATTAGATTTATATTCCCTGGTAACTAAAGTAAAACTTAGTTTAAATTCTTAATAAAGAAATGCTTTTATTCGTGTTTACGCTTTCAATTACTTGATTTTTTTAAAGGGTTCCAAGCAGTTGTTAAAGTTTTAATATAATGCAGACCATATAGACTAAGGATTGGAATGCGAAAACTAAAGGCAGCAATCCAGATTTGGGCATTTGAGTGGTTATTTAGACTGACGTGGGCGTATTTCTGCTCCGAGTGTAGTAAACTTTTTTTCCTGCTTTTGATACAGTCTCATCCTGTGGAACTTGCTGTTGCGATAAATAAAGCTCAAACAACCCCTAGGCACAGAACTTCTGAACTGACTTCTGTGCAGGTGCCCAGACATAGATGTGAAAAGCAGGTGTAATGGCCTGAGAATACAAAGCTAGTTTGTTGTTAGGCATTCATCCTATCACCTAGCCAAGATGCGTTGGTGGAAGCAGTGAAATTTCTCTGTCATGTTAGCAGACTTTCTTTTGTTTCTGTTTCCAGCTAGTAAGTCTCTGAAAATACGACTTTCTGTCATCTCCCACATTTCCCTTCCTGAGAGGGATTTCAGACTCTTGAGCCTTTACCACAGTCCTTAGCTGCTGTTGCAATGAAAGAAAAGTTTTGTATGTGGTGCATTGTGGCTCTCTAGGGATTCCTATTCTGTGAAATATCTTTAGTGGTTTTTTCATTTCAAGTTATCTTCAGTTGCAATAGTGAAATTGTCTAGCTAGTGAATTTAATTTATTATTTCATTTTATTGCTTTCTGTAAGACATTTAAAGTCAACAGTGATACTTTGAGGTCAGTAAATACCAGAACAGTTAGTTTTTGTACATGAGTATTTGTGAGGTAATTTTCTGAAATACCCACAATGTTTATTAAGTATTTAAGTAGTATTTAAACTCACTTCTGTAGTATAGATTGAATGAACTAAGCATACTGTTGTCCTCCTGCAGGCTGCTGCTGCAATCTGTGCATATTGGTCTGTAATTTCGTATCCCGAGGGGCTGTACTTCTTGCTCGGTTCTCAATAAGTGTAGCCCCAATGCCAGTGCCTATGAAGCAGACAGAAAGCAGAGCAGAGGAAAGGAGAGAAGAGGGGGAGAATAGACAAGTGGTGGAAAGGTCAATCTGATTTAATGTGCGTGTTATGGAACAATATGCTGAAAGAAATCTAGAAGACTTAGTAATTCAGCCCATGTTCTTTATTGAAAAAAAGAAAATGAAGGGTTCTCATAAGAGTTACTACAGCAGCATTTTTCATAATTTTTTAAAAAAGAAAATAGCATTCACTTGCAGATTGAACACCTTGAACAGTCTGCTGGTGCTTTTGTTGGGTCAGATTTGCTGGGGTGTGTGGGCCACCTCTTTGACTGCTTTCTGGGGAAAGGGTTCGTAATTAGTTTCAGTATGGTAGATGGCATTAACCAGTGTCACGGCCGTAACTAAGAGCACCACTACTGAACATACTTCATCCAAAGTGTTAACTGTCTTTCCTCCCTCATTCCCCCGCCACCAATGCTAAGAGGAATGCATTTCTAAAAGCATTGTGTTGCTAGCTAATCTCAGGAGTTCCTGTTGCTCCTTCCCCAGTAAGTCAATGTACTTTCTCACTTGAATTTTCATGCCTTTATCTTCTCTTTTTATTTTTCATTTGCATTTACAGCAAAAAAAGCTGCATGATTTGGTTTGTCCTCGCAAACTAAGCCTGAATCATACGTAGCTGAGATCTTTTTTTACTCCAAATTGTCACCTTTTTTATTCTCCCCCTCATCTCTTTACAGAGGAAAAGTCAGTAAGCACAATCATCTTTTCTGCACTCTGCGTTTATAATAGTTTTGCTGCCTCTCCTCTATTCTTTCCGTTTCCAGAAAGAACAGGGTCTGGTTTAGGTCTCTAGCAGTGAAAAACATAGCTTTGTTCATGTGACATCCTCCCACCCTTCCTTGTGCACTCTAGACCCCCAGAGTAATTTCTGTCCTTTTTCTAGACTTTTTACCACTTACACTGCTCATACCTCTGTCTCTAAATGTTACAATTTGTCTAAGGATATTTTATAAAACTTAACTTCTGCAACTAGGAGTTACATTCTAGCTTGGTAACTTGGGAATTTTAAATATTTGAATGGGTCACTTTTTCATATAGCTTTCTTGGGAAAGGAGTTCACATTCTGAGGTTGTGCAAATATTTGGTCTTTTAATTAAATCAACAGAAGTTGAAGAATCTCAACAGCTGGAAAATTCAACAGGAACAGAAGCTACGGGCCTATTTGTAGACCAAGAGCAGCAGCTAACTCGAAGTAGCAGCACTTCAGATATTACGGATCAGTTTCCATCTGATTTTTTTCAAGGTAATTTTGATCAAATATAGTGATACTGTACTTCTGAAGAAAAAGTGTTGAGACTTGTTCAGCCTCCTAAGTGCTACTTTGCTTTCCAGCGCTGTTCGAAAATGTTTTTTTATCTCATTTTCTTAGTAAATATATTGATGATACCTTGTGGAAAGAACTGTTTTTAAGAAGTTACAGACCAGACATGCGGGACATGACCTTTCATAAAGCAGGGTCATTAAAAATGAAACCTTTGAATGTATGCATTTTGTATGTAACTCTCAAACTTTTTTTTTAATCTGGCTTGCATTTAAATTTTGTGTATTAAAGCTAACAGTTCTACTTCTATTCTGATCATGTATGTTATGCTTATGAAGGATTTTTCAAATCATCAGGTATTCCATTTTAGTATGTTGTGTTACTTCATTTAGCTATAAATATAAGAAGTTACCTGTAAACATAACTGAAATTCTCATATAATTTGTACTTTGGTCCCACAAGCATCTATATTTCTTGTTTACTTTCAAAAATTTCTAGGTAAAAAGGCTGGGAGTTCTCATAATTTAACTTCTTCAGACTCCAAATCAGTTCAGGAAAATAAGGGATATACAAAGAAGGAACATGAAGCTGAGCAAGTAAGGCGAAATAGAAAGTGCTTATTGATAAGATTCTAACAATGTTTTCCTTCTAATCAGATGCCTTTTAGTATTTAGAAACTCTAGCAACTGAAAGTGTGAAAAATCATTAGTCACATTTCTAGTATGGAATCTGGACTTGAGCTGTAGCTGTTCATTGTGCTATTTGGTATGGTCATTCTGTGTCTCCTGATTTTTGTCAGTTGCTTATGCAGTTCTACGTAATTCACTATATTCTAGTCTCACACAAGACTTTTGTGCTTTTTTATATTAAATGTAAACAAGAAGTTCATAACTTTTAAAATATAAATAATTCATGGATTTTATAGAGCTACAGTACACTGGAATAAATGTTTGATGATTTAAAGTGCTGGGGAAAACGCCTTCCTTCAGCACAATTTGTATCACCAGCTATGTACTGCAGATGTTTGTATAAGTCAACATTAGGACAGGCAAGCTTTGTAAATTTTTAATGCAACTTTTGAATAAACGGTAGAAATAATAAATGACCAAGGCTGATCATCTTTGTGGAAGTATAATGCAATATAGCATGGAGAACTTCAAGCTGAATCTCATCTTTGGACCTTGGCTTTCCTATACGTCTGGACTTGAAGTACCATTAACACTTAGCTCTAGAAAGGAGAGACCAGACATTTTCTGCAGAGTGCTTTCATTAATCGCTTCAGGAATAACAAAGTATCTCAAAAAGGAAGGAAAGCCTAGTGCACTTTGCATGGTGGAGGAGAGGGAGACAAGTAAGCTCAGTAGTTGCGTGAATTAAAAATTAACCTGTTTTAATGGCATGTGTTACAAGCATATGCTGCTGGGCTGTTACCAGTATTGCACTTTCACCCTTTTTGCAAGTGAAGGGTGGGGTTTGACCCTGCATATTCACTGCATAACTTTCTAATGTGAGCCAGTTTGACTTCATATCACAACCCACTGAAATATTGTCATCACTGATCACTTGGAGCCAGATTTGCCAGGGAAGAAAAAGACTGCTCTGCAGTCTATCGGGCAGCACAAGCAAACATGTTTCTTGGGAATAATTGTTAATTCTCTCTGGTTTTCAAAGAAAAAAAAGAGAGAGAGAAACCCTACAATATTAGATAATATAATACTAAAAAAGTAATAATTAAATATTTAAAAATAGTAATACTAATAATTGCAAATATTAAACTGGAATTTCAGAAATGCTAACTGAATTGAGGAATTTTAGAGTAGAGATTCCTTCAGCAGTTAGATCTAGTGTGTTCCTAGGGGTGAGGCGTTGGGGCTTTTTGATGCATATTTGCAATGGAAAACATGATACTCTTTTTCTGGTAGTAACTAAGTTTTGCTATTATAGATGACATGGAATTGCAAGAAATGTGAATTTGAAGGTGATCTGACTGATATTAAGAAAATCAATTATGGGACAGAGCAGTATTGCCTAGAAACAGAAAATTGTCTGAAGGGTTTTCAGCAAGTAGGTTATAAATCCATTTGTTGAAGAAGGTGGTAAACAAAGGATCAGGTGTCTTTGCATGGGTTGTTTTGCAACAGAGTAATGCCCCAACATAAGAGATGACTACTGATTTCTTCCTGAAAGATTTTTTGATACTTCAAAAAATACTGAATGATTTCAGATTTGTGGAAAAACAAAAGTAAAAAGTTCTGCTTGTTGATACGAAAACTGAGTATAAGAAAGGGAGGATAACAACTGAAATTGAAAGCATGATAGTTTCCTTAAGACATTTAAAGATATTTGGGTATTCTAAATATTCTTGAAAATATCTTGACCAAGTTGTAATTAATTTCTAGTAACAGTGTGTGTATCTTGAATTTGCTAAAATGTGATGTAGTTCTCAAAACTATAATAAGCTGAGATTATTTTTTTTTTCTCTGAAGGTACTAGTACGAAGAAGCAGTAGTACAGCTGAATTAGATTTGAAAGCAGATTTGCAACAATCACATGGAAATTATAGAGAGAGAGAAAAAAGTGAGTTCCAAGAAATACAGTATTTTTCTTAAGTGTAGCAATTGAAATCAGTGTCAAAATTTTGTCTTGTTACAGATATATTAGATGCTTTTCTCATCATGGTTTGCTAATATAGTCTTTAAAAACAGGGTCAGTGATCTTTATTAATCTCCTTCTTGCTTTAGGTGAAAGCGTTAGCAGTGACACATCCATTGGCTATAATAACGAAGTAGAGATTGCACTCATCCCCTGGCAAGGTTCTGAAGAAGACCATGAAGTTAATGCATCAGCAGATGTTTGCGTGGATCCTGATGCACCTCGCTGGCTTCAGCTTAGTCCTTCAGATACTGCAAATTTAACAGGTACTGTAGTCCGGAAAAAGCATTCACTATTTTAGATTTTTATCTCAGGGGTTTATACAGTTCAGCTTCCTGATAAAAAGTATGTTTCATTTGGCACGTATCACCAAGTTTTGTTCATAATGTTCATTCAGAAATGAGATTTGAATACCCAGAGTTTAAGGAATTTGGATAATCACGCTGAAGCTAACATAGTTGCCAGTTGTGGTCCAGGAAATGGTCACACAGTTGAAAATAATTGTGTTGCTTACTGTGTCAGATTACTACTAATCAGGTGAGATGCGATAGCTGATCACTTGGGCTCTCTTAGTTTGCCGCAGTGTTCAGGTGAAATAATTCATTTCTATTTTAAGTTAATAGGGTTTATTTCATAGCAGAATGGTCAAAAGAAATTCCTTACTGTACGTTTTGACTGATAAGAAATAATTGGTTAATTCACAATAACTTCTCTCATCTTAATCCTGTTACCCTCCTTACTTATACTTCAAAGTACACAACACCCTACACTCCAGTAGGGTGTGATAAGCGGCATTCTCAGAAGAGTTTATTTGGAAGTAAAAGTGCTTTACCTTTTCATTTTATTTATAGTATCTTTAACGTGTACAACATTCATGATTATTTATTGAAATATTTTGATTCTTTGCAATTGTAAAGGTGCCTCCTTATCTAATAATGTGAGTTAGAGATACTATTTCAATAACTTCATGCAGTAACATATGAAACTATCTTATAGGCTGGTTTTGTTAGCAGATATATAGTTTCAAGGATATGTTTTTCATATTCACTCTTTCTTTGAAATCTCTCTAATTTAATGAACCAGCACACCTAGTTCAACAGTTCAGACTGCCATTGTACAAAAGGTAACATGTAATACAGTATATGGTAAGGATTGTTATGTCTGATAAATTCATTGCTTTCTTTGTCTATGATGCAAGACATTGCTCCTTTGTGTGTACAAAGAGAGTGAATTACATAAAATAACCTGAAAGAGGTAGCATAGACTAAAAAAAAAAAAGAGGTAACAAATGTATAATTGCCCAAGAGGGCCAATGTGCCCTTACTGCATTTCTGGTTCTCACCCAAGTCACAAAACTTTGTTTTGCTGAGGAAAACTTTATGGTGTAAGGCAAAAAAATACTGTGATGCCACTATTGAACAGCATAGATGCAATTTCTCCGATGATAGATCTGTTGAAGATCATCCTAATGTGCTTGATAAATAACGTCTGGTTTAACCCTTTGGGAATTCATAATGCTACAACAAATAAAACAAAGCAAAAAGCAAAACAAAAAAGAATCCCGAAACCTTTTTAAAATATTAATTCAAGCAGACATAAAAACATCTAAGATGGCTTTTATTTCGCTAACCTTCTTTGGGTTCTGGGAGGACACAAGTTACTTCCCTCTGCCTGTGTAGGGGTTTCCTGCAACTTTCCTTGAAACATTGGCTGCTGAGCAGTGCATGGCGCCATAGGTCTGATTCTGCCTGCAGACAGGCTGCCATGCAGCTTTCCTTGGTCTGATAGAAGATAATGTAACAGCTCTTGTCGTTAAAATTTGCACTTCAATATGGATTTTTTCTTTTACTGTTTAAGCATATGAATTCCATTATCCTGACAATCTTTACAAACCCCTACTTTCCTTCTGTGTTTGCATACTGCTGTCTCAGGAGCTGCTTCTGTAGAAAATGATAATGCCTGAGCATATTCTTCATCGCTAGTAGTGCATACTCTTTATTTCCTTTGTTCAGTTCCATTTCCAGGTCATTTCGTACTGTGTGATCTTAAAAATAGAAAGGACTCTTAGCAATAGGAATCTTACCTGTAGAAGCCAGTTAGTGACTGAATAAATCTCTGAGTGCATGAATGTTCCATTTAACTGCATTTGCCTCCCTGCTAAAAAAAACCAACCCTGGAGTGGGGGCAGGCTGTCAGATACAAAACTGATCTATAGCTGTGTCATCTCTATGTGGAAGCCCTTTAGCCTACATTTTCTGCCATTTTTTTTTCTTTGTATCATGTGCTAGCTTGAGCAATGAAAAAGGGAGATAGGATTTAGTGGGAGAGAATACTTTTGAGATGGAAGATGGTAAGAAGAAGTAATGTTCCTATTTTACTGACCAAATTTATACTGTACACTGCATTTCTAATTAATGGAAACTGAACTTTTTTAAATTTACAGACAGTAGTGAATTCCTTGCTGATGACTGCAGTATAATTGCTGGTGGAAGCCTTATCGGTTGGCATCCTGATTCTGCCGCTGTGTTATGGAGGAGGATCTTGGGAATTCTTGGAGATGTGAACAATATACAGTCACCTAAAATCCATGCAAAAGTTTTTGGGTATCTTTACGAGTTGTGGTATAAACTTGCAAAGGTATTGTATATGATGCTTGCATCTAATGATAATGATTTTTCTTGTGGGTATCTCCAATAGAGAATGTTCCCGTTCAATGGCAAGAGAATTTAGATTAGTTAATTTAAATGGGAGGAGGAGACAGTAGGAAAGAAAATAGAGGTACAGAATAGAATACTACAAACGTTGATATTCGATGTAAAAGCCCATGGTTTGACCTAAAATGGTAATATACAGGGAAGCACTGTAGAACAAGCTTTCCTGGTAGTTTTGGCTTAAGTTAGGAACTCCATAGCACAGGGTTCATTGCATTTAAAGTAAATCAAGTAAAATGCAAAAGTAATAATATGAAATAAAGAGCATTAGCAAAATAAGCTATCAGTTTTATTAACTTGCCTCTTTTAAAAACATTAGATACGGGACAACCTTGCTATAAGTGTGGACAATCAATCTACTCCCTCTCCTCCTGTCTTAATTCCTCCTCTCAGAATATTTGCATCATGGTTATTCAAGGTAAGTTATATCTAAAATTTTCACACATTAGTGTTTTCTTCTGTATCTGTACTGAATTTGTGTATGTTTAGTTGCGCTATTATTAATTTTTACAATCACTGGCTAAGATGACGAATACCCTCCAAAGGCTATTTAGACTTGACTCTATTTAAATAAATACACAGAACAGATTTGCTTTATGGAAAATCTACTGAAGACGCAGTTTTGTGTTAACTGGCTACTAGGAAAAAAGTAATAATGCAAGGTTTTTGCTCTTTTCAGGCAACCACCCTGCCAAATGAATATAAGGAAGGCAAACTTCAGGCATACAGGCTGATCTGTGCTATGATGACTAGGCGTCAAGATGTTCTGCCAAATTCTGATTTCCTGGTTCATTTTTATTTTGTGATGCACCTTGGCTTAACAAGTGAAGACCAGGTACAAGCTTTACTTGACAAAAAAATTAATATGTTACCGTGTGCTGATGGTAATATCTGTATTTTCATATTTGAAGATCTGAAGCAGAAAGGAAGCAGTGCTTTGCAGCAATTCTTGCATGAAATTATCCTGTGTAGTCTAGTCTGTACCTCTCTTTAGGTTACGCAGTGCTAGCTTTCTCATTACTCTCCCAGTTATAAATTTTTTAACGCCTACTTACTTGTGACTTATTGTCACAGCTGCATCACAGACGCTTGTTGATGTTTCTTTCTTGTTTTCCTGACATTTCTGTGGAATAATCTGTGATGAGTTTCTGTCCATCTGCACTGCGCAGTTAGTAGCTGAGTCAATCTGGTCACATTAAAAATGTTAAAACACTCAGCTGTTATTAAGTCTTGAGCTACACTCTGTGTTTGAGCAGTATGTTTAAACTCTGGTTTTACCAGAGCAGGAGCCTTATGTGTCCAGCGGCCGTACCACGCTCCTGTACGAACTGTGATGCTGGGAAATAGGTGCTTCCAGAGCAGCTGCTGGAGTTGGTCTGTTGTTCACGCTACTCCCAGCTCATGTTACATATGTTTTTACTTTCTATCATGAGGCAAAACGCTAGACACAATCTTGGTAAAGGAGAGGCTGCAATGATCTTTATGTTAATTTATGAGCAGTGTCTGCTCTCAGCACGCCCATTTAAATGCTTTGTGCCATTGCTTGCAAGGACATCGTCTAAAATTAGAATTAACGTTGTCCTCTCCAGACTTTTCCCCTTCAAGATTAGTCCTTCAGGGGATGTTTAAAACTGTCATAGCAGCTCTTTTTAACTGGTGCAAAGGGGACTGAAGGGAGAACTGAGACGGAAGGTTATCTTATCACTGTAACCAAGAGGTTACAAAACATTCTGTTTCTGTGGATAAACATTCTTTCTAGGTCCCTGTGTCCTGGGTTGGCCTAATTAATAAAGTATTCAGTAGGAAATGAGGAAAAGACTTAATCTGTCAGGATGTAAGAAGATTATTGGGCCACAGAAACAGCTAAATACTCATAAAAACTGTAAGAAATAGTCTTTAGACAAAATAGAGAATATCTAAAAACATTTCCGTGTTTTTATAGCTGTAGGAGTGAGTGTTCTTCCTTAAAAGAAAGAGTCTAATGAAAGCAATGGCTAGAGCTGTGCTGTGGGTGCCAGCAGAGGGCACACAGACCCCTTCGTGGATCCTGCAGTGGTCATTTCTGCTGCTTCTGAGAGTTATTTCTGGTGCTTTTAGTAAGTCCTTAGGAAGAGTCTTGCACAGGTTTGGTTATTTCTGAGGTGAAAGAGAGAAATAATGAATTTTTACCAGGCTCTTGCCCTCTGAATCTCAGTTCCCCTCCTGAAAAGTTAAAGCGCTTGGAAAAATCTAAAATCTTCCTTTTAAGTAGATAAGGGGGGGGGTGGGGGTGGAGAATAGAAAGGAAAGAATTTTCTTCTGGAAAAACCTAAGAGTTCTGGCTGCTGTTGAAACTTAGAAAAAAAGCATAAACATCTGCCATTTATAAAGCACAAATGAGGAAAAATAAAAGTGTAGTGGGAACTCCTCTTTTTGCCACTCTTAATATGATACATGAGAGTAAGGAGTATCTTGTTACTCTTTGATTTCACCAGTGCCATTCTGATTCCAGACAGTTTAACACTGCTTGGTGTACAGAGTAAATTAATTCCCCTACCAAAAAAAAAGGCTGTGTGGTAAGACCCACTGATCAGACCCCTGAATTTGAAAAACCACGCAGCATTAAATCCTCTCACATAAAACATGCAACTCAAGAAACTTGAAAGCCTGATGTAGACTAGATTTAAAAAAAGATAATCACTTTTATATTTGGAAAAACAAAGACCCTTAAATCTATGTAGCAGGCACTGTCAACACAGGGCCTTAGGGGAAGAAAGTATCAGTAGTTTTGAGACTTGGGTTGCTTTCATCTGCACATTTCCATGAAATGGACAGATTTTCAGAGGTGTTCAGCTGTTGTCAGTTCCTTTTTTTGAAGCTAAGGGGTGCTCTATTTTTTGAAATCTGACCGCTTCCTGGAGAACTGTTTCCTGTATAGAAACTGGGAGTTTTTAAAAATTTGGAGGAGTTGGTTGTTGAGCTGATTTTTACCGTTTATTGCGTTTTGGTGTTAATGATAGTTCCACAGATTTTTAAGCCTCTTTCTGCCGTGCACATTGGATTTCAGTCCTTGTGCAGAGTTACAATCCAGAAGTTAAAGAAGATGAAGAAATGAAGACTGCGTAGTGAAGGCAGACCCCACATTGCACATCATTCCAGGATTTCCCAGATATTTTGCGTGCTGATGCTGCTCTTTTGTTCTTCCTTGCCTCGCTCAGTTTTGCTTTTTTTGCCTCTTGGTGGCACACTTGACCACAAGTTTTTTCTTATGTTACTGTCCTTCTAGTTTTGCTTTCCTTTACTAGAAAACTGGTTGAGGTGTTAACTCAGGGTGCTTTGAAGCTTGGATTCTCATGCAACATGTTGATATGAAGCATAATCCTTATACCTATTTCTGTATTTCCAGTATGATTGGCTTCAAGGTGCCTGATGGGTGTTGAGACTACTCGGACAGTTTGCATGCTGAGGGTAACTACAAATGCAGGAGTTTATTGTATGAGGCAGAAGTCCCTCCTCTGATACCTGCAAAGAGTAGCAACACTTAAAGTGTGAGTTGCGAAGCTCTTTGCTTACATAGGGTCTCACAGATTCCTGTAAGAAACAGGATGATGTACAATGAATGGGACACAGTACCAGTATTGATTTAGTGAGTTTAGTTTTTTGTACTTCTCAGTGATTTTCGTATATGCTCTTACTGGATGAACTTCTTAGAGGGTGTTGATATCATGGGGTGTAAGGATCACTGGAACATGGATCCTAAGTTCTTCGTAACATTGCAGAATCCCACCCTGCCAAAGCAAGGTTTCTAGTATTCAAGTTGTTGCATACCAAAATCAACTTTGGTGCAGATTTTTTTTTTTTAGCACAAGTTGTTTTTATTTGCTAAGCACAAGCATAAATTTCTCACTCTTAAGGAACATTAACAGGAGAAAGGAGAGGGGTGGTTTCTTATGGGGGAATTTTCCTTCTGTATGTATGACCAGTGCACGTATAGGGGAAAGCAACGGAGAGGTAGACCAACTCCAGGAAATCACATTGGCTAGTTAAGAAGACCTTTTTAAGCGGCTATGTAATTTTTAAAAATTGCAGTCGGAAATCTCTTTGACCAGAATGTGATTATCAATATTGTAGTTAGCATCAGAAATGTTTCTTTTGAAATATGTTTCTCTTTCCACTCCTCCCTTAAGGATATAAGTATACAAAATTTCTGCTGTATTGTGTAGATTTTGGTGTTGATAGAAAAACAAAAGAATACATTTTTGAATATGGTTAGAAATTAATACAGTATTACTCCTGGCAAGTGCAACCTAACTTTGTAGACTTGTCTCATGGGGTATATAAAAGAGCAATGTAGGGTTATATTTTATAGAAAGCTCCCATGGTATTCCGAGTTCAAGATGTAGCAATTAGCTTAGCAGATGAGAAAGGAGATAGTGAGGTAATGAGCTGCATCTAATTTATCCATGTGGAAGTGTCTAACAACAAACATCTCTGTAGGAAGAAGTGAACAATTCTCTGCAACAATTGCATCACCTTTTCAGGTGGGAGAGGTGATTGCATAAACGGCAGTAACAGAGTAAGTCACAGTCTGGTAGTGTAATTACTTCCAGCTTGCAAAGGGGCCTGAGGTCAAGGGGCAAGTGACCGTCTGTGGGATGATGATTCTCCACCTCTACCACTCAAGTCAGTGGAAGTTTTCCTGATGCTATAGTGAGCCTGGATTTTTTTTCCTGCAGTTTTTAATGAATCAAGTTCACTGAGGCTCACCATCTCCCCTCCCTGACATCCAGTGTAAAGGAAAGTGAATTTGGACATTAACTACCACACCGTGGGTTAGTGGAGGTAGTTCACCTACGGTAGCTCCAATTCCTTACCCCTATTGCAATGATTGCAACTATACAAATCTCTTGATTTGGACAATAAATATACCTTTTTAAATTAAGCCAAAGTCTAATATTGCAATGCACAAATGTTACAAGTACCTGAGCCGGGAAAGAAAGTGTATATTATTATTGCTACTGGTTGATTACTGTAGCAGTAATTTTTGCTTCATGAACTTGAAAAGGTACATAAGCATCTCTTTACTTCGTAGCTTCCTTGGTTTTGCTGAAGAACAAAACACGACTCCGAAATACTACTAACACTATTCACCCCCCTTATCAGAAAAGCAACTGTTGAGATAATTCTGATTCCTCAGTTCTGGTACTTTTTATACTTAAATAATCCTTATAGATTACTGGTGTTCGTTTCTGAAAACTTCTATGGATTTTTGTGTCACTGTCTTATTTCTGTCTAAATTTGCACTCGAGAATGCAGTGTGAGTTAGGTGCTTACCCTGTAGTTATGTTGTAAAAGAAGAGGCAGGTTTTCAGTATTTTTGAAGTTTCAAACTCCCAGCTGTTTGGTGTCTTTTTTTTTTTTTTTTTTTAATAAAAAGTCTCACCCCACTCCTGGGGCTTTAGCATCAGTTAACATGCTTTGTGTAACCTATTGACAACACATGCCACCGTGGTTTTGCCCAGTAGTCAGAGGTTCTCTGAAAAGTGAGCTAACAGGTTAGTTATTTTCCTGACTTTTGAAGTGTGTTTGAACAAATAAGTGTAATAAATGTACAGTTATACTGGCTTGCCAGAGTATCTTTGGAATAGAGTGCTTATATATAAAAAAATATTAAGGAACATACTAAAAAGACGACTTCAGAAATTCTCTGTTGGAAGCACAACTAAAAGACAAGGAAAGAGACTGTGCTGATGGGTGTTTTTAGTTTAGTGATGTTAAGGGAAGAACAAGCTTTAAATATGGAAGGAAAAAAAAAAAAAGCCGAAATCCCAATGAGTTGACAGATGTCCTTGGTGATTAAATTTCAGCACATGCAGACTGGGCTGCCCACAGAATGCAGCCCAGCTGTAGACAGAGAAGTTAACAGCTATGTTTTTAGCTCGATTCCTTTTAGTAGTTAAAAGAATGACTTAGATGAAATACTCTATAAATAAAGATGGCAGTATACTAATGTACATTATGTTTATCTATAAGCCTCTTAATTTGTTTAAAATATGCTGTTGCTAATTATGGAAGGGAAGCTACACCAGTTATGTGGTAAGCTTATATAGAAACACTGACTATAGCTGTTTGTATGAAATGGCTAATTTACAACATGAAGCATTTTTTAGTAGAGTTGCAACCAGAGAAGTCATATTAATTACCTATTTGTATTAACCTTGATCTGAAGTTTTCTTTAAAAAAAGTACTTGTGAGTGAGCTTTTATACCTTTCTGTTAAGTTCTTATTCAACAGTGAGGAGCAGCGTACAACTTCTAGACTGCTCAGCCATTAGTGCTGTTCACTGGGACATGTATTAGCTGGGTAGAGCGTTGTCTTCTAAAGGTACAATAAATGAGCAGCTTTGCTTTTGTATGCTGTGGAGTAAGTACTTCCTGCCCAGACTTCTGCCTGGTAATGTTGCACATGAGGACCCTTAGTTGTACAGCATTTAGAAACCATAATGCATTTTAGATTCCTTTCCAGACTGCCATTTAGAAGAAAATAATCATAATATAGTCTATTAAGGCTTAGATTCCCATATTTTAGTTTCTTGTGAGTTTCTTCCAATGGCTACTGTGATTTTTCTCCCTCTTTTAATTTCCCCCCTATCTCACTTTCTGTAGAAAATTTGCCTGTGTGCCCTCATTATGTGCTTTATGAATGCTTTGGAGAAAGTGTTAACAGACAGCTTGTTTCCAGTAGAGACAAAAAAACAAATGCCAGGATCTCACAGGAGATCCCACATACCCCTCTGCACACTCATAGTAGGATAAATTGGAAGTGCTGGAGAAAAATAGCTGCTGGGATTGACTGGAAGAAAGTAAGAATCAGGTAGTGCCAATTGTAGGAGCTGTATGTTCTGGAAAAATTTTGGTAGTTTTTTTTTTTTTTTTTTTTTTTTTTTTGTAATACTTTTGCTCTTTCTAAATTACTTCCATCCCACCCAAATTACTGTTTCTTAGTTGTTGTTCTGACTGTCTCTTCTGTATTCCCAGCAGTATCTTGCTGGAGCTCCTGCTGCTTGTAAGCTCCTTTTGTGAGGATTTTCTGAACTCTGTCCAGAATAGAAATAGAGTTTTTGAAATAGAGGCAGCATCTCTCTTCCTTCCATTTTGCTCATGCCTTTTCTTCCACCTCTCCAGTCATGGTTGTAGCTTTGGGATCTCCCAAAGTAAGTTTCTTTTGTTAATGTCTCCTGCAATGCAGCGCTGTTTGATCATCTGTTGTCATTAGCTCTCTACTTGACTTCCCCCTTTCCCTCTGCTTATTTCAATGGAGCTGTGTCTTCAGGATCTGTCCGTTTCCCTCTGTGTGCACTTGTGCTTCTCTGCTTCAGACGTGTTTTACTTCAACTTCTTGCTTAGCTGTTATCTTTAAGTGAGGTTACATGGTAAATTCTGAGAGTGACTATTTTAAGCAAATCAAGGTTTAACCCGTTTGCCATTTTTGGGGACGTTCAAATAAAAATGTGCAAAACAATCCCTTCCTCTGCATGCATTCCTCCATCTTGAAAACTGATACAGCATGCAGGTGAAAGTGTAAAGTGTTAAGAGTGCTGCTAATTGCCACCTAAGGTGGGGGACCTGCCTTCCTGCTGTGCATCGCTGGGAACTCCTTCACCTGTCCTCTCAGAGGTGTGCTCACCTTCCCTTCTCTAAAACTACCTTCCCTCTAAGCACTTAACCTCCTGCTCTGCGGGTGCTTCAGTGTTGCCACCTTGGCTTCTCAGGATCGGAGGCTTCGAAGCGGTCCTGCCAAGGGGCATTTGGGAGAAATCCGTATGGTGACACAAAGTCAGCTCAACTTTTCAAGCTGTGCCATGAACTAGTAACTGGGTTCTTGGTACCCGTACCTCAGTACCTGTAGCAAATAGGTATTCAGATATTTCCCTCTCAGTGTGCATAAGCTTAAAATATTTCTTCCGATTTGAAGTATATCCTTAATCCCAATGGTCTCTTAGCTTGTGAAAATATCAAAAATACTCGAAAAGGGGAGAAACTTGAAAAATTCTGTTCTTTTCGTGTTTCTCTGATCTCTGTTAATAGGGCATCTGAGCACCTCTCTGTCAACACAAGGGCTTTGGGGTGGGAGGTTTTGTTATTAATATGACTTTAAAAGAGAGAGCTTTCTAATATAGTTCAGAGGGGAAGGAGCAATTACCAGCAGGTGATTTACGCAGTAATCTGTCAGCTTTAGCACTTGTGAACAACCTTATCCATGTTTTACAAATGCAGTGTTACTCTGCTTTTTAATCTCTCTCCCTATTGCATTCCAGTCACAAGATACTTTAGCAAATGCAACTTTTTTGGAGGTTAGATTTAAATGACAGATCGAAATAGATTTTTCTGACAAGCAAATCTTTTGCTTTCTGAGGGTGTCAAAATACTTCATAAATTTTTATTGAAACTTAATTTTTGACAAGTTAACTCTTACCTAAAATGTAATGATAGCTAGGAGAACTTGGAATGAGTAAATGGAAATGCTTGTTCCTTTAAAATAAAAAGGAAGATGAAGGATTCACCACTTAAGTCTTGTGTAAATTAATAATCTTTCCTGTGCTGTAAATTTCAGCCCCTAATGAGGTGTCTCTCAGTGAAGAACAGAGTGAACTGTAAGTGAAAAATCCATGTTGTTCCTGTTGAGGGACAATTGGAAACGTGATGCAGGCAGATGGCAGGCTATTTGGTTACACCTGTAATCTGCAAAAGCTTGAACAAAAATTAGGTGAAGAATATTTTTGTAATTGACCTTTCAGTGAACTTGCATAAATTTTTTTTCGCTTACTTAGTGGATGTTTATGACCTTATTATTTGGATTACTAGATTAATCTATACTGAAATATTATGCCATTTATAGGGTTAATGCATTTGAGAAGGACATGCATGTGATTGCCCCCTTCTGTCCCCTCCTCCCCATTTTTAACACTACAGAGCATCATTTTGAATTGAAATAGTCCATAATGGTCCTTTTTTCACATTTCTTTAACAACATGAACACTAAATTATAGCTGTGCAATTATGTAAACAATGGAAATGCTTCCAGAATGAATACTTCCTTTTAAATTTTCATTTTGTGTAATTGCTGAAAGGTTTGGAGCCGTAATAAACCAAAATTATTTTACACATTTATCGTTCTAAAGGTCAATTATGAAAGAAGTAAAGAAACAACACTGTACAGAATGAGTAAACCAATTTCTATTGCCATCACCATATGTTTTTCTTATTGCTTGTGTTTTTCCAGTTACTGTGTACATAGCATTCAATTAAAGTGATTCATTTACTAGGCTGTAAGCTGCTGAACAGAGTTTACATTTATAGAACAGCGCTTTGAAGGGAAGGAAACAACTTGCCTCTGTTTGAATTACCTGATTTTTGCAATATCACTGATACAACATATGTTCTCACTTGGTCGCTTTCTCATAAGCCTGAATCTTCTGATAAGCTCGCAATGCTACTGAATTACTGCGTGAAATCACGCTTTTATTGTTAGCTGGGTTGTGCATGAAAGTGTGCTAATTGGGAAATGAGAGAAAAACTGTGACATTTTACCTGTAAGCGCCTTCCTGGGCTGTGGTTTCTTTCCTGTCCATTCTGTAAGCTCAAGCAGGACAACAATATTCTACTCAGGACATATTCTGCGTCGTATTAATTTAAATGAAGTCACTCAAACTATCACAAATTTATGCTGAAATGCCTGAGATGAAAAATGACAGTGGAAACTAATGAACACATTTTTGTCTGGGCTCTAATGTACTTGTGTGTTGTTAACTCTTAAGAGTTATGTGTGTGCCGTATCACCATGGCATGTGGTCTGTGCTGTGAATTCATCACTTTGTAGCTACATAACAAAAAAGAGAAATCAAGGATTATTTCATTAGCTTTTCAAAATAAATCTTTCAAAGGTTTCTTACTATGAGAAACTATTTTCTTGTAGTAGTACATTTCAAACACCAAGTAGATCCATGCAACCACGTTGTTACAGCTTTTTGGAATGTGTGCGTTGTCACAGCATTTGTTAAAGTTGCATTAGTTATGCTGTGCTGTAAACTCAGGTATTAATATATTGAAGTAACGGTTTTGCAGTTTCTATTTTATCCTGATTTTCTAAGTGTTCTATACAATGCCCATAGTTAACAGTTGATGAAGCCGGATGATTGTTACAGTGGTATTTAACAGATGGAATTGATGGAGCGAGGACAGGAGTTAACGCGGTTGTTTGTAGCAGGTCTTTGTACTTTCTACGTTCTGTTACCTTTCAGGCCAGGTTAGCAAGGGCTCTTTTATTGTGGCATATGTCAACAGAAGTGTACTTCCATCTGCTGCTCTATAGTTTGATGCCCAATTATTCAGAGACCAAACACATCACAGTACCTGGCTCCGTTCGTAATTACAGGTGCGTTGTGTTGTGAGGAGTGCGGTGCATTAATCAGACCCTTAATTGTAAAAAGGTGGGTCTTTTGTTCTCCTTGGAGGGTGGGTTTACCGCCCACTTTATGAGTTGTTGCATCCATCTGCTCTCTTTTTGAATGTTTGCATTGACTGATATTGACTTTAAAATGTATCAAAGGAAGTGATTAAAACTAGTTTAAACATTAACTCGAGTGGCATTTTAGCTTATTCAGGAAAGTGAAAGCATTATCTGCTACTATGTTAAAAACTAATATTGTTGATTCAAAATATATAATACAGTTATTTCATAGGATGTTATTGCCGTAAATAGTTAGCAGAACACTAAATAAGTTCTGTCCAGACGTCGAGCAGTGCTTTGAGAAAATACTAGTGTAGTTAAAGCGTATCTTCATATAGAGAAAAATCAACTTGACTTTTTTAGTTTCTGATGTAGAAATTAAGCATACGGACACATTCTGGAGCTAAATTGAAGTTCAAGCCTTCTTTAACACATCATAAAACCAGTAAAGATGGCACTGAAAATGGGTTTCCTTTGCAACTTTTCTTTGAAATTCTATTGAGACAAAAAATAATTTTCTACTCAATATAGAAATAGCTTTATCTAATTCTTCAGCAAATATAATGTTGCAGGTAAGGATTATATAGACTTTGTGCCTAATTTTAAACCTGTGGAAACCTTGTGGGAAGGAAATCTTCAGTCAAATACAGGAACTTTGCTCTGATTTGGAGAGACTGCAAAGAATTGAAATGTGGAAGGATTAAAGTTGAAATGCTTATCTTGAATGTCTTCTCTGCCACAGGGTAATGAGAGCAAAGCTGTGGTTGTTGGTTGATTCATACACATATAATACTACCTCTTAAAAACAAAAAAAACCCTCTGTTTCTTCAGAAGTTCAGCAAAACTCTTTTTTCCCCAAGGCTTATCTATGTGTGCTATCTTAATTATTTAAAAGAAGATTGACTTAGAATAATCTAGTTAGTGTAGATTTATTTGTGTTACTGTGCTGTGTGTGATCACTTCTTGCATTTGACATAGCTATATTTCTCAACTAGTCCAGAATAGCTAAAAAACCCCGTATGCGCTGGGGCAGCCTAACAGCAGTAAGCCACCTGCTGTCAGTTGCTGCCCTGAGCTCCTTCAGGGCAAAGGCAGCAGTTGTTTGTGTCATCTTGTGTTTTTACGGCTACAGAATTTTGAGTAATGTGATTTTAGGAAATACCTTATTTGGAGTGGTGTAATACTTCATTTTAAATTGATTTTTGAATCCAAAGTCTTATTTAACAGGAGAACATTTCTTTAATGTTTAGACATGAAGAGACATGGGTGTTTGGGGTTTGTTTTTTTTTTTTTTTTTTTAACAGGAATTTAAGAGTACAAATATTACCAAAATACAAAATGTACTTTTCCTACTAAATGCATCTGCAGTGGAAAGTAGTGGTTGTTACGTGACGATCAGTTATACGTAGAGCTGTGTGGCTCTGACTTACCACCTTTGATTAGGGTGGTACTGGTGAATTGCAAAGTTAAATCTTCTCAAACTCTCCCTTTTTGCTTTGGGCTTTTTTTTTTTTTTTTTTTTGTGTGTCTTTCTTCTCAAACAGGTAAATTCTCTTTCAGGATGTCTTAAATACTGTCATAAAGCACTGTCCACCTTGGTTTTTCTTCCTGGGCTTACCTGGCTTTACGATGCTGATAGGAGACTTCATCACTGCAGCAGCCAGAGTTCTAAGCACAGACATGCTGGAGGTGAGTATGGCAATGCCCAGCACCCCTGTCCCCCGAGAGCACGCGCTTGCTAACGAGGTTCGGATGTCTCCACTCTAACAGGTGTTGACTCATTAGTGCAATGTGAAACGGGGCTCTTGGGGCAGATACCATGGCAGCTGATGTGTGAAATTGTGGGATAAGGTGACATACTAGTATTGCAAAGGTGTTTCATCAAAAGGCCAAAGTGTGAGAAATCATATCCTTGCTAATATTGTTGGCACGCCTGTGCGCTAAAAGCAGGACTTGGATTTCAGAATCTCATTAGCTTTTTTCAGTGAGCAAATATTGAAAATATGGAACTCTTTTGGTAATACAGAATTTCTTACTAAATATCAACGCTGATAGAAATGTGACTCTAAACAATTAAATTAGTGAAGAAGTAGTGAAATACCAAATGAATGATGGGATGCCAAAATAAGGATAAAGGTCTGGTAATCCTGGGAAAGACTGGAAAGCCTTGTTGTACATGAAACACCAGTTCAGGGGGGACCTTTTTGTCCATTTTGGCCAAGTGCTTTTACCACATCTCTTGACATTTGTGTGGCTGAGCGGGTGGCCCTGCACAGGGACACAGCCCTCTCGTATTTCAGTAGGAGTGAACTGGTGAGCCTAGCTGTGGTTTTTCCATTGGCCCTCAGAGTTTACAGCCATTAATTTTCTGACATGTCTTTAAAAAAAAAAATCTGATCAGCCTGATCATTGATCCAAAGCTTAAAGTGCTAATAAGAAATGAAAACTCAACTTTCCAAGAGAATCCAGCACCACCTTCCATTTTTCCTACAAGCATGACACTTAGTGTGCATTGTGTTTTCAACATTACGCAAGAATATATAGCAGTACTTAATGCCGTATTGCCGTATTGCTTTTGATGGTTTTATTGAAGTAGGAATCTCTCTATGCATTTTTATCATGTATACAGTCAGTTTAAGTGCATTCTGCTGTCCTTTGTGTCACGCAATCTGCTAATAGTAGTGCTGGATTAGTGCTTAAAATCTCTCACTCAGCTTTTCTTTAGGTGGTTCTGTACTTTTTATTGACACCAAATTCCTGATAGCTGGATTGTATAATGACAGAGGAGGTATTAAAAATATAGAGTATGCTTAGAAGTGGGGTTGGATCCCAGCTGGAGGAGAAGCTCAGCCTTAGAAAAAGAGCAGAGCAACACAGCAGTGAAAAGTATAGGCAAACAAGTGTCTGTAAGTCGCTGCTTTAATGCTGCTTTTGCTGTAGTTCTAAAGGAAAAGCTACTGGGATGTGTTCCTCAAGACACTTTCAATGTTGCATTGTGAATACAACACATCTGGTATTTATGGTGATAGACAGTAGCCTCATAGCTTATGCCATTTTCATAATTTTATGAAAAAAATGGTTTTGTTTACTTTTCCTTCGTTAGGCTCCCCGTTCAGAAGCTCACACCATCCTTGGTTCTCTTGTTTGCTTTCCAAATATCTACCAAGAAATCCCACTCTTGCGGCCCATTTCAGAAGCCGGTGATATTATTGCCGGAACAGCAGATGTGAAGGTAAAATCACATTTTATTAGTACATCCTTATGTAACCTAACATATTTTTACTATATAGTCTCTTCATTTGTACCATGCACTTTTTGTTTAAAAAATAAACCCCTCCTCCTCTTCAAAACCCCACAACTGCACATATTATATGTACTTATTTGATAAGCATTGCTTTGCTTAACATGCACCATAAAATTAACAAAGCTTAGATCCTGCAAATTACATTTTATTTTCAAGGAGAGTGAACTGGCTATGATCAAATGTGATGTTTTCCAGCCAGATGCCTGTCAAGTCAATTCATTAGATGATGTTGGTGGTATTATTTAAAGTGTCCGTTCATTGTCTCTGTGTACATTAGCTTGTCCTGGAAGAGATGTGGGGTGTGCATAAGGGGAGATATTTTTTGCCTTATTGGTATTACAGTAAGATGTTAAGAAAATACAACTGTTAGACAGAACCATCAACTTACATGAATGGTTTTTCCCTAAGAACTGATTTCAGTGCTGGATGGAAAACTTTGTAGTTTAATGACCTTCACAGCAATACTCTTGGTGGGAAAAAATCATGCACACTGTCCCAAAAAGGCCCAACAAAGGTGACATGGAGCATCACTTGCAGGTAAAATCTGTCCAAATGGTTGCCCTCGTACAAGCCTCTGTTGCTTTTCGATAAACTTGAGGGACTACGCTGATCCACTGCACAAAGCTAGGTGAAGCTGGGGAGGAATCCCTGAATGCCTCATGCAGCCTGAGAAGGTAGAATCAAAGACAATACAAAACCCTTAGCGTGCTTGGCTGCTGTTCTTACTTTCTCAGAGAGTCATCGAAGGTGTGTTAAAATGGTCTTGTGTCTTTTCTGTACTGAAAAACACACTAAATTTTTCAAAACATGGCTTGCGTAGAACTTAAACACTGTGGGTCGTATTATCAAGTGTTCATCGCTCATCATTAGTAAATACTCATCAACTCTCAAAATGAATTAGTTTCTATCTTGCTGACTGTACGTGATTTTAAGTCGATTAGATTTATCCACAAGGGCATGTATGTTTGAGTTGTTATCAGTAAGTATTTCTCCCTTGACAAAATAAAATTGACATGTAGTAAAAATGCTTTAAGAATAGGCTGAGAATTAAAGTTACTTCACTTGTAACTATGTCAAAATTAAACAACTTTAAATGAAGTGGCTGTATGAAAACGAAGCTTATTCCAATTTATTTTATTATTTTAGTGCTACCTCATAAATATTTTATTGAAGAATGCTACAGAGGAGCCAAGTGAAGCTGCAAGGTAAAACATTGAGTAAAAGCTGGGAAAGTCTTTCTCACTAATGAGCTTTTTGGTACTTGTACAGCTGAGTTGTTACTACTGCCTTGTGGTTTGATACTATTTGGATGGGTTATTCACTTTAGCCCTATTGAGATGAGATTCACTCTGCACCATGAAGGTGTTGACCTGTTGTGTGACCTGAGATAGGGAAAAGAGAGATCATGTATTTGTGCATTTCCTTCTTTTTCTTTTTCTGGTTTGGTGGTTGTTTTTTTTTTCTTCCTTAATACTCTTCTAAAACTTCTGACAAAAGCACTTTTTCTTTTAAAAAAGATGCATAGCCATTTGTGGCCTTGGAGTTTGGATATGTGAAGAACTAACGCAGTGCACAAACCATCCCCAAGTGAAGGAAGCAATCAATGTCATAGGTGTGACACTAAAGGTAGTACTATGACAGTCTCTGTAATCAATAAACATTGCGTAAAAAAGGTATTTTCATTTTTTAAAAATAGTTGCTGGTTATACGGAGCACAATCTGTCGGTTTGTCTTTTCATTGCTTAAAGCACTGACAGGATGCTGCTAACACACAACTGCTTGGGACCTTTTGCATAGCGTTAGTGATAAGGCATTGGCCGTCTTCAAAAAGATGTCTCCCAGTTCTGAACCTTTGCATGTAATTAGTAGCTCATTGTGTTCAGTGAGCATTGTTCAGTTCCTTACTGCTCCTGTGAAGTTGCAGAGGAGTATATGCACAGTTGTTCAATGTCACCAAGGTAATATCCTGTAGAAAAGTGCAAAATATTTGCTAAAATAGCATGTAATTATGTGTCTAAAGACCCTGTCTGCAACAGACCAAATCAAGATTACATAGATAATGTCAAGCCTGCTGTTTCCCTATACTGACAGTGTGATTTTGCTACAAGAACAATTTTTATAGTTTGTATAGATGCAAAATAATTTAAAATATATAAAAACTGAATGCATTGTGTTGTATCTGGATATTTTATTTTGCTTTTAATCATCTTTTCTTTCAGTTTTCGAATAAACTGGTAGCTCAAGTAGCCTGTGATGTTCTTCAGCTGCTGGTTTCTTATTGGCAAAAGCTTCAAAAGTATGAATCCTCTCTGTCCAGAAAGATTACTGAAGTATGTCAATTTCTTTAAAATGTTTGTATGGAAATCGTATGAAAAATTGTCTTAATTCCTTAATTCCTTACTTGAGCTAATGTAACTGTGACTTTATGTTAACTTTTTCTTCTTCTGCAATTATTGTTAGGAGATGTACTTGCTGTAGTCCTAGGACCAGTGTACTCCTCTCATTTTTAGTGATTTGTTTCCAAAATGCTCAATAAAACTTTTCATTTTACTTGCACATTGATTTACAAGGGCAGTTAGATGCTCCTAAGAGAATTTAACCTTTTTTTATACCCTGTTCAAATTAAGTTAATGCTCTGTCTTTATAGTGAAAGAAGTTAAATGTCTTTCTGGAGTTTTGTTTGTTTTGATGTAGATCCTTGTGGCCACTATTGCATTTCTTTTGCCGAGTGCTGAATACTCCTCCGTGGAAGCAGATAAAAAGGTACATCACTGAAAAGAGCAGTCTTCATTCTTTCTTTGTGCTGTTTGAGATGGTTATTAAACGAAGTTGCTTGGAACCAGAGTCGTATTTTAAACTTTCAAAGTCATGCCTTTAAGTTTGGGTGAATTTAATAGAATATACCTAAATACTGTGTTACGTGTTTCTCTTTAGTTTATAGTTTCACTGCTGCTTTGCTTGTTGGATTGGTGTATGGCATTACCCATGAAAATGCTACTGGAGCCGGTGTCTGCTGGTGTTCTTGAAGATCAACATGCATCCAAAGCTCCTTTACTGGACTATATTTACAGAGTAAGTGTGAGGAGTGAACGTGATTTATTGAGTCTAGATGTTTAAAGACACCTTTCACAGATCCTGTTAGCCACAGAAGCATTTTTAGCAAGCTGTAGAAAATTGTGAATTCTCATAGCATGGGCAGAAGTTGTACAGATGGGAAGTTAAGAATGTAAAATATTACGATGATAAGATAGTGATGTAGAATAGACAGATGATGGTGAAGAGAGTGAAGTAAAATGCTTAAAACAATGAGCAAGGGAAAACAGTCCGTGCAGAACTATTTGAATTATTTGAAATGGGCTGTTAAAATACAAAATAAGTCCTGAAGTGAGCTGTTAAAGTACAAAATAAGTGCTGATGAAGAGTGTTATTTTAAAAATACTGTGTTTAGACATAGATGTTTTTGTAGTATGTCCTGGCTTTTGCAATGTAAAAATTATGATGGGTCACTCCTCATTGAACGTGTTTAAGTGGGTACTGTAATGTACTCTTTATCCAGTGTCATGCTTGTCTACTTGTAGGTTCTGCACTGTTGTGTGAATGGCTCCAGCACGTATACTCAGCAAAGCCATTACGTGCTGAGTCTGGCGGATCTCTCGTCCAGTGATTACGACCCATTTTTGCGACTTGGGAATGTCAAGAGCTCTGAGCCAGCCCAGTGCCACTCCTCCACGGATTTGGGCAACCTGCTCACTGTCGCTGAGGGTAAGAGAGTTCATAGAGTGTGGTGAGGACCAGCATGTCAGTGTTCAGCAGCTAAGAAATAAAGCTTTCCAGGTTACATCTCTTCCTTGAAAATGTGCTTCTCCTTACTGTGTGTAGCAGTACTGTGTTTTCCTTGAAAACTGGGCAGCACTCTTTTTTTAATGAATTTCAGTTGCCTCTGTAATAGGATGTTCGAGTTCGCTGACATTGCTCTTTATGAAGATCACAGGAGAAAGAAAATGACACCAAGGTGCTGTATAGTGAGAAATTTCTATAGAGATAGGATAGACTGAGAAGCTATTTTTGCTGTTGGTACTAATTATAATTTAGTATATAGAATTAAATTAGTATATAGAATTAAATTCAATAAACAAGATAAGCCCCAAATCAAACTTCTTTCAGAAGGGTGCAGCTGCCTTCTTGAATTTTTCAGTAGAAATTACACTGTTGCAATAGATAATTTGCCTGTTCTGAGTGATTTGAGAAGAACATGTATGACTTCGACCAAATTCTGTGGCTGCATAAATATGCCGTTCCTGCCGATTCACAATCTACCTGGGTCAAAAGTCAAAAGAGATTATTTGGACCTGCATACACTATGCCACTAACTTTTTAAAGTCAACGTAAAAGTATGCATCCAAACATAGGAAATAATTTATCTGTAAGTGATTTATCATAGAGATCATATTTATTTCAAACACTTGTTAAAAATAACCTTTAAAACAATGGCTGTTCAACTGTGAATTAAGTCCATTTTAAGTAATTTCATATATTAATGTGCATTAACGTATTTCTGCAGAAGAATCGAAAGTACAGATGCAATACGAAGTGTGATGTAATGTTGGATTGGCAGTGATGCTTTAAAATAGTATTTTCATGTTTTGATACTGTACTATTTTTCAGTCCTACAGCATATTTTCTTTGGTTTTGTGTATGTACTGTTAGTTTTAACTAAAAGGTTGAAAACACTAAAACCTGTTCTACACAGATTTCTTGCTGAGAAGGATGTTTTGTGAATAGCAGAAAGATAAAGTTACGTATCAGATACATTTGTTATTTTAGGTAGAACAAGATGATATGTTAGTGCCCTACAAGTTTTTTGGTTTGCTTATTTTTGAAAAAGAATAATTCAGAGAGTTACTACTGGGAGATTCAGTAAAAGAATAGAGAGCCCTTTTTGTGAGAGGAGGCTGAAGAATCTTGGCTTTTAGGAGCTAGCAAAAGGCTGAAAAGGGATATATTTGTCATTTTAAAGTTCATTAGAAAGTATAAATACCAAGGAAAGATGAAAACACTGTAAACTAAAGAAAAATGGTTTTAAACTAAATACGAACAAAAACTGGGAATTAGAAGGTTTCTGACTCTGAAAGGGGTAATATTCTGGAATAACATTCCAGCAGGAGAAGTGGAGGCACAATGTAACTCGGAGCACGATTGATTTATGAAATAACTATGTATTTGCCTGTGCTGAGGGGAACACCTTGGGATTCACAAAGTCTCTTCCTGCCTCATACAACAAACTTTACCACCACGCTGCTAAAAATTGAAAAGCATTGGTTTTTAGTTGCGTCTCCAGTTTACCTTTGCTTCTTGTGCCCTGTCCCTCTCGTGCTATGATTGCCGTGGGGATGACTGTGGGAATACAGATGGTAAGGAGAAACACCTTCTCCTGCCGGATGAAACTGTAGTGACAGCAGGCGTTGTGGGATCGGTGTGCAGGGTTTTTGCATATTGTGTGGAGTCCTAGATGTGACCGTAGGCTAAATGTCAAAGGGCATGTGGTAAAATAAACTAAAAATGTGTGACAGTTATAATTTCTTGGGATGTGATTGTAAATAGCTTCTTGAACAGGAAGGATTAGGAGGACAACTAAGGCAAGCTTCTGAAATACGACAGAAATTTGCAGATGCTCTTTTTAATTACCTCTTGCTGCTCTTAGTGATCAACTATCTTTTCATTGATCATTTTAGAAAAGAGGAGGAGGAACTTAGAATTGATACCTTTAACGGCGCGGATGGTTATGACTCACCTGGTGAATCACCTGAGCCACTACCCACTCAGCGGAGGCCCTGCCATTCTCCACAGTCTCCTGAGCGAGAACCATGACAACTCCTATGTGGAGTCCTCTGAGCTGTCCTCAGAAGTCTTCCGGAGTCCCAACCTGCAGCTCTTTGTGTTTAATGACAGTACTCTTATATCTTACCTCCAAATCCCCACAGAGAAGAAGACAGACACTGAACCAGCAGCATCCCCCTCGGACGTAAGGGTAATTGTCCGAGATATCTCAGGGAAATATTCTTGGGATGGCAGAATACTGTATGGACCTTTGGAGGGCTGCCTTCCGCGGCAGGGCGCAACGAACACGTTTGTTATCTCAGGCAACTCTGAACACCACTTCATTTCCCAGAAAGACATTTCTCAGGTGGAAGAAGGAGAAGATGCTCTTGACCAGTTGCTGGAAAAGATTGGTAACACCAGTCCTGAATGCCTCTTACATCCCCAGCGAAAGCTGAATGAGCCATCGCCACCACCCTTTGGTATGAGCTACGATCAAGAGAATGCGATCACCGAAGCCCTGATGAGGCAGAGTGCCCAGGAAAAGGAGTATATATTTAAATGCGGCTCAGACTTCAGTATGAAGGTGGCCCATCAAGAAGAACCACGTCCTGCCGAACCTCAAGCGTCCTTTTATTTCTGTCGACTGTTGCTAAATGACTTGGGAATGAACTCCTGGGATAGGAGGTAGGAAGAGAGGATTCAGAACATGCTTACCATACTACTACTTTTCTCACTTCTACCCCCAAACCTGTACGCGCTTAAGAAAGCGAGAATTATATAGCTGGGTGGTAGTCAGAGCACACTTTTGAACTTTTACGTATACTTGCTTCAGCGATTATTTTAAATAGATATCTGCAGATTGCTTATAGTAATAATTAAAAATCTTTTGAATCATGCTAATTTGATTTCCTTCTCTTAGGTATTTGAGTGAGAAAATGCTGTATCTGTACTATACTGCATTTTTCTTCAAATCTTTTTTTATATATTTCTAGGAAAAGCTTTCATCTTCTTAAGAAAAATTCAAAATTACTGCGAGAACTGAAAAATCTGGATTCCCGCCAATGGTAGGCAATGTTTATTAAACACACCATTGATTAGGTTAGCGTTTCCAAAGAAAGAATAAGTACATCACCAAAACCAAAAAATCATTAAAGTCGCATGTACTAGCAATACAGATATTTGTATGAAAAATGGTTGGTTTGTTTCTAAAGAGTTCTGTAGCCTGAACAGACAAGCTATTTTCACTGGTACTGTATACAAAGAATTCAAAATCAGTAGCAAGTAATAAGATACAGCAACCTATTTCCTATTTTCTTTAGCTGGGAGAGGAGGGAAGAAGTTTCAGAATTTTTTTGTGACCTTGGCTCAACTCACACAAAGAACTGTTTTCTGCAGGATGATGGCTGTGTCAAGAGCAGTTCTTTAAGGGGTAATCTCCCTACAACTACTCTACAGCCAGGTAGTGGCAGAAAAGAGTTCTGAATATTCTCTTTTATTTTTCATTACATGACATACAGCTATTTGAAAAATGTCTGCAGCATTGCAGAGTTTTGATTTTCTTGCATCCCAACAATTTTCATACCAAATCCACTCAGTTGTTTTCAAAGACGACAACTGTCAGCCTTATAAAACTCAACCCGGGATCTGAAAGTCAATAATGTTTTTCTTTCTTGTAAATCATCACCCTATAATTAAAATTCTGCAGGTCAAATTATGCTCCCATTAACACCTGTGCAATCTTGCTGTCTCTGGCAAGGTTGCACAGATGTAGGCAATTAACCCTGTAATTGGAACTTGGTCATCAATTCTTTTGCTGATGCATGGAAGGAATAGACTCGGCTCTGCTCTGTGAACTGTGGTGTCTCTGCAGTGTGGTTACAGGGAAAGAAATTGGTGAAAATATATTTCTGCAACTGAAATTGAGTGATGTATTTGTGTGCATAAAAGAAATGGACATATAGAGTTAAACATGGTCACCTGTTCATAGCTTTTGAGTGCAGGTGTTCTAAAAAATAACTTTGAGCTAAACCTTCTTTAACTTTTGTTTCTTTTTATATCTAATTACAGCCGTGAAACTCACAAGATCGCAGTGTTTTACATTGCCGAAGGACAGGAGGACAAATGTTCAATACTGTCCAATGCAAGGGGAAGCCAGGCATATGAAGATTTTGTTGCTGGACTGGGCTGGGAGGTAATAGTCATAAAGTTAGGCAAGCTAACATACTTGATCTGAAGACCTACAAAAATCAATGTAAGCCAATTAAAATACGTAAATGGAAAACAAACTGCTTATATCACTGCATGATTTTTAACTCTAAAAAAACAAGGATAAGTTTTAATACACACTAATTTTCAGCAGTACTTAAACAATCACCTTTGTAGCAGAATTCTATAAATCCACGTGCTACTTCTGGATGATTGCATCCTTCCTGTTTCTGATGGACACGTGGTGCTGCAGTGGACATCTCTGCTTTCTGCATCATTAAGAGCTGTACCATAATTTTACCTTAATTTTAGCTCCTTTTAGCTCTTCACATGATCAGACCACTTACCCAACCACGTGACTGCTTTTCGAAGGACAAAAATGTTTGGTTTTAGTTTGCATTGTTGAAGTGATGTGTCAGTAACCTAAATGACATGAACATTTATGTGTTTTGGAAATACATAGTAGCTGTATTTCATGTTCAAGGATTTAAGTGACATGAGGTCTACAGGGAGAGGGTAGCATCTTCAGGCTGATGCAGTTGGGAAAACAAACAAGCTTTTGGACACAGGCTTGTTTTCAGATAGGCATTTCCTCTGAATAATCTTCTAGAACAATTTCTTGTAACGTTTTTCTTTTTGTAAAAATCTTCAATTTCTTTTTCAGTTTTTCTGATTGTTATGTTTTCTCTGCACTTGATTTCTCGCTGTGTATGCTTTGAGTGGGCTTTCTAAGCCATGCATAGCCCTTAGAGCAGCTGCACATGACAGAATGCTTCCTTGTTGTTGTTTGCTGGAAGGAAGGTAAAATAGCCGTATAGATAATGACTCAGTACCTAGTTAAGAGATGTTTACTTATAGTAAAAGTCAAATACAGGAATGGGAAACAGACAGATCTAACTCAAAGATCACAAACCTGTAGGG
>NW_009648550.1:526947-588259 GCF_000708025.1 Charadrius vociferus | reverse complement strand
AGGGAAAGATTTCTCTTTCTCTGGGAGGGCTACAGAATTCTAGAGTAATAAATCCACGAAGTCTTGATATGTAAATAACTACTGGTTATTCATCAGTCTTTTCAAATTTCTTCTAACTTTCAATCAAACTTTCTTCTAACAATCAATCAAACAGGTTGATCTTTCAACACACGGTGGGTTTATGGGCGGCCTGCAGCGCAATGGCAGCACAGGACAAACGGCACCCTATTATGCTACTTCTACCGTGGAAATCATTTTTCATGTCTCTACAAGAATGCCATCAGATTCAGACGATTCACTGACCAAAAAGGTAAATAATTTGCTGTGTATTTCAAAACGTTGTCTGTAGTCTTCAAGTGCTTAAATTAAAGTTTAAACTGAAAACAGATTGTGCTAACTGGTCCTAGCAGGCCATCTTTGCTGTGCCACATGGTGCTCTGCAGCTAGATTATCTGAATTAAATGGCATCTAAATTCTGGATTCTGAAACACAATTAACATTTCCATGGTAGCCTCAAATACCTCCATTAGTAATAATATTAGCAATAATTTCATTTGTGTGTTGTCTGCCTGCCAAAACTGTTGTAGTTTGGTAGAACAAAACAACCAAATGCGACGTAATAAAACCTTACAGATGAATCGTCCAGCATGTAACAGAAAAGAAGTGAAAGAGAAGCGACAAGCATAGTACCAAAAGCAGCCAGCTGATATTTAAAGCCATTATCCAGTTATTCACAATTCTGACAAGCAGAGTCTGCTTCAAAGATGGCCAGAACCCAGCCCAAAATTGTGTTGGTATTGGTACTTAACTGTTTGTCTTTCCTAACAAGGAGTGATTTGAGATTATGGTGCTTGCCAACTGCTGCTTAGAGTCAAAGAAGATTTTAGGTGCATACCAAATCTTTGCCTTTTTAATTAGGATTGGCAACTTGTCCTACATAGACTGTTAATGTGTGTTAATAATGCTACTACAGCCATCCAGTCTACCATGTGATACTATTGTGCTCTGAAAATTATGTATAAATATGTCACTGGGTGATTGTATTTGTTGTCCAGCTAGTTTCAAAATAACATGTGCTTTTCCTCGCGATAAAAAGGTGGTATTTCTGATTACCAGTCCCAAAAACCTGCCCAGTGTTTCATAATGAAGCTAGATCCTTTCTATTTTATTGTGATATCTGTCATTAAAAAAAGAAGTCAACAAAATTACATGTTTCTCTTTATGTATGAACTCATTATCTTTGTATTAGTGGATTTGCATGGCTATGGAAAAAAAAAAAGTAATCTGAGTACTTCAGGGTAGAGAAGTAGGGCTGTGGTACATATTAAGAGGCTGTATAGTCTCTATCACTTTACCAAGGTAGGACTATCTGTATTTTTATTGTTCCTGGTCAGTATTTATCTAGCTGCTAGTTAAAAGCTCCAGTGATGAATGCTTTACGGTTTCCCTAGGCAACGTATTCCTATGCTCCACTTTTTGTACCATGAGAAAAATTTTTGTAGCATCTACTTTGTTTCAATTTAAGCCCATTTATTCTTACCCTGTTCCACATGGACACGGAGAACAGAACATTTTGCAGCAGACTTATACATGTTTGAGAACTGCTACCATGTCTTTCCCAGTCTTATTTTTCCTACATAAACTGCGGTGGTTTAGTCTAATCTTCCCTCATAGCTCCTGGATTTTATGGAAGCGTAGCAAAGGCAGTGAAATATGGTTTAGCTGTTGAGTAATACATCATCTGGGAGAGGAGAGAGCACAGTCTGACAGAGCTACCACAAGGGGAAAAATGGGTTTTAATTGCAAACAGTCTATTTTACTAATTCTCCTAATTCCCACCCACGTTAGGGATTAACACAGACATTGAGAGAGTCTGGTTATTCTATTTAATTGTCTTCCCTATGTTTGCTTTAAGAGAATTTCTTCTTTGTGAGAAAGAAAAAGCAAAAGCATTTAGTAGTTGCCAGCCTCCAAATCTTGAAGTGCTAGGAAACAAGGCCAGCTCCAGTACATATTATCCACAGAAAATACCGCAAAGTAATTGCTTTAAGACTTTAAAAAAACACCCTTAAATCTGCTATAGGAATGGAACCCTGCAGGGATCAAACTGTGTATTCCTGTAAAGCAGGACAAAGCTCTGAGCAACCTAATGGACCTCGGGAGCTGGCCCCGTTGTAAGCAGTGGGTTGGACCAGATGACTTCCAGAGGTCTTTTTTAACATACAATGTTCCATGGTTCCATGCTTTTGCACAGAACGGTTTTGTTTAATTTAACACAGCTCTTTTGTAAGCAAGCATGTATTTCTGTGCAAATTAGCATAAACTTCTTAACACGTTTTACAAAACTGCAGCTAAGAGTGGAGGCAAGATGCATTTCAGAAGCACTGTAAACTTTCTGGAAGACTGATAGTTCTCGAATTCTTTGAAAATGCTGATGAATGAAGGAGGCTGCATTTGAAATAAGTGTTTTGAGCATGACTGTATATCCAAACCATTTCTAAAGACAATATTAAACTTCCTGCAAGAACTCTTATAACCCTAAAAGTGTCAATTTCTTGAAATTTCACTTGTGAACCTTAGCTGTGGAGGCCATATCCTGAAATACATAAAGGCAAGTACATTGGTGCTTGAGCAACAAAATTCCTCAGTCCGCACAAGTCCCATGTTGATTCTGACAGCCTTTGCATGCGCAGACCACAACTGGCGTGTGTGCTTGAAAAGAAACATGTTCCTGCCTGCAACATGCTCTTAAACAAGGGGAAAACGCATTTGTTTCCCACCCTGACCTGTCGATACTGCTCTTGTGAATTCTGCAATGCCTGATTAACAGACTTGTAATCAAACGCAACGTTGCTTCCGAGATCGCGGCAACTTTCAAGATCATCACAACTATTTTAATACATCCACTTGCTCACTGAACAGCTAGTGCATGCTGGGCTTAAGCCGTCACCGCAGATTATTGGGGCAGTGTATCCAGGTTAAAAGATTATTTTCTATTTATTACTTCTGTCTGTTAATGCTGCTTTTCTGTAGCAGTGTGTGAGAAGGCAGCAGATTATGATGTCATTCAGTACCTGCTCCATTTTAATGTTTGCTGTGATAGAACTATATATGGTGTTAGAGCACCGTATTACTGGGAGGAGAAAATTTTATCATGTTGCCAATCAGGATGCGATGGGGGCCACAACTTTTTCTCTTGCCTTCCCCCCGCTTCCATCAGAGATTGCGTGGCTACTATCTGGGATCTAAGGTCCCCCTTATCTCTGAAATCTATGTCACTTCTGTGGTTTCTTCTCTGCTTATTTTGCCTACAGACAGGCAAAAAGAATTCAATACCAATCAGTGTGCTTGGCTCGCAAGCTCCGGAGCTGAACAGAAGGTCTTACCACCTGCTGGTCAAGGAAGTAGTACAGCAGGCCATAAATTCTGTGGGCTGGGGAATTAAGCAGATGCAGTAATTTTACTTAAATATGTTATTATGGCTCTTTATTTTTACTGACCACAAGAGGATAAATTAATTTCTGATATAAATTCACAAGAATAAGTGCACTTCCACTGAGGATGAACTTGGCCCCTTATTTTTGTGCAGTATAGTTGTAATTTGCAGTTTGTATTCCTTTATTTGAGGTATATGCTGACATATTATATTGCTCGGGGAGGGCGGGGGGAAGGAAAAAACCTCTCCAAATAAGTCTTAACCCTGAAAGAAATATTTCTCTAGTGGAATAATCAAAATTCAGCTGCTGGCTTTTGCTGCGGTAGGGTTCAGCATCATTCGTTCTAAACTTTCTTTTTTTTTTATCCAGTTGTCTTGTGGCAAGAATGAAAATCAATCATAGTAACAGCATCCTACCGTCCCCTGCCTTGTTCTAGCTAAATTGTACCTAACGGTTTAAAAATGAGCTGTAAAATTTTTAAGTGATTTATTCCATCTTCTCCATTGTCATAGCAGAACTTTTTCCAATTCAGAAATCTGGTTGCAACCCCATACTGAACTCTTGCTCCTTCGCTGCAGAAATTTGTTAGCTAGAGCTAGATTAGATTTTTAGCAGCTAATCTAACTGCTGTAGGGGTTTGCAAAGTGGGGACAGAGCTGTGCTATTGGATTTGTCCAATTCATTTGACTCCAGGACTATAATTGCACTTATGTCTTACAAGGCTTTTATAGCCTAGGGCTGGCGAGCAGCAGAAAAACAAATTGGCAGTGATACAGTAAGAGTGAAAGGGAATGAAAGGCACACATTATCAGTCTCCAGGCAGCACTGTTCTGGCAGGAAGTTTCTTGGTTAATTTACAAATAAAACTTAGATTTTAGGATGGGTACACTGTCAGCCAGACAATGGGGATGTCAGGCCCGACTGTTACTTAGCAAAAGTAGCAGCCATGCCTCCCCAAAAGCAGAAATTCTTCAGTCAAACAGACGACTCCTCTCTGGAGCCAGCTGGCTGTGTAATGCAATTAGCGGGGAAAGGAGGTCAGGCCATTAGGTGTGTACCGTGACCAGTGTCAGCGGCGGCGTGTTGCCTGGCAGGCAGCGTGCAGCCCAGCCGAAGCGGGGAGCCTTGAAAACTATTTGCTCAAGCGAAGGGGAGCGTGGGCGCTCGGCGAGCCTCCCAGCGCCCGGGCTGCCTGCGCGGCTTCTGGAGCTGCCGGCTGCGCTCCCGACGCCCAGATTAGGGCTGAGGAAACGCAGACCAGATATGATTAACGACGGCGTGACGCACGTCAGAAGCTATACGTTGACCCAGCTTCCAGGCGTCGAAGGCTCGGCGTAGCTGTGTCTGAGCGTGTGCAGCTGAGAATGTGTATATTTTGTTTGTGTTAGCGAAACTGCTTTTATGTGCAGGCTAAAAATTCATGCGCTGTCAGCTCACTTGGGGAGGAGAAGCAATTGCAGTTTCAAGAGCTGCCTTCCCGGAGCGTTTGTAGGGAGATCATTCAAGTCAGCAATAAACCTAGAAAATCTGACTGCTTGTGGTTGAGCTGTTCTGTTGTTTGGTTTTGCTTTTTAATATGTATCTTATTTCCTGGCTGCTTTGGGATTATTTTTTTTTTAATGTATTCTTTTCTTTTTTTCCCCACCCCTAAGCTGCATGGAGAGCATAGCACGGGACTCTTGCTCCAAACGCATCATCTGTGTTGCTTTGGACCTTTAAGCAAAACTTGCTTACGTCCATCAGGGTATTGAGTCTACCCCACAGCTTATATTTTGAGTGAGTGATACAGGAAAAGCAGCTTGCTTCTTGTCACTGATAAGATTATTATCGTGTTTTGTATCAGTGAAATGATCTTTCAAGAACAAATATTTTTTTATTAATACCAATTTTGTATTTGTAACGTTAAGCCTTATAAATGCGATGATTAAGGATGTATGACTTCAAAACAATGACAGGTAGTAACTCAAGCTTTAAAATGAGTTACTAGCACGTGATGAGGATCATAGCAAAGGTAGTAATTTATTATCACGTGATGTTTGCAAGATTTTGAGCTCATAGCCGTCACTTCCTATCTCAAACAAGCACAGCAAGCATCGCTTGATCTAATTTCTCCCTGTTTACTGAATTTTGTTCTCTCGGATGTGATATAGGTCCAAAATGTTTCGGGATTCTTCAGTATGAAAAGAATTTGATTATTATCAGAATAGTTCCTTGTGATTTAAAAAGGGTCTCTTAAGGAGTATTTGGACGTGTTTTGATTATTGTAGTGATACGTGCTATTTATCACTCCAAAAGCAATAGGAGGCGAGGCAGTACAGAGCATTTTCTTCAGGGTTTGTTTTTGTAGAAAGAAGAGCTGTGTTCAGTTTGTGAGTTGCCCTATGCAACTGGACAATTGCATCACCTCACAGAATTCTGTTTCCATATTTATTTGCTGTTTTTTTTTTAAAGCAGAGGTTGCTAAATCCCACCGTTGTGGGCTTTCTCTGTGTTGCGAAGCTAGTGCCAGAACTCACTCTAGTATCAGGATGCGTTGGGTTCAGCGTGATAAATTGTGGGCACTGCTTACAAATACCTCGCCGTTGGGCTGCTCTGAATACAGCTGGTGTGAGCTGGGTCCTTCCGTCGCTCAGCTTTCATAGAAAATTACAGCTCAGCTTCGGCTGTGTGCGAAATAGCCTTGCCAAACACTTAGATCCTCAGTATGTATAACCTGTTGTGCACAAAGTCTTGTAGCTAGACGGATTTTTGGGTTTTTTAAGACTAAACTTTACATCTTGCTTTTAATCACTTTTAAGGCGACCTAGCTGCATTTGTTCACAGAAAGTGAAACCAGGATTTTGTCGTATGAAAGAAAATGACTACTTAGTTTTGTATTTATCAGTCTGCACTGTGATATTATCAACATAAGTATTTGCTTGTATGTCGCTTTATTTTTTACTGAGCAATCGGAGAATGCACAGAGTTCAGGATGATAACAGCAATTTTTTGCAAGAAGCTTTAGTAATAGTATTGTTAATGTTTCCATGTTTTTATAAGATACAAATTGCTTATATTTTCTTCAAGCAGAACTAAACAAGTCTTTTATTCATAGGTGTAAATAAAATAAAACTCTTTATCGTGTTTTATTTAAAACAACCTGAAAATCGAAATCATTCTATGAACTTTGTTTTATTCTGCTAGAGTATAAACTGTAAGCGAACTTTGTAGTCTTTAACTGTTTTATTCTTGTACTGTAGCATGTTTTTGCATGTTTCCTCTTAGAACTAGGGTACAGTTTGCCACTGAATCCTGTAGGGGTGAAATCCTTTACTTTTAAAGGTGCTACCTGATTCTGAAGAAGGAAAATGCAGTGATACAATGTAGGCTGATGCAAGGCGTGTGGAGATTACTTAGTTGTTATGTACCCATGAAAATCACTACCTTTTTCTTTCCTTCCCCCCCCTCCCCGCCCCAGCCGCGCACAGAGACAGTGAAGAAGGCAGCGCTACGTTTTGGCTTCTTTGTTAGGTCTATTGTGCCCATTGTTCCAGGGGCTAGCACCAAATTGGGGGGGTGGTCTTTTAAGCTTCAAGTGGGACTTAAATTCTCTTTATGCTTTGGGCTGGCATTCTGCATGTGGATTAAATTTTAACTTTAAAGCTTACAGTTGAAACTATTGTGCGTAGCTTGTATGTGATTGCCAAATACTTTTTGCCATCTGTTAGATCACCTCCAGTTCCTCCCATAACAAAGCAAACACACAGGCTTTCAGATGCATTTTGTGTATGTCATGTTTAAATTTTATCCATATTTTACACACCTCTGCTCCAAATAAGAAAGTAACTCTCACAGTATTTCCCGTTCTTCTCTAATTCACATTGCCCAAGATATTCTGCGTACGTTTTCAAACAAAAGTCCTCTCCAGACAGTCAGCCAGGAGATATTTGTAATATAATAAATTCGGTAATAGTGGTTCATGATGGAAAGTTTCTTGACATCCTGAGTCAAGGCATTTCATATTTCTGTGACGGCTACATTATTTTAGCTGGAATATGATGTTCTGTTGGTTAATGTTTTGTTCTAGTAATTCAGATTTCCATCTTAAATTATTGTAGGTAATGTACATTTACATATTGTGCTAATGGCTAGTTTGATAATTACTTAATTAAGCCATCAGACAACAATGCGTTCTGAATGAAGCAAATTATTTAGCTGATCTTTTCATGAGCAACTGGAGAAAAACAGTATTTTAACTTTTTCTGTAATGAAATATTTCTACTATTGAGCATTGTAATTCAATTTGTAAGCCATGACCCCTCATAAACTGTTGTTATCACTCTGATTAATAAAGAGCCAATTTGCTGTTGCAGCTTCGTCACTTGGGAAATGATGAGGTTCACATCGTCTGGTCTGAACACACCAGGAACTACCGCAGGGGCATTATACCGACAGATTTCGGAGATGTTTTAATTGTTATTTATCCAATGAAGAATCACATGTTTTTCATAGAGATCATGAAGAAACCGGAGGTATGTTTTGACTGCTTTATTGGCTCTATCGTATGTATTATGCAAGTGAACAACTGTTTTGTTGCTTAAATAAAGCTTGGTGGTTTAGAGTTTGGCTTTGTTTTTTTTCCCAGCAAATACAAAACATACCCTCTCCATCTCAGTTTAAAAGTATGCTGAGCAAGGACCTTTTGCTTTTAAACTAGAATTACTACTAGAGATCGAAATGGCTACTAATTCATTTTATATTCATGCTTAGCGCTTAACGAAATATTTAGATTCTCAACCCATGGGAGTTATTGTACAAAGAAAATGTTTAAAATCATTGTGAATTTCCGATGTGACACGATAAAAGTGAAATAATAAAGATCTAAGTTCCTCAGTTGCTATTAATTCACCCCATACGGCTTGGTTACTGTTGTACATATGGTACCGTGCATAACCTTGCATGTTTTTGAGACCCTCATCATAATCTGACTCAACAGGCATTGGGTGTAGGCATTGGATATCCTTACATCAAACAAAGCATTTGAGGTTTATTTTTTTCTGTTGAAATCGTTGTTATGCGACCATGTTTTAGACATTTTTTTTGAAAGAATGGATTTTTTCATTTGGAAAATGTCAGAGAGGGGTGCGTGTATGTACACATGTGTAGATGTATAAAAAAAGCTACTTAAATAAATGCTTGTTTGGTACACTTTGGATGCAAAAATTATATAAAATGTAATTCGTGAAAGAAATCGGTGTAATAAATACCGTTTCCCTTATATGAGGGACAATATTTGTCCAAGAGAATAACCAGCTGTGGAAGAATGCATATATTAGATGACATATTTACCCGCTGTATACAATATTTTTCCAGTTGTGAATGACAGAGCTATTACGTATTAACAACCAGCAGTTTGCCAGTAGACATTTCAAACCTGAAAATATTTATGAATTGAAGTAGCGGGGTGTTTTCCTACACTTGGTTTTGAGGTCCGTAATTTACTTCTCGGGAATTTTAGCTTTTAATGTTCCATCAGGAAAATTGGAATTTAGCCTTACAAACGTGCTTGGAAATTCTAAGAACCAATTGAGAAAAGCTATGTCATCTTACATATTAGTCAAAAATACCCAACGGGCAGAAAGAATAATAGCTAACTGGAAATTTAGTGTTATCCCTACATTTAAAGTACAAACCATTACAATGTAATAAAATTAATCCAGACATTTCCAGGGCAAGTGTGGCTGACCTTTTGTTCACCAGCTACTGACCCCAGGGTGAATGAAAGAGGCTTGCAGAGAGAAATGTCTGTTGTTTGGCTTCAGTCCCTGGTATTTAAATTGCATTCCCTAATCAAATGAAAAGGCTGTCCTCTCTATCAGGTTACAGAATCCATGGCAACATTTGGCCTTTTATATACATAATGTTAGCCTTTTTGTTTGCATCTAAGTAGAGACACCTGGAGCAATGTTAACATTAACCGATTTAGCATTAATAGCTTCATTATATAAGAATTTCTGATCAGATAGCTGTTACTTTTGTTATATTGCTTCAGCTTGTATTGTTTTCATTTTTTATCTCCCTGCTTGGCAACCGGGCAATGATTTGCAAATTTTTTTTGTCTTGATTAATTAAGCAATATAATTATCAGGAACCGTGATGCAGTCTTTGCTCGACAAAGCTTCTGAGAGAAGACAATAGTAAGTCTGTTAGTGTGAATGCATTCCACGCGTCACAGATGCATGAGGATATTCTGAACAATGAGACGAAAAGCTGCCTGCAAAAGAGGACAAAGAATGCCAGGCAGACTCTACACACTGCACATACCGCCAGGGACATACTGCGGGTTCCCTGGGACACAGATGCCTCGTTAGATTGCAGCTAGTCATCAGAGATTAATTCTCAGCCATTTGGTACAATAATTTACCCATTCCCCACTCTTTTAACTAGTGCTGCTTGCTATAGAGGGGAAGTCTTTGTGCTCAAAAGGTTTATTTAACCTTGCCTACTTGTACTGCGTGCAACAGAAATAATTATTTTTTTCTTGGAAATTGTAATGAAGCAGGTGTTTGCAATGGGCTGAATATTAATTTTTCTTTCATGGATAACTTGCATTGACGTTTGGAGTACTCAAGGAAGGGGATATTTCCCTTTACTCTTTTTTTTTTTTTTCATTTGATTCCTGTCACAGCATAATATATTTTTTTTGTAACCATTCAAAACACTGTTTTCCTCAAATGGGTATTTAATGCCAACTTACAGAAAAGTACTGAGCAGGGAGCGTGTCCCTTATGTATTCAGTTGGTCTCTCCCCTCAAACTCCTCGTTAAGGCAGAGCCCCCTGTACAGATGGAAGCTGACGATATGCGAGTTCCATTGACTTTAATGACCCTCGTCATGGCCGGTAGATCTGCTCGGGAATTAATAATTCTGAGCTTTGTGTCCATGCGGGCGGATGGTCCGGTTGTGTTCTCGCATGGCAGAGGGCTCTTGTGGACCCCAAGCCCGCCGGGGAGCGGCAAGGGCTCCTGGCTCCGCTGCTGCTGTAAGGCAGGGCAGCGGTGCATTTGCAGGTTTCCGGAGGGTTAGCCCCGCACATTGAAAAGCCGCGAACCAATCTGGGGAAATACTGGTCTTGGTTCTGGTTTCATGTGGGTTATGCTTGTTTTTCTTTGGTAATGTAAAATTAGTCGCTCTCATACAAAGTCACTTCCATGCTTTGCGCTATTTTTTTTTTCTGTCTGCCAGTGTATGCCAACTTTGGGGCGCGAGAAATGTGTGCTTTTTGATAAAACACGTGCCTAGGATGCAGTTTTTGAAATAATCTGTTTGATTATTTGAAGCATGCTTGAAAAACACATTTTTCCAAATGTCACGAAAAGCACTCTGAAGAGCACCCACTGCACTCTTACCTCTGCGCTGTGGGGACGGAGTTCAGGGATGCTGAGGAAAGCTCTCAGGTCTTAGGGTTCAGCTTGAATTAGCCTACTTTTCTGTTTAAAAGCAGCTCTAGAGTAAAGTATGATTTGTTGGAGATTGACTATTAAACTTTCAGAGAAAACAATTAGTAAACTTTTTTTTTAATGTCAGACAGATTGGAGCTATTTTTGATAAATCTGCTAGAGAGTGCCCACAAAGATATTTTTTTTTTTAATATGAGCATATGTGTATATGTGTATGTATTTATATGCACACATACATAAGGTGTACAAAATATACACACCTTGTCTAAACTTTAAGTATATAAATTCTGTAAGTCGTGTAAGCAAAAATGGCTTGTCAAAAAGCCCGACAATGAATTTCCCTGTACAGTAGCATATGTAAGTGCTAATCTGACTTTAAATATCTAGTATTTGTGTGTTTGTATAATTTTAATACTAGCACATACTTAACCTCCTTATTTGCACTTACATGAAAACACAGTTTTACATTTTTTTTTCCTCCTTTTGTTGATACTTGTAAACAGAGTATGTGTTAAAAATTTCACTTAGAAATGTTATTGCTTAAATAGGAAAAACTTAATGCTCTAGAACATCATCACGTTGGTGGCATAGTTTTTTTTCCTGTCACCTTTCTTTCCAACTGCCTAGATAGTAATGCTAGCATAAAAAAAAAAAAAGAGGCCAAAACCACTATGGAAACATTTTACACTAATCTATTTTTTGGGGGGTGGGTAATTATTTTAAGTAAAGGAATGACAAAATAACTGTGTGAAAAGACAGCTGTCATTTGCAGATGTTATATTAAAACCAAATTTCTTCTGTAATTCATTGCCACTTCTAATTAGAGGAATTCCCTAGATGCAGGGGATTTATATTATTCCCTTTGTCCATTTATTGAATGACTGTCACAGTCACCCACAAGCAGTTGCAGAAGAATAATAGAGGGTATTTATTTATGTGATAAGCCTCTGTACAGATGGAAAAAATCCATAGCTTAAATATTGATAATTGCTGCTAGCTTCTGTTTAGGGTTTTGGTTGGGGCTTTTGCGTTTTTGTTCAGGGTTTTGGTTTTTTTTTTCATTTTGAGTTTCTGAAAGGGAAATAAGTTTGACTACTTGTAAATACTAAAATTTATTATATATTTAAGCGTTAGGTTAATGGTTGGACTCGATCATCTTGAAGGTCCCTTCCAACCTAGATGATTCTATTATGATTAAAATTTTCTGGGTTTGACATGGCAAAGTCTGTTATTTGCATGCAATTCTGGACATGTTTCACTTTTATAAAGTATCTACTTAGTATAGCCTTTATCTGAAGAGCCATATGTCACCAATGACATTATATGGTGGTTTCCTCTGGAGGTAGCCCTGAAGGAACGGTGTTTTAACAGCTTGCCGTGCTGTGCTGGGATAGACCTTGTTTGTGCCTGTCCCAGCCGTCTTTACTGGGAACTGCCTCTGAGAGGTGGTAGTTTTCTGCCATCTCCTCTGCTTTCCACAGACCTTGTTATTTTGGATCAGCTCCATTTATTTTTCTTTCCTTTCGTGAAGTCTATGGAAGGAGTTTATAGAGGATTATCTGAAACAAATATTTCTTTGCAAAAACTCCTGCAGTTGTCAGATTCAGCCAGTAAATCAGGGTCTCCTGTTGGGGATGCAAGACAGAAAACAGCTCTTATTATCTATTCAAAATGGAATATCGATTTCAAATTTGTAGACAAATTTTGTTCATATGCATAATAAGCTAATGTTTGCCCAGTTGAATATTCTGTGAAATGGGTGTATATATGTAAAATATATACTGATGGAGTTAAAAACTTTAAAATAAAAAATTAGGGGATTAATATCACATTGGAGGTTTCGGTGTGGAAAACAATGTGGTCATACCATTTTATGGCAAAATAATGTAGTGGTCTTCTGTAGTGGGTCTGATGCTTATTATTCCAAACGTCAATAATATAATGCAAGATACAGTATGTTATGCTAGCAAAGGTACCACCCCACTGACTGTGCTGACCTGGCTGGCTGTTGCCCTGTGGCTACAGCCCGTGGAGCTGGTTGGTTTGTGTTCTTCTGCTGTACTTGGAGGAGTCTCTTTGTGCCCGTGATCTAGAGAGGAGACCCACAAAAAGCTAACGCTTGTAATGTAACCGAATAACTTCACTGTCTAGAGTGGGGCACTGTGGAACTTGCCTCCTCTTGCCTCCCTCACACCTTTCTCAAGCAGCAGATGCCTTGTTGTGAAAATCCCCTGGGAGCTGGGCACATCGTTTCTGCTTGTGATTTTTGGAAGTTGCTCCCGTGCTCTACACTAACCTCCCGGCCTCTGTTGGCTCAGCTTCACATGCGTTGTTTTTATTTTGGGGTCCACAGGTGCCATTTTTCGGTCCTCTCTTCGATGGCGCAATCGTGACTGCAAAGCTGCTGCCGAGCCTCATATGTGCCACGTGCATCAATGCCAGCAGAGCCGTCAAGTCACTCATCCCGCTCTACCAGAGCTTGTATCCTTTCCTCCCGCTGGGGCAAGGCTCCCCTTGGTAGGGTTCTGACTTCTGAATGTTCTTCTGTGGAGAGGTAAGCTTTAGTGAAAATCCTTGCCATGTGGTTTTACTGGAAAAGGTCAAAGCTTTCTCCGCATCAAGCTCAACGTTTTCAGTCGTTCACACCCAGTTGCCATCCGGTGTTTGGAAAATAAGATCATAACATCACAAGAGTGTTCTCACCAGCAGCTTCAGACAAGCTTGCTGGTGGTGGACTTGGACTTAACACTGATGCTTTGAACTGTAAGTAACGATAATACTTAATTTTCTTTCACACTAACAGAAGTTACCTACAGTGTGTATTAGGCTTATACGCAGAGCTCAGTCATATTCTTATCTTATTCAAAGGAGTAGTCCGATTTGCTGTACTTGGACTAATTCCATTAATAAGACAGATGGGATTTGGCCCTAGATACGGATGTTTCAGTTCCCTAATTCCAGTTTCATTCCGGCGACGTCTGTATTTAGGCATTTTCAGAACATATTTTCTAACAATTGCTGGAAGATAACTAGATGGTATGCTTCTCTGTTACAGAAATTGTAGCATAGACTTTTATTTTTATACAGACCACCAGTGTTATTACTGGTTTTCACTTATTCTAGGATTTTCTCATAATGCTGTAATTATGGTAGAAACATTTTATAGCTTGATTTGTTAATCATGTCACATACCTCAAGACCAACCCTCACTGCATTTTGTTTTCTTTGAGGAGCTTTTGATTTGAGTATTTTTCTAACCATATGATTTTGAGAAAGAGTTTGTAAATTAAATGCTTTGATCTTTGAAAGAACATTGATTAATTAATTTGAGACACACATTTTTAAAACACAAAATATCCTCAAAATATTGTTTTTTTTTAAAAAGGCTTAGTTTTATCCAGTATACTTTGCAAAAGTTGTCAGAAATTAAACATTGTGGTTAAATAAATTTGTATTTTATTAACTTCGTCATGTACTCATTTTAAAACAAAGACAGTTGGTGGTTGTTGCATAAGCAGCTGAATGCAATACATCAGCTGCAAAACTGTGGCAGTACCTAACAGATGATTCAAAACTTGCCAGGTTTTCCACTTTTGTTTGATGAGAGAAATCTAGCTAATTGCTAAAATTCTTCTGTGCAGAATTTAGCTTAATCCATCTGCTTCTGTAGTCAATGTATAATAATAAAATAGCAGTGTAGTAAGATTAACATAAGTAACAGCAGTTACAAGAGTGAAGAGGTCCTGATGCCTCTTATTGCTATCCCAGCACCTCGCTCCCGGCCGGAGTCCTCTGATTCCTGATCCTGCTCATCTTTTGGCTTTTAACATTTTGTGAGCGAGCAGCTCTCACCCGCCTGCTGTGCTCCTGCTTTCCGACAGAGTCTCTCTCTGGGTCTCTCCTTGTCCCCAGGGAAACACGAGCAGCACAAATATGATAGCACATGCCACTTCTCAGCATATGTTTGAGGTCTAGCTGAAACAGCATCTGTCCCCGGGTTCTTTTCTTCCTTTTTTTTGTGCCTGCTTTTGCACCAACGATATCTGTAGTGAATCAACTGCCGCTTGTCTGTTTGATAAATGAAAGTAGATTGAGAAACTTCTGAAACTGGACAAAGATAATGTGGTGGGAAGATCCCATCAGGATGACACTGGAGTGGGAGAGAAAGTGATCTGTGACTTTTACTTTAGATAATAAAACATTTTTAGATATACTAAAATTCTTAATGAACCAGAAATTGGAATGTAAACATATAGCTGTGTGAAGGTGGTGTTTGAACCTGTCCCACTGCTTTGTCGCTCCCGAAGGGCGCAGTACACTTTGCTCTGGTGTTCGCTTTGCTAACTGCTACGAGGAGGACAGGAGGAAAGCAGGCCCAGCAATTTGAACAGTAAATGAAAGAGTTTAGTAAGTTTGTCAGACTGGAGATGAAAATAACTCAAAGGTGAAATAACTCAAAAAGTATAAATAGAAGGGGAAAAATAAAGAGCAATAATCCTGGAAGAATATTGGGTGATGTTTGGCAGCACCTCAGACGTAACTGCAGTTTGAGTGCAGAAAAGCTTGTGTAAGGCAGAGCTGAGGAGTGGTCTGCCAGTTCTCCTCTGTTTGTCACACGGCTCATGTTAAAAGTCAGCATTCATAATAAGGGTTAGTAGCTAAAAATTTTCTCAATTCAAGTGTGGTTAGAAATTGATTGAGCGCTTCTGGTGTAAATGGTTCGATGGTGATAAGCACCACGGACTCGGTGCCTTATGTTGGAGCAGCGGCAGGGTGTGAAATACCTGCTGGGACCCTGCTCCAAGCGGAGCAGAGGCCGGATCCTCACTCCTGCCTTGGAAGGTGTGAGGGGAATGAGCTGGTCGTGATGCCCGCGGGAAGCGCTGCCTGCGCGGGGTCGTGTGCCGGGGAGCTGGGGCAGCATCTTGCCAGGAGTGACAGCTGAAGTCACTTGTTGGAAAGTCTGTAAACTCTGGTTACAGCTGCACTTGTCAGGGGCTTTAAGGGAAGTGTAATCAGCCACAGAGATTAATTTGCATCTCAATTAGGAAAGAGTCAGGAGGAAGCATAGGGTCTGTTGCTGGAAGGTTGTGGAAGAAATCTCATCAGGCACAAAAGGCTCCCAAGTCTCGGTGCTCCAGCGAGTGGAGGACAATATCCGAGTCCGGTTTCCATGGGGACCAGGACCGCAGAGCCACGGAGAATCTTGCTGTGCGCTGTAATCGCTTGGTCATGATGACACAAATTCCACTGTCGTACCTAAATACATTTTTCTGTTGGAAATCTCTTTGAAAATGAGGAAGGTAACTATGGCAGACCACATCAGATTTTTTTTTTTAAATCTACTTTTTATGTTTATGTAACTATTTCTTTTTTAAGGAATTCATTAGGGCAAGAGAACTATTCATTAAGAAATACTTAACTATATTTAAACTTTAGTTTAAAGCCATTCTGGCTACAAGTTCTTTGTATACAACAAATGCCATGCGATGGCATTACACAGCAGCAAAATCAGCGTAGTTAATGCATAGCTCAGTTGTCTTTTGAATGCTTAAAGCTTGGTTGTCTCTGTAGCTGCTGCAATGTTTACATGGTCATGGATGATTATACATTAGTATATGTTCAAAATAACCATTTTTTCAGGAGTGCATTCATTCTTGGTGCAATGAAGCATCGAGACTGAGCGGCTGCAGACTGTACTAATTGATGCTCTCGCCATCCTTAAGTAACTGTTGAGTGCAAGGTAATGTGTTTCAGCAGCCTCACCAGTCTGCTTTTTCAGGCAATAATGTTTATTTCAAATATGCCTGTGTGTTTTACGGAAATAGTAAACAATAAGGTAGCTTAAATTATGTAAGAGCAAGGAATAATAATATTTGAACTTACTAAAATTGTTGTATAAAAATTACATATTTATGCAAGTTTGTGAGAGCATTAAAGCCACCTTTTTATGAGCTGGGGAAAGGAAGGAACAACTAATCTCACAGACGAATAATTATTTATCAAAACTGAAGTTCCTCTTAATTAAACCCAGTTAAAGCAGAGATTGCTAATTGTCATTATTTAAGAGTAATGTGACTATATAAGCAGGATGCCTTAGGACGTAAGAGCAGGGATGAAAAACAGTGCATCTGTAATTTGGTGCTTTGGTAACTGTAGTTGGATTGGGCAGGACCCCCTAAGCAAGGACCTATTCCGGTTCCAGTAATGTTGACTGTTTCGAAAAATGGTAAGGGTGCTGAAATAAAACTGCATTTTTGTGCTCTCTTCCAGCTTATATTAAATCAGTTGTATGTTGAAAAGGATTTTTGAAGATTTATACATTCTGAAGCTGCAATAGTGCACATCTTTGGGAGCTGGTCTCGTTTGTAAAGATTAATACTGGGGGGGGGGGAAACAGGGTCTGTATTTAAGTCTTTATTATGGGTCTGGTTTACAGCTGCAGTTTAAGCTGACAGTTTTTAGGCTCAGGTGCTAGTAAACCTCAAATTATGAAAATGTAACTAAGTCTGCAGGTGTCAGGCGCTTTGGTTGGTCCATAATTTAATGTCGGTCTCCAAAAAGACTTTGGGATTTGGGGATAGTGATGTCTGAGCACAAAGCTCCCCATTGAATACATAGGGAAATGCAGTTTTGACTACTCAGAATCCAGATTATCTTTCAAAATGGAGTAATTTCCTTGGTCATTGAATTAAATTGTTCTTGTTCAGAGACTTGTAAGTTGGTCTCAGGGTTTACTTATGAAATTTCATAACCAGGATTCTTATTCTTTCCCATGTCACATGTTTCATAATAACAATAGAGGTAAACATCCTGGATTCTTATATCTTTTATAAAGTTCTTTTTTTTTTTTTTTTTTAAAAAAAAAAGTACTGCAAAATTATCTTCACAATTAAGACAGCCTTTCTTTAAATTGCATTGGCTGAAAGATAATAACAAACCTTGTTTGTTTTAGAAAAGGTGGAGCAATGCTTTTTGAGCCTTTTCACCTGCTCCTCAACTGGAAAGAAAAGCTTCTTGGAGTTTGAAAAATGGCCACAGTGATGAATAGGAAACTTTGGTGAATTGCGGTTATGATCTGTGAAGTTTGTGAAGTGGCCCCAGGTACTTGGATGTAAATGCTTGTGTCTGTGTTTCCCCTCTTCTACTGAAAAAACTTCTTTTTAATTGAGAAATTATTTGATTTTGAAGAAAATTAGGAGAGATTCTGACAAGTCTGAAAAGTTACCCCAGATTTTAACAGCTTTTTGTAAGCAACCTACTGGAGGGTAGAAAATATCCTTATGTGCAAGCACCAGTTGGCTTCTTTCCTACGTTCTTCATTGATTTCTTGTAGTCTTTGAATTATTTTCCTAGCACTTTAAACTTACATGTATGAGTAAATAGGGAGTTAGTTCCTGTTGGGGTTTATTGCAAATTAACATAGTTACTATAAAATTACCTTTTTAAGCAATCTCACTTTTAGGATAAATTGGTTTGGTCTTACAGGAAAAAAGAAAAGGGGGGTTGTTCTTATTCTGCCTTTTGATTCCTGCCTATTTTTCATAATCTTCCGTAGCATCATGATTAGAGTACAGTGCTGCGTTGCTCTACAGGAGAAGAAGAAATAACTGATGGGGTGGGCATGCAGACTCATGGCTCTCAGCCACTATTTTTGCCATCAAAATTGTCCATTTCAGTTAGCTGTGCAAACATTCTTGGAATTGTAATCCTAAAAAATCTCTATAAGCTGTGCTGCTTCTGCCTTATTTCGTTAATATAAACGGAATTATATAAGGGCTGATCTAAATAGTCTTAGTCTGGTAAGAAGAAAAAAATTACCACAGTGGCAGGCTGCAGTATTGTTTCCAAGGTTGTTTGCGTTATTTGTTGTTCATGCAAAGAGAAAACCTGAAGGTAAAAGAGTTTTACATTCTTCTTAGGTTTATCATGGGTGTTTACAGTAATTTGCAGGATCTGTGCATTGGAACAAACAAAAAAGAGCACGATGGGGTTGCATATGCTTTCCATAATCTCTGAGCACTGGATGTCACCATTTCCCTGCTTACGGTTTGTAATCCTGTTTATGGGCCAGGAGAAAACACAGCCCTTACTTTGGAGAAGTAATTTGATACATGAATAACTCTTAAAGTTTTATCCACTGTAATGAATACGGTATGCCTACTTAACTATACCAAACAAGTAGTTCTTTAGGATAAAATCAAACGACTGTCTAAATGCCTAACAAAAAAAAAAAGATAGCCATGACTTTAATTCATTATTTTGCATCCAGATATTAACATATCTACTATATAGTAGTATGTCATGTCTGTAATCACAAAGATTAAGCAAAGAACATCAACTTTGAATTCTGAATGAATTTGTTTTGTTGGTTTAAGCCAATTTCTGATTAACTTAATGTAGAGCGACTTATCTGCTTACCTGCATTATCAGAGACTACAAAAGAAAGATATTTGCTATGATGGGCTTAATTGCGTGAATGGCTGTCATACATTTTGTAGGTGCACGTAATGTTAGATGCCTGAAAACACATTTTGTATACCTTTCAAAATGTGCTGCTTTGAGCTTGCATTTAAAACTCTGGTTTGGTTATAAAGGGGTGTTTGATCGTACTGTGAAAATAAAATAGAAAGCCTGTTACTCTATTTAGAGAAGGGTTTGCAATTTGTTCCCTTTATTTCATCCAAAGAAGTTACGCCCTCAAGCTATATAGATGCTGTTAGAAATTACTATGAAATTCTAAAGCATGTGTCACAGGAGCTGTGACAATTTATATGACATGGCATCTGACAGTTTTCTGCACAAGTGATCGGTTCTGGCTCGCAGGAGTGTCTGTCTGTAGTCAGTCCTCTGCCGCTTTGTCTGCGGAGAGCAGCAGGTTTAACTTGCCGTCCTTCGCTTTTCTGGTGGTCGCTGTAACCAGCCCTCACGCGAGGGTTTGAGTTTCAGAGAGAAGTATTTGGTCCTGTCGCAGCAGTCTCTGAGGGATGCTGATGAACGCGGCGGTGGCTGTACGGGGTGGTGTAAAGCAGCACTGACCTTCATTCTGCAGCGCAGCTCCCCGCTGGAGCGGATCGATGGCCGGGCTGTCTGTCTCTGCGGCTGCCTTCCCTCCTCGCAGCGAGAACCTTCTCCAGGCAGCGATCGATGCCTCTAATCTGCTCCAGCCTGTAATAAGTCATGCGAGGCAAAGCTTTTAGGTGGCATTACATGGGATTGTGGAGGCGGCTCTTCAGCTCTTATTCATAGTGCTCTTCATAGACTTGCAGAGAAATCTACTGCATCCCACTTGTGAATATATAAAGAGTATATAATGCTTCTGGGGACTTAAACTTCACATGCTGCTGAATGATGTACAGACACAATGGTTTAAATTTCTATATTTTTGTGCACGCATCTGTACATGCCTGTCCCTGTTCATGTAGTCCCTTGTTGCACACACATCTTGTATGTGCGTTGCTGTGAACTGCTCAAGAGCTTCACCATTTTACAGAATGCAAGGGGGGCAGCAGTGAAGTTGGTATGTTAACAATACAATTTATTTTTCTGCTATAGCACGGGGCATCATTATTCTTCTCCACGGCTGGAAGCTGTAAAGATCACCGAGTGGTGTTGAGAAAGTCCCAAGCTAATTCTGTAGCAGTTTTAAACGGCGCTAACTGGTGCCCCTCGTGATGATGATCTCTGTGCAGGAACTGTACTCTTCAGTAAGAGTAAATAAACCCCAGCAGTTTTCAAGGCTTTTATTTGCAAAGGGATTTAATGGGTAGTTCCAAAAATGAACCTGTTGTTAAGTGGCATCATGAATGTAATGTTTTTTTTAAAAAGAAAAGTGAATTCACGGCGTGATATTCACTAGAGGGGTTGGAGGGGGGGAGAACCCCAAATTCAACTTTGGATTTGTTAAATGATGTACATGTGCACTAACTGAAAACAAGTTTCCTAAAATATACAGGCTTCCAAAGACTGGAAAGTCACTATCTTGCTGGAAATAGTATAATACATAAAGTATAAGCAGCAGATCAGGATTGGGAGTTGGGAATTTGAATCCTAACTCTCCTCTGCCATGGAGGAGCTGCTGCTTTGAATGAAACACTTGGTTTCTTTCTTCCATTTTTTCATCAATAATAATTTATTTGTTCAAGAATAACTTTGTAGGAAACTGGGGGTTTTATTTAAGTGCTGCTTTAAACTTGTGTCCTAGCGCTGAATAAAGCTTGAGTTGTGCAAAAGGGTTCGTGTACCACTGCCGCTCTTAAGATTGCTGGGAGAAATGTTTGTCCAGTTTAAATCTGTAAAAGCACAATATAATTTGTACATTTGCAAGCAAAATGCAGTAGATTTCTCTGGCAGTCAGTGAAGAGTACCACAAGCAAGGGCTGAAGGAGGATATGTACAGATTCTGAGGTTCGTAGCGACTGGCCGATGGCTAGTAGGTATTCACAGGGTAGGGAACAGGGTGCTTATAGCAGCCGGACATTGGCTACGTTTCTAGATTAACTGGCCGCTCATCTGTCACTCACCTGCAGTCTCCTGGCTTTGGTGGCATTGCTCATGAAATACCTACAGTTTGGTCCAGCTGACAGCGATCAGAGTGTTTCTGTTGTTCTCCGTAAACATAAAACAAGTTTATTAAAAGTGCAGTTTTAGAGTAATCATGCCCTACCCAAAGGGCTTTCAGGATGTCTGTGATGGAAGTCTGCCTTCAATTTACCTTACCGTAACAAACATCGAGTCAGTGTGGTATAGGTTTTTTATTTAGAACGAAATAGTAAACATACGTTGCATAGTAAGGTGTGATCTCAAGCTCCCGCTCTCTTCAAGTAAGATATACAGAGAGTCAAACACCTATTGCTCAGTGTTTTATGTTTTCTGTCATATTAGACAAAGAGCCTCTAACTTGTGTTTAATGAGAGGCTCTCTTTAAAGTGTGACAGAAGCAAAATTGGGATAGTTGGATTACTATTAAATGCTTCATTCAATCTTACGGGGTTTTTTGGTGGTAGGTTTTTTTTTTTCCATTTGTATGCAGGACAAGTTAAAGGGGTTTGTGTTCTTCGTATTTTCAAAGTAAGATTTGATGATTTGCTGTTCCGTCCCTATTAACTTTGCGTAACTAAAACCTCCGTTGTATCTTTTGGAAACTTACGTCTGACCACTCACTTGCACTTAGGATTTCCTAGGGTTATTTTTGTTTGGTTTTTGTCACGAATGGGTGAGAAAGAAAAGAAAGAGTTTTGTCTGAACGGACTTTAAATTTAATGCAGGCTGTACAGTCCTCATGGGCAAAACACACATTGGCTTCGGCGTGAGTTTTGCCTGACTAAGGGTTGTCGTCTTGGCTCCCTTGCTGCCAAGAATAAAGATGACATTTGTATTTGAGCGGAGCAAGGCACTCAGCCCTGAACCCTTGCTGCGGCACCGGGGAGACCAGCGGGCGCAGAGGAGTGGGCTAAAATCTCCGAAATCTGGGCCGCGCAGGACCCGACAGCGCTGGGGTCGATCCCCTCTGCGGCAGGCTTTGTGCGCGCTCGCCGTCTCATTAGCATGCTGGCTCGCCGCCGCCGCTGCGGCGCGCTGGCTTTGCTAGCTCCGCTAGCATTGCTAGCTCTGCTAGCTTACCAGCTGTTCCTGCTGCTCGCGACAATGTCCAGCGTGTTCGGATCACCGGGTTCCTGCGCTCGCCGCCGCGCGCAGACAGCCTTTCCGCTGGGGATGGCCACGTGGCCGCCCGTCAGCAGCGGCACCGCATAAAGTAGCAGGCCCTCGCATGGCATATGGTGTCTGGATTCATACAAGATGCAAAACTATTCTGCCGCTAATGCACAATGACTCATAGCATTGCTAATTTTTCTAACAAAAGCCCACTTCCACACCCACACTTTTAACCCCTCAGGCTAAAAAGCCTCTTCTTTAGTTTCAAAGCCTTGGAAATGTAAGGAGGTGGCTTCTGGATCAATATATGAAACCCTATATTTATTTAAAGCATATGCAAGTTCTAACACTTATTTTAAATTTCAGTAAAACACAGTTTTCAAATCACTTTTCTAACATACGGTATTTTTTTTTGTTCCAAAGTAGACTCATTGTCAAATGTTGGGAATTGCTAATTTTTAGGCAGTTATGTATTACAAAAATAGTCAGAAGTCAGCATAGATAATACGAAGTTATTTTCACTTAAGAGTGAATCAAAGCAATGTAGCTAGTAGATCTAGGATGACCGTATATTACCGCGCGTGTTACCAAGCTGCTTATTGCAAGAAGCTTGTAATATCTGGCTATCTTTCCTCTATACTAGCTCTTTGGGGAGAAAAATAATACACTTCCTAACTAGAGGGAGCTGCTGATATCGCTGATGCTGATTCTTAACCTTCCAGTCTAATTCCTTTGTGCAGAACGTACAGTGATCGTTTCTACGTTTTAATAAAATTAAGTTAAATTACCCTGAGTAATTTAGATTAAAAGGATGCATCTTAATTTTTACGGTGTAATCATCAAATTAAACTGCAAAATTCGGCGAAAGCTAAAGCACATCCAGGTTGCGTGGCACACGGGTGGAATTATATAGGTCATGAAAAGACTCGTTAGAGGAGAGAGTGAAAAGCTGATGCTTGCTTACTGTTGTTACGAGACAAAAAGCATAAGGGAAGTATAAGCAGTAGGGAAGGGAGCGGGCGGCGCGGCAGGAAGCTCCCCGCTCCCTCCATCGCAACAAAGGAACAAAGGGACCTGCGGTGAAAGATGAAGGTGGCCGAGCTCGGCGGTTTGGGCTCCCCGTGAGCAACTTGTTACAGGGAACCCCTGCGGGCGGCGCTTCAGCAAGGTTAATGCTCCTGCGGGGGGAATGTTTTTAAGGAGAAGTCCTGGCTTCAGAAAGTCTTTACTAGGGAATAGTTTGAGAGCTTTTGTGGGGCTGGTGACTCCGCGCCGGCCTGCTGTGGGGTTCCCAGTGGGAACGATGCACCATGTCCTTGCCGTGGTCAAAGCCCAGGTGCCAACCTCAGAAAAAGCAGTTTCGATCTAGCAGGACAGTTCCCGGGTCACTGAAACCCCTATTTGCTGCTCCACAGGTGGTGAGGAGGCGCAAAGGATGCAAAAGACCAGCTAGATGTGCACGTGGGCACTTTCATGTGTGCGTTCCCCAACGATCCAGGCACTTGCGTTAATACAAATGTGTAATTGCCAATATAGGTTTACATAAACTTTTCTTTGCTTTCTCTTTTAAAGAAAACCTGACTTCAGTATATGTTTTTCATGAACCATACATGCTGCAGTCATTTCATTCAACTTAAATAATTCTCTAAAAAGGAAAAATGTTTTTAGGTTTAGCTTTGAATTTTCTTAATTGCTTTGTTTCTCTCTCAGTAAAAACGAGCTTTTGAATTGACCATGCTTTTGAGGAGGTGAGACTAGATCACCTTCTGACATCACTCCAACCTGAACTGATTCTGTGCATCTGATACTAAAAGGATGAGGCGCATAAATTTTGTGCCTGTTATATAAAAACTACTTAAATGGCTAGCAGCATAATCTTATATGTTGTTGTTTTTTTTTTTAAATAGGAAAAGCTTTCCCTCTACATGTGCTTGAAAAAATTCTAAAGGCATACTGTTACTTTTTTATTAGGTTGGGGACACAAATGTGGTGACAGCAAGAGAGAAGAGTAGGAGAAAGCTACTTTTTTAGTAGCGGGTTTATTGGCTGGCATATTTCATTTGTATTTTTTCTTTCCTCAGTGTCATACTTTGTGTGTATTTCACAGTAAGATTAACTGTCAGGATTCTAGTGTATAAACAGGAGCAGATGGCTTTTAATGATTTCTTAAATCTGATGCTAAGTAACAATCTAGTACATGTACAGCATTTTCTATTTAAAAAAAAAAACAACTCAGTTCATTTGCTGGTTTTAATACTTTGTCTGAATTGGCTTGGGCCAGGTTTTTTGAGAACCTGTAACTGTGACTTCTGCTGAACAGCTAGATTTATTGTACCTATTTAGGCTTATCCGTCTCATCCATTTTCACCTGTGTAACAATGTGGATGATCTTATAAAATCCTGGTAGTCTGCAGTTTGTTGGCTTCCTTAAATAAAGCAGGCATCCTCCTGCCCACCTTTCAGCTGGGCAAAGTAGTGTTGCTCAAGTAGCAGTTATTTCACTTAGAAATCTTAGTGTTATCACTGTAATAAACAAACTTGGGGTTAGCTAGCTCAGTTTTTCATTACTGCAAATCTTGATACCAAAAATGCAGCATCATGAGAGTGAAGTCATTAAAATTTAGGAAATAATCTCAAGCTAGCAGGCAATTTTCTTTTCTCCTGTTCCTGAAAGATCTTACTTTAACTTGTGCTGTACCTGTGACTCTAATTAACTTTATGGTTTTCAAAGTTGACTTCTGGAGTTTTTAAGGGCTGCTTCCGCCAGACTAACACCATTAAGGCGATAGAAGTGTAGTGGTACAGAGAAGGTGGTAGAAGTATAGAGCCATTACTTTGGGGAACGAGCACTGAAACTCATGTTCAGAGACCACATATCATAAGCGAACTCCTCCCTTTACCAGTAATTTCTGATTCCACCTTACTACCTTCCTCTCCCTGCTGCCAGCATCTATTACAGCTGGGAAATCAGAGGCTCTGAAAACATCGTTTTCCACAGGCAGCTCCAGTGGTAAGAAATGGAAGTGGCTGGGATTATTTTTGTGTCTCTAATTTTTAAATAAAACTCTGTGTTATTTAAAGGTTTGGAGTTGTAGGAATAGCAGCTACACTCACATGTACCAGCCTGAATAGCCTCAACTGCACAGTTGCCGCATACATAGCTGCGTTTTCTAATTGTACTGGTTTTAAGCAGCCTCTGTACCTGATGTTTGACATCTCCATTTCACTGGGAAGATAAAAAGAAACATGGGTGTCTTTATTTTCAACAACGTATTTAATGTGCGACAAAGGGTTCCTGTTCTCTTCATTTCCGTAACTGGTTGTTTTTCAGATCATTGCCTTGTTTGCTTTGCTGTTGCTAACCCTTTAGGTGCTGTAGTCCCCTGCACTCTCCTACGGCTAATCAATTCTCCAGGATGGCAGAGAGGGACAGCGCAACCCTTATAGTTAAATCACTGAATGTTTTTATGGGCTTGGCAGTAGAGAGGAATCGTTCCAATCCAGAAGAACTGTTTTAATTCAGAAACATTTTCTTTATAGGCTTTCCCAGAGCCTGTTGGTTTTTGTGCTCCCATGTTTTATGACTTGTTGCCATGATAATTCAGCTCATCTTACGGGTTTCTCTAATTGTGATTGATGTGTAATCATTCATTTTATTGAACCTCATTAAGGTCTGCGAACCTCTGTACCAACTTACAGTAATTAGAGCCCAGATAGCCATTCCATCTGTTCACAAGCACTGTTTAATTAATGAACTTTTAACGTGTTCTTTGCCTTGTAAAAGCCCTTAGTATTCTCAAGTTGTTGAATAGGATTTGCATGCCAGCATTTCCGTTGTGTTTTTTTTTTTTAAATACCACAGCAACATGCATTTTGGAATCCCAAAAGTCAACACACGAAGTACTGGGATCTCGGAAAGCAAAATGGAGAGATTTTACTTTTAGTTTCAATTTTTCATGTCAATTACAATATCTCTAAAACTGGTGTTTACAAATAAAAGACTCACATGGACTTCAGTGTTCTTTTTAATGCCCAAACCAACAATTTTTAATCTTCCCTTTTATCATTGAAGAAGATATACAGAGACCAGTAAACAAAATGTTTCTTTTTTTCATTTTAGCACTTAGTGGAAGAACATTAGAAATACGGTGCATGCAGACACACATTTTCCTCCCCGTGTATTTCATCTTTTTGTTACAGCATCACAACTGAGACAGCTTTGTTATTTTTTTCTAGTACTCTGTATAATGAGATTTTAGGATGGAGTGGAATCCACCAGTGCTGCTGGAGTTATCATAGACACTATTGTACTGATGGTCCAGAACTGCAAGAAAACAGTAGGACAGAGTTCCTGAATACTTTGAGTGTTTGAGCTGCTTTACCTCCATGTGTTTTGCCTGTGCGGTAACATACTGAGTCAATGATTTATGCAGAATGAATAAACAGTTGCATTTTTTAAACATGAAAGTAAATTTCTGTTCCCTGATCAGGCAGAAGAGGCAATACTTCAAGAGTGTCAGGATTTTTAACAAAAATCGTCTTAGAAGACTTCTGTGTATTAAGAACGTGTAGTCAAATAGCTGTGCTGAATGGGAATGCCAAATTACTATCATGACTGACTTTGGAGCTAAAGAGATTAGTAAAGGAGAAAAAAGATATGTTTTCCTAGGGTGTTTTTGCAGTCGTGATCTGTTCCTGGTTTTTATATGTGGCACAGTACTGTAGTTGTGCTTTACCTAATTTGGTTTGATCTGTGTTTACCTTGAATATTCAGGACAAGAATTAAGTCAAACGACTCAACTCCCTCAAAATCCTTTTCAGCATCCAAAGGCAGACCATCTGTCTGGTCCAGTCACGCTTTCCTCCCCCAGTATGCATTTTACCCGGTGCTTTGAGTAAGGCTTCGGTTTGGGGCTGAACTCGCCGTGTTTAGAAGAGTGAAACATATTGCCTGCCTTCTAAATTTCAGATGTTATTTGCAAAATGAGTATAAAGAGACCCTGTTTTTTTGCTGTACCGTCAGTGTGCTGTTCTGTAGCATCGTGGGTGTCTAAGGTAAGGCACAGGCAAACTTTTCTATGTCGTGACAGTTCTCGGCCATGTTAATGTTTTGTCATGGGTTTTCCTCGTGCCACTGTCCTCTTTTGGACCAATTCGAACACGAATGTTGAGTCTTCTCATTGCCCTAAAAGAGAGATTTCCAAACCGGTTATTTTTATTTCCTTTTCAATACTTCCATATGCTAACTCATCCTCTCACCACTCACCCCACACTTTAAGAGGCCATTTAGGCAAATCTAAACGTGGTTCGCTGTTCTTTTTTGTAACTGGAGTAGTTTAACTTTCAGGTCCCTGACGTATCTGCAAGAAAAATGTGGTTTTCTCAAGCTTTTTGGGAAGTGCACATGTTCTGTTTGGGAATGTGCCAGTTTGTGCAAAGTATCAGATGTGTGAGGCTCAGCTTCGGTGCCTCTGCTTTCTCCATTGGTGACATTCTGCAAGTCAAAGACTGTGATCTTATTTAAGATCATCTGAGATGTCATTCCACTGGCTGTGATTGAGTTATAACTAAATGATTTAGGCTTTTTTTTAGGAACAAATTCATTCAGCATGTGCACTTAATAAGGCTTGTTTATAAAATCATGCCATTCCTTTACAAGCTGATAGTTAGGAGGATGCACTTCTGTTTACGCGAAGAAAACTCTGGGATGTCATTTCTGTGCAGTCCCTTTCCTGCTGTCTACAAGTATTTGGATTCAACAGTTCAGCAGATTGTCAGCGGAAAAAATTGCGCAGACAGTCTTGGTGAAATTATAGCAGCAAACAGCGCATCCTGATGAAGGAATGAGAGGAGAAACATCTTGCCCTTCACTCGTTTTCCCTTTCCTTCTCATTCCTCCGCAGGCAGGTGCCGGTCCATCTGGATGTGTGGCTGTGAGTAACTATCTTGCAGCAATCCTCCAAAGCTCTTGTACCATCTTCTAGGCACGTGTCTGCTGAAGAAACGCATTTAAAGAGTTCTGATTACCTGTACTCTCCTTTTAGCTGGTTCTTTAAAGGAACGGAATAAAAGTAAGTTTTGCCTAAGTGCGAAAGGGATGATCAAAGTCACCTCTCTACTCTGTTACGCTGCAAGAAGTAATGATTTGATGGAGATAGTATAGAGAGCTGTATGACTGAGGCATTCTTGCAGCGTTTGGTAGTATCGTGCTGTTAGCGTGTGCTCTTGTTTTTTGGAAGCGCTGCTCTATACACTTTGCTGCGCAGAGAGCTGTCTACATCAAACAGAGCAGCTCCTGAGTGTTTGCTTATCTGGGCTGATTGACCCCAAGTCTTTTGCAACATGAGAAGATCTACATGCAGAAATCTCTGTGCTTACTACAGCAGAATGAGCATGATTAGTGTAATATGTGTTTTATAGATATTTTAACAATATTTTCTTTTAAACCTATAAGCATAGGTCCAATTGCACCCTTAGCTAAATAGACATGCTAATTAACTGAATTACACTTAAGGCTTTTCTGTGATGGGTAACTGATTTTAAATAAGACATTTCCGTGAAGATTTTATTGTTGCTTGTATTTTGTTTACTACTAATTTTTTAAATCGTTTTTTTTTTTTATTTGAACGTTAAAATATTTATGACAGTTTTTCTGAATGTTGCTTGTAAAATGTGTTTTACATTATTTGGGTTTATTAAGAGAGATAAGAAGAATGTTGTTCTGTCAGTGGTTAAATATTATTGCATGTTAATCCATATTTTAAAAGTTCAAAGACTGCGCTAGCGCATCTTTCTCTGTTCTTTTTGCTGTTGGTAAAGATGTCCTTGTATCAAGCATTCACATTTGTGTGAAAAATAGAATTCAGTTCAATCCATGCATAGATTGTCAGAAAGATTAAAGTGTGCATCATGCAATTTTTCTTCTTTCAGAAAGGGGCCTTTGATGTGCTAATGTTCACTTTCTCTCTTTTCATTCAGAAGTGCTGGTCATTGTTTTGAGCTGCAGAACAGTATCTGCTTCGTATAGGCAGATTCTAATACCCTGGTAGCCAAACCTTGCTCAAGGTAGCATAATATAAATATGCAATAATATTAATGGCATTATACACTGGGATCAGATAACAGTGTGCCTGCTCAGATAAATACCACGGCAAAGCCAAGGCATTTATTGAAAATAGATGTTGCAAAAAAGCCAAATATTTAATTTCAAAGAATCCACTTATGTGTGTCAGTGTTACTGCTGTTGTATCAAGTCATATGATTCGGTTTTAAAATAGAAAGGAAGATTGGTGGTGCAATAAGCACTCTAGTCTGTTAAAATAACTCTTGAAGACAAAGCTGTAATGTATTTCCAAAGTTAATTAGCAAGTGAAATTATTTGGATGGCCTCATCTTGTGTTGCAGTGGATATTTTCCAGCAAATGGATGAAATTTTGCAGGCTGCTCACAGGACCAACTCGCAGCTCACGTAGCAGGGGATTGATGTAGGTCATGACACAGTCGTAGTAACAAATTTGCATGGAGGAGGGCTGTTTATAGCTACTCTTACTTTTGCCAAAGACACTGATTCTCCTTTTGTTATTGAGTGCGAAGAAACAGCTCACTGAATCCCTCGTGAAGATAAATATGGAAAGTGTCAGTGTGTAACTGTGCAGGACTTATTTTAGTGTTGATTATGTTCTGTAGAAGACAGAATAGCTGGCAATTGAGGGATAAAACCCATCCTTTTTAAAACTGGATGAAATTTGGTGGTTGAGTTTTGAGAGAGTAAGTTAAATAACTCTGGTGATGGATATTGTAGGAAAGTGTCATCTAATATGCTGAACAGCTTTCTCAGAACTCAGAAAATTTGCGTATTGTGTTTCTCAAGCAGCAGAAAACTATAGCTTTCAAGAAGCTGTATATAAAAATAGTAAGTTACAAATTAATCACTAAAGTAGGACATGTTCAAAACTGTTTCTCATATCATTTCTTATTTTAATTAAAAAATAGATTTTAATTAAAAGGTGGTAGTTCAGAAAGCTTATAGCTGGGCAGGTATTTCATTGATCAACTGAAGAATTGGAAAAAAAATGAATAAAGAAAAATCTTACATAAGCCTGCACTAGACATATTCTCTAGTGAGGTACGATGGCAGCAGCACACAGTATTACTGCTGTTTAGCTTCTTTCCTAGGTCACTGTCTCTATATATTCTCCTCTGTTTACTTCCAACAACTTTGATGCTTCATTAAAAATTCATCTTCAGCTCTCCCCCTTTCTCTTTGGGATCCCTGTTACCTCTTTTTATATCTGAAATGACGTAGCAGTTAAGGACTTCAGAGAACTTCAGAAATTCAACTGTCTTCAAGAAATAGTGTTAACAGTAAGAAAATGATGCATTTCAGTGGAAGCCAAGAACGTGAAGAAAACCTCCCGCGTTTTTGCTCTGTCTGTTTCTGTGGTGAGGGCTGCGCAACCTGGACACCTTTCGTGTCCTGAAACTGGTGGAACAGCCGGACTCCCAGGCATCCCGCCCAGGCTTGTGCACCAGGTATTTAGCTTCTCGGCACACGTTTTGTTAGGAGCTGCCTTCTATAAAGCTGGAGATGGTGCTTCAAGGCACGTGCCGGGGAAGGGCCAGCCCATGAAGTGATTTGTGGTCATCTTCAACACAGTACACAAAGGAGCGTTTCTGTGCTGTCCAGAGAATGAGATGTGTCAAAAAGATCTGGCAGGAAGCAGATGGAAAGGGCTGTGCAGAGCAGAACAGCTCTGCTCTTTCAGTGGGGGCTCTTAGGCGGGTTTTTTTTTTTTTTTTCTAATAGCCTTGGAGAAAGGGACCGGAGCTGCACAGTTGCCACCAGTTGTCATCCACCTCTCCTGCCCGGTGTTGGCTCACAGGGAGCTTGAGCAGAAGTTACTTCTGACTCTCGTGTAGGATTTGCACTCCTCATCATAGCTTTCTCTACAGCAGCACTAAGCTCACTCGTTTGTCTTCGCAAATCAGATTAATTTTCCATTTTAACAAAGTGCTGCCATTCTGTGAATCGGCCATAATCTCATCGCGGTGGAGTTGTGTACTCCATAACCCAGACACCTTGGTGATGGGCAGGAGCGTAAAACCTTTGCCAGTTCCCCATTGCTTGTGCAGCAGAACTGCTCCCGGAGGCCTTCCCTGGTGTATTTGTGTGACCCCAATCTTCTGAGCACCCGGGGGGGTCTTCACCACGGGGATGGGTCATTCCACCTCTTCCTTGTGACACGTGGCTTCCACAGCCCAGCTCCAGCCTGTCTCTTGTGCTGCAGTGCTCTTTAATAGCTTTTCATTTGCAAGCATGGACTAAATGCTTAGGGAAAGGACTCCGCTGGCACTTCATCTGCTCTTTCTGACCACCTTGCTGGTTTTTCAACAGCTGCTTTTTCATATTGTTCTATAGTCTTAATTTCTTCCTATGCACAGAAGTAGCTTTTCTTTTGTACTGCCTTGGGGCTGTTTTCAGTGCTTCTGTTCTTGTTCCTCTGTGCATTATATTACCTGTATACAAGAGTCTGTTTTCTGATTGCGTCTTATTCTTACATTTTTTTAAAGTTAGTTTGAAACTGGTTAGTTCTCTGGGGCTTTAAAACAGTGACTGTCAAGTAGGGCTGCATATCCAGCCAAACAGCGCTTTGGCATCCTCCCGAGTACACTCTCTCCGTTTTCACCATCATTTCTCTTGTGCTTGAATTTAGAACTTGGTTGTTTAAATAGTATGTTGTACTGCTCAGTCATTAACTCACCTCTTGCCACATAATTAAATGTGATGATAAGACTCTATGGCCAACGTCAGTTACTTAAAACATACAGGGAATTTTTTTTGGCAACAGTGGAACATTTAGAAGAAATTAGCAGCGGTGAAACTGTTGCATTAACTTGCTTTTTTGTGAAGGAGTCATTTAGATTTTCCGTTTTGCTTCCTGCCTTGCCCACTCACCCTCCGCCCCCACTTTTTAAGTAAAAAAAGCAGATTTCATAAACGTACACCAGAATTTTAATTTACTCCTTTGGGGAAATGGAGAGACATCACAGCATGCACACTGGCTGAGCTATGCAATGAAAGGGGAATCCGTTCCCCCTACTGAGAGGTCACTTCCAGGGAAAAAAATGTTCTTTTAAATACTGACTTAATCATCTGCTTTTGGGGATCAAATTTTCCTGAAACGACTGTGTGCCCACGACAATGCTGCGTGAGCAGACAGTGGTGGGTGCGTAGTGCTATACCTGTTGCAGGCTGTGTGCTTGAAAGAGTATTTTAATTTAATGGATTTTGAGCAACATTATTCAAAGATCCACAAAAGGCATACTGTGTTATATGAATAAAAGATTTCCTCTGGATACTTGTTAACCCTACAATGCCTAGCTAATGTAATTGAAGTGCAACCACCTGGCAGGGAGATTTCACAGTCAGCTGCCAAGGAGGGCCCCGGACCGGAGTACCAGGTGTTGTGCTGTGCCTGCCTGATTGTCGCAGAGGAACAAACAGCATGATTGCGCCGGGCGGCTGGGGCGAGGAGCGGGGCTGGCTGCCAGCCAGGGACCCCGCTCCCGGGGCTCCCCGGAGGGCTCAGGTAGAGCCGGAGTTACGGGGGTTCGTACAGAACAAAAAGGGGGCGGCGTGAAAGTATTGCCTTGAAATTAAGCCCCCGCAAAGCTCTCGTGGCCTCACGGTTCACAAAATCAGACCTGAGAAGAGATGTTTTTCAGTGTGGCGTGTTTATTACTCAGAGCCCCGTGCCCAGGAGATCCCTTGCTCAGTCCCTAGGTCTGCTCTGCTTTGGAGTATTTACAACAGTTATGAATATGACAGATTATAATTTGAAACCTCCCCCTCTCTCCCTTCTTTTTTTTTTTTTTTTTTTAATTTAAAGCTGGGACATCCACACTGATTTCTTGGTTGTCTTTTTCTAATTTGTTCTTCCTTCCTATCCTCTAATGTAGAGCAATTTCCCAGCCTGTATCACTACGCAACAAGTACATTTAGCGTTGAGCGTCTTGCAAATGGTGTCACTCGTAATGGATGTGATAATAAGCCCCACGGTTACCTGTCCCTGATTGTAATGAATGTAAATTATCAAGCATGATAGACCTGAAACTGAGCCATTTAGTGTTAGTCCCAGAAATAATGAAAAGATCCGTAATAAACTAGAAGGGGCAAAATTATTTTGTGTAATTATATTTTGTTCTGGTTGTAGCTGCCTGATCCTTATACTCTAATCAAACTGACAGTGACGGTTTATTAACCTTCAGTAGGTGAAAAATATGATTATAAATTCATCTGAAAAGACTTTGCCTTAACCGAAGAGTGAGAATTTGAAGGAGAGATTGCTAGTCCATCAGCTACATCCAAGGCACAGAGGTGACTTTTGTATGCGTGCAACAGCAGGCAAAATCCCATCCTGGTAAATTCCAGGAATCCTGTACGTCCATGTGCTGCTCATCAGCAACTCGGTGAGGCCAGTTTCACGTGCACACAAAGCCCTTTGGCCGTGGGACAGTATGAGCTCTTAGAAATCAGTGTCATTGTACTCATTCTCAGGGGGGCGGTAATCGTACATGGTTAAAGGTATTTAAATTTATTTTTTTCTAGATTCTGTGTTAAGATGCTTTATTATATATCCACTTTCAAAAATAAATATTTGTAAACATTTATAACTGCTTTACAGTTTGTAAAATCTTGTATTTTCTGAGAAATTAAGCTTCTCAAGGATTTACGTTTGGAAAACATTTAATTTTGAAGAGCTGGAAACATCACTATTGAATATCAAGAAATCAAATATATTTGTGTGAGTGATACACTAAGTATTATATTCTTATAAGCAATGGAGTAGTTCATTCGTTACCTCTCATCAGGCTTACAGTACTTCTTGCTCCTTCATTGAAGGCACAGATTCTCACAAGATGCATGTGTGATGCCGGTCGGTTTAGCAGACGGCTTGCTACTCTCATTGTGGGCAAAAAGATTGACTCAAAGCTCACTGCATTAACATTTTTGTTTCAGTTTATTTCAAATTGAGAAAGGCATTTCTTTTGTTCATGTCCACGTAGATAACAACAGTCTCCTGACTTGTCCTTGGTGTATATGCACCATTTAAATAACATTTGTAGCATCTTGCTCAGAAACTTGAAACACAGACTTTTACTAGCACATTTGTAGTTGAATATAATCTCAGCTGATTTATGAGCCTGTAATTGCCAGCCCATCCTCTCCCCCCATAAGTTATATATGCAAATACTCAATTAAGTGTGGACTCTTCTCTGTTTAACGCAGATTTTCTAGGTAATTTTGTCATCATCGCATCTCGCCGTTCTGCAGGGCTGTATGTTTACCTATCCAGTGAATTCATAAGCAACTTAGAGCGTTGTGGCAAGAGTGTGTTATACATTAATCACGCCCAGGCGTGCGTTGGTTTTGCTGCAAGGACCGTTGCGGTTTCACAAAACCTCAGTCAGTAGCGCGGGCGTTTCCCAGGTAAGGCAATTTCGATGCTCCTTTAGAGAAAGGGCCAGCCAGTTTATGGAGAAGGGTTCTGTGGTCTGGCGGGGGCTGTGGGGAGCGGTTTGGGTGGGGTGGCGCAGCGCAGGAGCCGTCCTCAGCAGCCCCCCGCCTGCGGGGACCCCCTCTGCCGCCCGGCTGCCCGCGAGGGTTGGTGTGCTCTACCTCAAGTGATGTGTTGGTGCATAGCTAGGTGAACCAGATTCCTCTCTTCAGTTATGTCAACTATTTTGCAAGTGTTTTCCTGCCTTTGCGCTGCTTGTCGTCTTTAAGCTGTCAGTAATTATCCCTTTTTCAACTTCCAAAGCATCAAGATTTCTGAAGTGAATGTGCAGGCAAGTGTTTTGATAATTTCTGCTTGCTTTCCCTTGGCATTTAAGTGTAATGTTGAGACAAAAGTTGACTTCTGATCTACTGTAGAAAAATTACCTTGCAAGGTACTTAATTGTCTTGTAAGTCTGAGGATCAGCGCTCAAGAATTTTGAATTACGGATCTGTCACTATCTTCCTCTTCCCCTGTCTCTGCTCGTTTAATTTCAAAGCTGAGAATGGCTTAGGCTATTGCTGGTACATTCAGTTTTTGAATGGTTTTGATTATGCCATTATCCTGGGAGATTCTTAACTGTATGTTCACTTTGATACTGCTGTGATGGACCTTGGAAATACGTGGACTCTGAAGAAATGCAATGACCTGGACCCTTTCTCAAGGTGCACTATATAACAGAGTGGGCTGAGAAGCGTTTGAGGAGCAGAGCGGGCTGATGCGGTATTTGATTTTAAGAGGCAGGGTACCAGTTTGGTGACGTTTCTGACTTTATGTGAATATGCTTGCATTTGGAGAACATGATGGCAATATGTGTAGTAATGTTAAAATATACTGAGAAGGGTATGCACACGCATGTGTTTAAATAGAGACATATGTACCCGTAAGTCTTTGTATGGATTTGTGTATTTTCATACGTGCAATGACCAAAGTATAACAACACATTTTCAAAAACTTTTATAAGCCTTTCTTATGCTCTTATGGGCTAGCATTTTTTTCATTATAAAATTTTAGGATATAAGTGACTACCAACGGCATTTTGTCATCAATTGATATCGTTAACAAAATGAACTCGCAGAATGTACAAGTCTGTGCCTTTCCTGCAAATCTGAGTAAAAGGTAGGAAGATCTGGTCTATCTTGCTGAGTATCTCCCCACTAGCAGCTCCTTTGCATTTATGGTGAGAGAATTGCAGCCTGGACTGTGCTCGGCACAGGCTGTGCTCATCACTGCAGAGCATCCCTGTGAGGATGTCCCCTGGCCATCCAGGCTCCACCACCTTGGGATTTGGAGGTTCGCGGGATCCCGCTGAGCTCCACCTGGAATTTCATCACAGAGAGGCAGTGTGGATCCTGGCCGAGTGGCTAGCTGTGCCCCCAACATGGGTTCTTGCTTAATAAGCAAGCAGCTGCGTTCTGTCTCAGCTTTATTTTTGAGTGCCCTGAGGGTAAAGGTACACATATAGGACATTACAGCAATCTAATCATGAGCTATCGAGGCATAACTCACTGAAACAAGGTCGGTAGGAAAGAGAAAAGATCTCCTCTTTCCCACCTGTGTAGACTCGAAACATAATTGCTGCGGCTGCATAAACCTCCAGGAACAGCCCGGCATTTAATGAGAAGGCACAAGGCTTTCACTTAGTTAACCGTGTTGCTGCCTTTATTTTCTGGTTACGGCTCCAAGTAAACATTCCACTATCTGCTGCATTTGTTTTAGGACCAAATCGTATTATCTGACTTGTCGAGAGGAAGTTGTAGCCATATAGGAGAGCCATGTGATAAACAGCTCTTCTAATTCCTGCCTGCCTGCCTCACTTATCTCCATCAAGACTATTAATATTTCCAGCATGTAAGCAGTTTCCAACAGCTGTCAAATGCAAACAATAAGCTACCAGAAAAACTGTTTCTGTTTCTCCCCCAAACTTGATTCCCCAGTTAATACGTGTATATGGTCCAAAGCTAAAGATGCTGAAGTTCAGGATGAACCAAAGGTGTGGATATTTTGCAGTCTGCTACCAAAAATAGATGCTTTATCTTATGAGAGAATTTCTAGCTTTTCGAAAATGAAACGAGTTCTACTTAAGATTTTAAAACTACAGAATTCCTAATCATAAAAAAAATCCTAATTAAAGTCACTTTTATTTTTCTAAAACATATTAGTTAGCAGAATTGTTTTTAAAATATGTTACATTTTAAAAAATTATTAAAACAGGAGAGACAGGAAATCTGTTAAGAAAAATAAGACCCAAGTTACTCTCTAGTTCCTTAATGACAAAATCATCCTGTGTAACTTACACATTTTTCAATCTCTCTGTACCAAAGTCCTCTGTAAAATTAAGGTAATAACATTCCCCATCTGTGTGGTTTTCTCTCTTCTGAAGTGTAAAATGTTTGGACATAGCTATCCTGCTTTGGAAACTAAAAAAAATCAATAGCATGAATGCGAGGTGCTCCGTACAAAATGGGTGAAGTGCCAGAACATTCCTCAGCATATTTAATTTATTTGTGTGGATATAGCATATTTGTTTCTCACTTACCATGTTCTGGTCCTTTAGTTTCCGTTAGGTCATCCAACCTACCAGGGAGGGTCTCGCACTTGGAATACGCTGAATAATACCCACGTGGCTTAGCCATCTGTAAGTGGTGAATTAATCACAAACACTGGTGAACAATGTCTTTATGTTGTACATTCAGATAAGCTATATTGTCTGATAGCACACACCAGGTCTTACTTTAATTAAATTTTTGGTCCACACATGCTGCAAAAATTAGTGAGTCAACCATTTTCTCCTTAACTTGCCGCGCACAGTGCAATCTACAGGCTCTGAGAGGGAGCAGAAGGCAGATGCACGATATGTATAAACCCCGCTAGTAATGGTTTGTGGCTTTGGCGTTTGTAGCTCCAGAACAGCACTGCCATCTCCTAAACAGTCTCTTCTCCGAAGGATTCAGTCACTCGGTTGCTTTGTTCTCTGAAGAATGAGAATTACAAATGCCGACTACCCAATGCAAACAGACCTGGTTTGTTGGTTTTTTTTCCTCCACAAAGTTTTGGGGAGGCTTTCAATGCAGTACAGCACCTGTCCTCGTAAGCCGTTGTTTCTGCGACCACTTGAATGATATCTCTGAAGCGATTGCGTGTTGGGGAAGGACATCGATTCACAGTCTTGCATCTGGCTTTGTATTAGTTGGTCTTTATTGCTGTTACCTACAGAGTTGAGGTTTTCAAAAGGTCTCAAGATTTGCCTGATAAAAGCTGTCAGGAGTTTTACCGTCCCTCCCAAAGGGTGATGTGGGTGACTTTTAACGGTCCTGAAAATCCTGCTGCTGCTGTTCACAAACAAAAAATTATTAGAGTACTGTTTTAGTGGAAAAATAGTCAAGCTTTCAAGAGAAGCCTCCCCTTCCCTGTAACACACACGTGCTGCAACAAAGAGGATAATAAAAGTAAAAGAGAATAGTATTACTGGTATGTGGCTAACAATAGTAGACCAAGGATAGTATATTATCCCTGTCTGTTCAAGCAGCCAATTTGAAGGAACTGGAAGGCATAAGTAAATGGCAAATAATTGAACCTTTGTACCTTTGCCCTTTTTCTAAGATGTCCAAAAGTAACAGCTCATTAGTGGAATTACTGAAATAGGTGCATTTTGTTAGTGTTTGAATAAAATTAAGACTGCAACAAAGCACAGGGGAAGCATTGCTCGGTAACATGTGACCTTTCCTCCAGTTATTTATCCCTTGATGATCACCCCGTTTGTGGAACAAGCCAGATAATTGCAGAACATGAGCATCGGCAGCTGTACATACACTGATAAAATGGGACAGCTACGCTGTTATAATGATCTCTCTGAAAATATGACCTAGGGATTTGTCTTCTGCAGTCATCGGGCAGCTTTCCTTCTAGACCTGTACAGCGAAGGCTCTGCGTGACGGCAGCTCCCTTTCATAAGCTCCTGCTCAGTGCATAGGCAAAGGTGAGACGTGGCCAGGCTCTGCTCTTAATGAGGTTCTTCTGAAGGTCCAAGGAAGCTGCAGCCTGTGCTGCCTCGGCAGGACCAGCACATCCTCTCAACGCTCCACTCTCTGGGCCTCTTCTACCCATCTTTACTTTTGCAGTCTCCAGGTTATTTCCCTGGGTGAATAAGTACTTTGCTGGAGGAGATGGCCAGAAGATAACACAACCCACAGCCCTCAGGAGAGAGGACCTCTACATCTCTCTGCTCTGGGGCACTGGGAAGGTGACTTTTAATTAGGCCTGAGCAGCTTCTGTTCCCTTAGGGTATATCTGAGGATTGGCTAGGGATGCTTCTAGAGAAAATATATATTGGGGCAATCGTGCCCCTCTAATTTGCTCGCCAAAAACTTGTACAACTGAAGTCGCAATAGTTCTTGCAATACAGTACTCTTTCAGAAATAGCTTCTTGGTGGTTAAATCTTTGTGTGCCCTGCAGAATGATTTACCCGTTAGGGCTTCCGCTGCACTAACTGATAATAGGCAATTATGTCATCGTTGTAATCAATTGAAATATTTTAATCAAAGCCTTATCGGTATGGTGAAGCGTGGAGTACAGCTGCTAAATGGACCTTGGATATGCAGAGGGCTGACTGTACAATGCAAAATGTACAATGCCATTTTTCTAGGCACATGTGTGCTTGGTAGTTTTGTCACTGGTTTGTGCACCGCTGTAGTGTTTCGTTTCTGTTGTATGAGGAACGATCTAAATGAGAATGAAGCTAATACAGGATATGAGGTGCATTTCTAACTTTTTTTTTTTTCCCTTTCAACAGAGGAGGTATCTGTACAAACAGGAATACCTGATAGGAGATCATCGTCACTAGTACTCTACGTTAGAATAAAAAAAAAAGCTTTAGATAGGGATAAATATGAGTGCCGTTGAAGTACAGAATTGTAGTCTTATCAGGAAAGTAACCCATTGTTCCTTCACACTCCTACTACAAAACGATCAGTCTGTAATGGTACGATGTATCTGCTCCCAGGGGCTTCCCGCAAGGAGGAGTAGTAGTAAATTAAGATGAAAGCTTGTTTTCTGCCTTATTCATAACAAATGCAAAATTCTTCCCTGAAGCACTTGGCATGACTAATGTGCCACATATTCTTGATATCCCAGAGCGGCAGGCGAGTGCTTCTGCCAGACTGGTGGTTCGCAGCACACCTTGGGCAACGTGCTACCTAACAGGCAACGGGAGCCAAGAGCAAGCGCCAGAGCGGGGCTCCGCACACAAGAGCACGAGCCGGAGCGTTTTGCCTGGGGGCACCTTCAGTATGATTTTGCTGTTCTGTTACTTGATTTCCGTGGAGACGGTTTGAAACCATGTGAAACGTGTTTCTGTTGTTGTTTTGTTTCACTTTCCTCTTTAAAGCAATTAATGGCGACCGTCTGTGAGGAAACAAATGTATTGCACAGCGCACGTTGGAAAATGCTGTAGCAGTCTGCCATGCTACTTGAAGCAGTTACAGGTTATTTTTTATTCTGCGTTATGGCGGTATCCGTAGCCCCATCTCCATCAGTCAGGACTGAGGTTCTTTTGTAATCCTGTGCAAAGACCCAGGCCCCGCTCGCTGGGGAGGGAGGTGGCAGAGCTCCAGACACGGTGCCGAGGCACTGGGCAAGCGCTCCACAAACGAAAAATCCCTTCGGAAACCTCTCTGTACCTGTCGGTTTCAGTGAGAGTCATGTCTCTTGTGCACTGTGGTGTTCTGGGCTCGAGCCATCCCCCGTGACTGGAAATCCCCCCCTGAATCCCCCCAGTGCAGAAGTAAAAGAGGGCTGTCTGGCTGTGCAATTCTGCACTGAGGGGTGGCAGAGCAGAGGAAAATTATGCTGCGGAGGGGATGAGCTCTTGGTTTTGGCAGCAGAGGATCATCTGCCTGTTCTGGATAAGGAGGAGGAACAGCAGCCCTGGCACTGGCCAGCCCCGCTCCGCTGAGGGAGAGCATCGAGCCCTGCCTCCCCCGGCTGCACCGCAGACAGATGGCCTTCTTGGGGGCTGACCACGGGGCGAGGGAGCCAATCGCACTCCCCTCTCGCAAAAAAACATTGGTTTGCATTTGACAGCTACAGTCAGCCTCGTCTAATACGTGTCTTACATGTTTAAGACATGCATTACACTGAAAAGTGTTAATCTCAGATGATTTGATTTAAAAAAAGCACATTATCTGCAGTTGTTGACAGGTATAGTTTAATTGCACCTGTTCAGTGAAGGATATATGTTACTAAAATTCCCCCAAAAGTTTTCAGTTAAATTTATGCAGTAGTGACAGTCAGTAGACCATAAATGATGGCCAAGCCCAATCGAGCATATTGAGTTTCACACTGAAATTGCCTATCACAACACTTTAAAAGCATAGTAACTCTGTCCTGTTCAGAGCTTAAGGAGGACAATTAGGTGCGTAAAGGTCATCTACCGATACATTTATGTTAACCTCAATTTTATGGTCCCTTCTTTATTCTACTTTGGTAAGTCCCAAACATTTATGTTCTTGTTTGTTTTCAAAACTGCTATCGTGGTGTCAGGAGCAAACCCTTTTTGTGGAACCGTCTTTGGTTATGATATGAATTAGGAGGATACTGAAATATGTGCAGTGGTCAGAAATGACTTATCAGTAGTTCTTTGGTACTGAAATCTTGGAAAAGCAATCAGTAAAACAAAAGTGCACTACAGCCCTGTATTTCCTCTATCTTAGAGTCTGTCAAGCCTGCCCAAGGAATCAGCAATTAGCAAACCAGGTTTCCTTCTCTTGTCCACACTCTACCTGTGTGATGACCTGTATAAGCACCGGTGAGGCTGGAAGGCTCTAGCGTAGATTTGGGAAACATGCTTTCTTGCGTTGAATAGTAAGTTCAAAGATTTTCTCTGTCTTCAAGTCTCCCTAGTTGGGTGGAAGAAGGAATTGGCATGTGGACATGGAGACAGCCTTGATGTCTGATGGGCTGGAAAGAGCTGTCTACCTCTATACTTTCAGCTTCTCCACTGGCCAGATGCCCCGAAAGCCCTTCTCAGGGTGGGATTCACATCACAGATGGGAATTGCAATAGGTTCATGCCAATAGTCCGCATTAACTTCCTTGGCAGTCCCTCTGGAGCCAGAGGAACAGTCATTTCAGTGTGTGTTCTCCATGGATCCGAGCAGTTGGGTTCCAGTCCTGGGACTGCAGCCCCTTGGCGTTGGCAGGCTACAAACAACGAGCCGTGGAAGGTAGCCAGTCAATTCTCTCTTTGCCTGTTCACAAACCCACAAATAATTTTGACTTATTTGCATGAAGAGTGTTGTGTCAACAAAATACACAGTTGTTTCCATACATTGGTGAGAGCATATATATGTTGCCAAAATGACTTTATTTTCTAAAAATAGTGTGGGGAAGGAATTGCTGGCCGTTGCCATCAGCAGCGATGGGTAGCTGATATTTTTGCTCGCGGTCAGCACGGTTAAGGTTAATAAGCAAAAGTTCTACATTTTCAGGATCTGTTTGACTAATCATCTTCTAAATTCCCCATTTCTAAATATGTGGTTATTTGTGGTTTAACGTTGTGTGTATGTGCAGATAGGGAAGCGTTGGACAGATCTTGACCCCAGGATGGCTCAGTTCACCTGCAGAACCCAGATGACGAGGACTTTGAAGGCTTTTCAAAGTCTTTACGTTTTAAACCGTGTGTCTGAAACTGGCTCTATGTCGTAGAGGTTAAATGTGGAAGTGATGCTTGCAGGTTAGAGCTGTGCACTGGCTGCTACGTGCGTCTCTGGTGAATTTTCAAAAAATTCTACCTTTTGTCGTCTTTTGGATTCTCCATCCGGAAGGAGGTCCGGCATGTGTTTCACCACAGCGCTTCACAAGATCATTCTACTGCTTGCAATAGGATGACATGGTTTATTGCAAATAATTAATCTTAGCGTTTTAATGTTTTTTTCGAACAGCTTACATTGTATGGTTGCACCATTAAAACAATTGATAAACTGATAAGACAGTTTAGAAGCTCCTAATATTCAAATACTGAGATTTAATTGCTATATTCAAATTGGAGCTAAATTCCTGCTCTCCCACAGTTATATATATTCACAGTCAGTAATTCACACCTTGCGATGGCTCTCTGCGTCACTTAATATATGAAAGAAATAGAAATGTTTGTGCCCATTGAAAACATTTTGCTCTGGAGTTTTGCCTTGGTAGGAGCGAAATGTAAAATAATGCAGTCGTTGAAGGGATGGGTCAAATTGCCATACATATTAAAAGAGGCTGCTTTTGATCAGTTCCTTTGAATGTCTAGTATAACTCCATTTATCTGAAGATCTCAGGGGACGCCCAAAACCTTCAGATAAATGGGGGCTTAGTTAATCAGGGAAGCCAGCTGTCCAGCTTCTTCACCGGGGTAGGGTTCAAGATCGTAACCCATCCTCTCCGCAGCCAGGCCGTCTTCAGAAAATGATTTGCATGCTTCACTTCAGCAATCTAGCCTTGAGGCTTCTGTGGAAAAGCCAGCCAGGCACTTCAAGCTTTCTCCTGGCCCTGCTCGACCCAGAGCATAGCAACGAGCTGGGAATAGGAGGCTGCCGATATATGTGTTGCATTTTTTAAAAATAGTAGTTTATATGGTAGTCTGCGCATAGTGGCTTGATCTAAATAATGCAACGAGGCTTAGCGTTCGTGGGCATCTTTGTGTCAGCTACGCTGCGCTGAAAGCTCACAGGAGAGAGGTGACACAAATTTCATATTCGAAAGATTCAGCTTAACATTCTAACATGTGTAAGTAAGTAAAATCGCATCACTGGTTCTTTAGGACGAAGGCACAGCGCGTTTACAAGAGCTGCAGTTTTGACAGATCAAGTATTGCACTAGTGATTATCTGGATGAAAGCATTCTTACACGGTGATAAATGCGAAGCTTCTTGAGGCTGCAATTGAATTACTGTTTCAGACTGCTTCTGTACGAACGGTATCAAAATGCTGAGTCTTCTCCTCCGCCCCCCCATCCATGTCATATTACTATTCTGTGGGTATGTTATGTTCTCTTGGATCCTCAAAATACATTACTTGGGACTCCAGGGTATCTGACAGATGACTAACGTGGTGATGCCTACAGAAGGTTCTGATGTAAACACAATTAAGTAGCAAAACGGTGGTTTTGTTTGCATACAAGAAGTGCAACTTGAATAAGGTAGAGAACAAAGATTTTGTGTGAGAGATCGGATAGTATTCGTGATGTCGTGCTGCTTTCTTGACCTATGATTGCAGGCTGGAGGTATTTTTCAGGGGGTTCTTTACAGCTTGTTTCTTACGTTCCTAATGCCTCTGTGAAAATTCCTAAACTTTGGTAAAACTTTAGTTGACCTTTTTCTTTTTTTTTTCTTTTTTTTTAAATGAATCCAAACTGTTTTCCGTAATGTGTGTGTGAGCTGAAATAGGGACTTTAATTTTCCTGCAGCCACTTAATGCTTTTTAGATGAGGCTGTAAGTGAAAATTAGTGCGAGCATCTCGCTCGCTGCCCGTATGGCAGGAGCCACTGTGCTGTCCGGTGCTCCTGGTAGTCGTGCTTAGGGGAGCCTGGGAGAGACATAAGGAGTGCTGAGCTGAGAAGGTCGGTGGTGAAGCAGAGCCGGTTTATGCAGTGGTCTTCCTCGCTGAGCCTGTGGTATCTGCACCTACTGCTTTCAGCTTTTTAATCTGCAGGAGCGGCACTGAATTGGGAGCATCCTCATACACCTCTAAAGCTGCTGGTCGGTCCGCACAGCTCTCTGGACCTTGGCTTAAACTCAGCTCAGTATGTTATTTTTTCAGATGCCTCTCCTGTAGCTGCCCAGCTGTTTGGCTGAGTGGGTTTTTTTTTTCCAGTCTTTTGTGTGGTTTAGGGGCATCTTCCATCTCATAAATAAGGATTTTACGAGACGTTGAATCTAACCTAGTCAAAATCGCCTCACTCTCTTTTTCCGTGCGATATTTGGCAAAATCGGTACAAACTTGCAGTGTGTTAGCAGTTGTTCTGCGCATTGTATGCTTATGTGTTAGATGTGCAAGGTCTTTCATTAAACAGCAGGATATTATTAGGCGTACCATGAAAAGCCTTTATAGTCTCCCTGCCTTGTTTAAAGCGGGCCCACAAGCAGCCCGCAGCCTAAAAGGCTGCGCAATGAATCGAGCGCTGATGGCCGGTCCGCAGGCTCAGGTGGTCGTCAGCCGCAAGTTTAGCCGAGCCCTTTCAGTAATTTGTCACGCCTGGGTCTGTTCCCGCTGCGCCAGCACGTGCCAGCTCCGTGTCGGAGGGGCTGTTGGCCAGACGGCCGCGCAGCCCCCGCATCCCGCTGTTCGCGGGGCCGGCGCTCGCCCGGCCGCGCGTCCGCACAGCCCTGGCAACAGCCGAGCGCGCCGCAGAATAAGCATCTTCATAATGAGAAGTGAATGGCATCCGTCAGTCCCTTTAGAATAGGGCCCAGGCGTGTGCCTCCTCTCCTAGGAAGTTTGGCAGCCTATTCATTAACAAGAGTCATCAGGAGTTCAGCCCATAATAGGGAGGCAGCCCCAAACGCAGGCGGGCTAATGCTTGCGCTATCAGGAATGCGTTCTCCTGGGCTTAGGGAAAAGAGAGAGAAAAACTAAGCAAATAACGCTGTCAGCAGGTGCAAACTCTGAAATGCTATGTATTGATTTTCTTTCTTCAGGCTTCCACGGGAAGTTTATAAGAAGAATTATCACGTATCACTCGTCCTCTGCTAGCATTAAAAGCAAAATTATTATTTTTTTTTCCTTTTTTCTTTTTTTACCACCGTGCCTATAGGAACTTGCATACAATTAAGACGCACTTTGCTTATTCCCCTTGAGGTAGAACCCTAGACCATCGTGTCCTATTTTTAAGTACCGCTTTACTTTGATTTTTTTTTTTTAAATACTGTTTCAGAGTGGTTTTGTTATTGTAATGAAAGTCACAAATGGCACTTCAATATTAATTAGTAATGCTTTTCAGTTTTAAATAATCTCACCTGCATTATGTTGTCACTGGTGTTATTCTCGCTGCTCCGAATTTCTAAATTTAAATTGGCCTTTGCTCCCGCATAACAGTCTTGCAGAGTTCGAATGCATTTCCCTGTAACAGAAACACAAAGAGGATCTGGAAACTTTTGTTTTAAATGAGGAAGCAGAGAATGAGATGTCATACTGGCTCCTGCGAGCGTTAATTCATAAAGTCATACGTGAGGTTCTTCAGCCCATTGTAGATTTGTTTCAGACGTTATCCTGTTATTGGAAGTGTATGATTCACCTTCTGAGAAAACAGAAGCTGCACACAAAAGGAAAAGATTTGCTTTCTCCGCTGTGAAAAGCTGCCGCAAGCAGGGGTCCTATTAAGACAGCTGGAAAGTTGCTTCAGCTTGTTACGCTTGTAAGTTTTATTGGTGACTGGTTTTTGATTACACATTTGAATGCTGTGTGTTCCAGGTTGCCGAGTTTTAATTAAAAGGCAATAGTCTTGATTTTAGATTGCTTTGTTGTCTGCATTATGCAGACTATAATGCGTGTAAGTTGTGGGGGGAATTTTTCCAATGGGCATCATTTATTTAGGATACATAAGATTACACCTTCTAGCACCTGCCTTAAATATAAACTTCACGCTTTCAGGAATTGCGTTTATTACGGTTAATTTCTTTAAGAAGCACAATGATCAAGTATGTATGGGGGAAGGAGGGGGGGGTGTTCTCCTCCATCCTGTAGCTTGTTTCTCCAATCTAATAATTTTTCTAGTCTGACAGGGTCATTGTGATAGGAATATTGTGTACCAGGAACTTTCCATAATGCCACAGCTTGTCGGTAAAAGTTGGGTTTCGGTTTAAAAAAGCCCACAGTCTGGCGGGCTTCTTTCTGCCCTCGGTAACTTTAGCAATCTGTCAGATCTACTGAGTCACCGCTTTTCATTCATGGAGCTAAAAGGTATTACCCTTAATTTTAAGCCACTAAGTGTGTTCGCTCCTCATTGCCCACGTTCAGAATCATTAAGCAGCATTGGGCAGTTTTGGTCCCCTCTTTTCCATGCCCGTGTACAGCCTGGTTAGTGTTGCTGTGGATCTGAAGTGCTGGTGTTCGTGGGTGTTGTGTAACAGCATTTAATTCTGTGCACACATTTCCTTAACCTGGTCGTTGCAGTTACGAGGAAAGAGCTCTGTATCTCGAAGCAATAATCCAGAACCATAAAGAAGTAATGACATTTGAGGATTTTGCCGCTCAGGTCTTTTCTCCCTCTCCCAGCTACTCCCTCGGTGGAACTGGTGAGTCTCCACACGTTATTCTTCTCTTTAGCACTAAGAAGCACTTGAGCAGCAGATGTACACCTGTTTTTTGTAGATAAATGCTTGCAAATTTAAGACGACCATTCTTCCCCTGAATCAACTAATGAATATCAAAAGGAATGATGACATTCATTTTAATTTGTTTTGCATCAGAGCTATTCACTCTGCTCCTTTCTTCAGCTATCCTGTTAACCCCCGAATCTAGCGAGGTTAATGAACTTTCTCTCAGTAATGTGCTCCGGTTCATTCAGGAGTGTGGGTTTCTTGCTGAGCTGGGAATATGTTGTTCAAAAGCTATGCCTGAATCGGTGCTTACTTATCGAAAAATAGTTCCTCACAGTAGAAGCCGTTGCTACTAATGCTAAATGGGGATTATGCTGCTGAGATACCAGGGTCAGGGATTAATGCAAAAGAAATGTAAGAACGGCGTTCTGTTAGAAAATCATCGCAGCGTGCAGTATGCTAACGCTTCCCTTAAATATAGATGAGCAAATTTCAGGCTTCCTTCCAACACCTGGCCTGGAACCTGTTTGGGGTTTTTTTAATATATGTATAGATATATGTATGTGTGTGCTTGTGTATATGTATATACACACATGTTAATGCTGATCATCATTCATCAGCCCTGCTGAAAGATGAAAAGGTAATGCCGAACTCTGTGAGTTTACTCCTTACGTGCCCTGTCGAGATTTTAAGTTAGCATGCAGTCAGTAAGATACGAACCGCTACTTTGCTGTTTTAATTGAGTTTATATAAACGTCTCCTGAAAGGAAGCTTTGACTCTGAAATGCATATTTCCAGTACTGTCAAGATCTGTTTTTTCCAACCTCCAAAAAGTATATGGTCACCGTGTGTTGGACTCCTTGTTAAAGATTCCTTAATCCCTTTTCTACACTCGTAGGGTGAAAACTGGCACTTTCTAATTATTCCCTGCCACTGTCTTGGATTGTTTAATAGAGTATTTCAAACCTGTATAAATGTTGCAGGACATCTGCTCTATTTCTCTTTAGCCTGACTTGTTAGCAAATATCTTCCATCTAAACTGAAAAATTGAAGGAAGAAATTAAATTTACTAAAATAAATCACTTACAAATAAAATCAGCCGTGCATCATTGTTTAACGTTACTGGCTCCAATCCTGGAGCTTTCAGAGCTTTGTTAGGAGATAAGAGGTATATGCATGTCCTTGCATTGGTCGCCAGTAGCAGCAGGCAGAAGGCTTTGGAGATAAGCAAGCTGGCAGAAGTAAAGGGGAACCGGTGCTATTTACATAATCGCGCCTCTGCTTCCTGGAGAGGCGTCAAGAAACACAGGGATGGCCTCTATTGATCTTTGTTGAACTGGAATACTAAACAACATTAGAAAAGCTTATAACTTAAAGCTTTGATTAATGTTTTCTACATTAAAAAGTAGAACAGCTGTGAATTAAATTCTTTTATATACTCTGCCAAAAGTCTGAGACAAAAAAAAATTATCAGTTTCAATAGAAATGTAGATTTCATGCCCAGTGTTGTTAGCACTTTGAATCATTCATCTGTTGACGTATCAGCAAATGAAAATGTAGATGCATTTATTTTAAATGTTTTGCTCTATGCATAATTGTATTGGGTTTTCGTGTTCTTCTTACAGCACACAGCGATCTTACTATAAACAAATTTAGTTCGACAAGCAAGGGCAGATGCATTTGATAATACCATAGTCATGCTTTCGAAAGTCTGTGATACGTTTTGTGTGACGAAAATATTTTACATGTTTCCTAATATCTGCTTAAGGTTTTCAGAACACTGTTAAATCATTAGTACCTGAATGCATTTTTATGATTGCACCATTTTATTTTTTTTAAGAGTAAAACCTGCCACGGTCAGGTCCTGATTTTCAGACTTCTGAACGTCAGAATTTATTTCACGCTCACAAAGAAACCAGAGGCCGGTCATGACTTCTGGCGTCAAAATCTTTGCTTCAGAGAGTCTCCCCACGTTACCTACTGATTTGCTTGAATATTTAGTCGAGTATTACCAAGAGCTGTGTCAGTCGTTGTCATTAGGATGCATTTTCCATCAAATGCCATTCTGGCAATCGGCACGGAGGCTGAACGTAAACCCCCCAACTCAGCCGCTGTTGCCAGTCGCCGCTCGGGCGAGTCCCCGTCCCCACGAGCAGGGAGCCTCACGTGGATCACGAGCATCTATCTACCTCAGCCCTCTGTATTTCCTCATTTACGGCCGTTTGAGTTGGCGGGGCGCTAACAAATGTACCGGCAGCATCCGGAAAGAAATAAAGAACCAGCTCGGGTGCAATTTGACTAAGTTCGCAGTCATCCATTCCTCCCTATTAATGATTAGAAAGGGATGAAAAACTATTCTGGAGCCGCCAGTTCCCCCGTAGGCATGGGCACAGCCGGGGGCAAGCAGGACAGTCTCGGGCTGTGAACGGCGGCAGCTCCACGTTTTCCAGCGTGCAGCCTGTCCCCCTGTGCCGCGGGCAGTTAGACCTCCTCCAAGCTTAGATTCACCTGTCCTGTGTCTGCAAAATCAGCTGTCTGCCGCTTAGGAAATACAGATGGCATTTTCCTCCAGGTAAAAAGGGAATTTCTATTCTGAAACAGAAAAAATGAATCCCAGAGTAATAAATGCACGGAGCTGACACAGGTCTGTGTTTCCCCTTCTCAAGTAACAAGCCAGCTGAAACTACTAACCCTGCCTAGCTTCAACTTTTCAGGTAAATTTAAGATTAGTTCTCCTCTGCTCTTATTCCTAATACCACCTAATTGTAATCCTGCCATCGCTGCATGTACATGTGCACAATAGAAAGGGTCAATGAGTAAGTACGGCTTTTATTAAAATGAAGATCGTTTTTAATAGTTAACAGTATAAGAAGGAAATCAAGACCGTTAAATGAATGGACTATGCAGCTGTTAATGACACGCATTGTCGGTGTATTATCACCCGTCATCTATTTATTTGAACTAAATATTTTTATGTTTTCTGATACTGTCTCTAGGGATGCTTCCCCTCGATTCAGATGGGATGTGGGTTTCTTGAAGTATGCCCTGGCTTAGTGTCCCGTATCACACATAGTCTTGCAGGTGCTCCGTTTTATGCACAAAAATCATCAAATTGACCTCTCTTGCTGCTTTCAGAAGTAGAGCCTTAAACTAACTATATGTATCATAGATAGCCCCGTATATCTTAAACGTTGAAAATGCAGCCTGGTAGGCAGAATGGACATCCCTGAACTCATTTAGGGGATGTGCAGATTAGGAACAAAAGATGAGAATACGGTCCTTTGTTGTTAAACTGGTACATTACATGCTGTATTTTAATTAGGCTGGGTATGAGAGTCAGCCCAGGAAATCCTCCGTAATCCAACACTATTGAATAATTCTTATCCTTTCCCTCTGCAGATTTCTCTCGTTTTAGAGGATGGGGGTTTAAGCTGCTCTCTTTTTCTGTTCTTGCTCCCTCAGCCAAAAAGAAAAAACGTTATTCAACAAAATACTTGTGTGTTCTTGAAAAAAAAATTCATAAAAATGAAACAGGCGCAGATACAGAAGCGTTCCAACTTTAATTACCTCTGCTGACTAAAAAGCGTTTGTTGTTGGTTTGGGGTTTTTTTCATTTAAGATCAGAAGCCAGAATCGTGTTAACCCTTAGAAAATGGAAGTAGTCTTTGATATTATAGGAAGGAACAGAGATAACTTTTCCACCAGAGCAAGATTTATATTTGAGGTCTTTATACTTAGAAGGGTAGATTCCTACTTTCAAGAGAACCTACAAACCTGCTTTTCAGCAGCGTAGACTTGCAGTTAGTGCTTCAAAGGGTTAATTGAAATGGGCACACTTGACTGCTGAGAGGACTGATCTAATCACTGCCATATCCAAGTGCATCTGTTCACCATGAGGTCATTCTTGTGCATGCTAATGATTTGGAAAATAAAGCATAATGCTTGACGTTATCAGAAAGGATATAGTGTAAATCTTTGCTTTTTTAGTTGCTAATAGCTATTGTGGAATGAAACGCGCAGGCAAAAGCATCTCGGATTATTGCTTTCCATTTTATTTTTTTTTTAAAAGCATCGTTTTCAGTGGAGTGTCAGGAAAACTGTGCTGGAAAACTCTGACATGTGGTATCTGTTGATAAATGGATTCTTTAATGAATATTATAGCATTGCCCAGGAGCAACACTTGAGTTGAGGAACTATAGACGTTTTCAGCGTTCCCTGGTTTTAAAGCCTTGGAAGCCGTGCCTGCTTATTTACATAAAACTGAGATTTTGCAGCCTTTTTGTTGAAAAGGTGACACATGCTTTTCTTTTGTGTCCAGACTTTTACATGCATAAATTTCATGTAGAAAATACTTGAATGGACAACAAACAAGATTTGGTTTATTTTAAAGCACTTTTTGCTAGGTGCTGAGTTTTATCTTTCCCACTTTAAAGCAAAAGGAATATTTCAAATGGCCATGTAATTTTAAAATATATTTTTCACAGAAACAAAACAAAACCTGAAGTAAATTGTTGACACAATTCTTTTTAATGCTAACTGAGCAATGGTTCCTTCTGGTTTTGTTTGGTTTGTTTTTTCTGGGTTTGTTTTTTTGTTTTTTTGTTTTTACTTTTTTTACTTGTCTGCATTTTCCTTGAAAATCTGTTTGGTCAGTTCTGTGTACTAGGTGGGATAAAAGGCTGTCCAGGTTCTGTATAATATATTTTTGCATATTTTTAGGGAAGATGGATGGAGCTAAATATTAAAAAAAATACGCTATCTGAAAATGAGTAGCTGTGCCATGATATTACGCTATACGCAGCACATGCCAAGTGTTGGGTTTGATCAATATGACGGTGTTGCCTGAAGTGGAAAAATTAGTTTCTAATAACTGGGACTTAGAAAATTCCAGACTACCCTGGCAGCAAGGAGCCTACTGCTCAGCTGTTTCCACCACAAGAAGAGGCGGTGCTGAAACCATCTGGCAATTGTTACCGGTCCGAGCGGGACGCTGCTGTGGAGCTACACGCGGGCTTCAACCTCTGTGCCGAATCCTCCCTTTTCCAGTACGGGCGTTGCCCTTAAATGTGGAAGGAAGCACAAGTCATTAGCACAGAGCTCCTTACGAGGTCTGCATGAACTTACTTCTGTGAACTTACTTCTCAGTCGATGAGAAGGACAATGTGCAATCGTAGGTGCCAGATGTTGCAATTGTAGAGGTCGTCTAGGCAGTAAACAGAGAGGAAAAGCTTAGGGAGGTGGAGCAGAAGAGTGGGAAGTTACCAAAGGAGGCAGCACTCAAGGTGGTTCTCCCTCCCTCCCCGCCTTCCCTGTGAAGAGTATTCAGGAGGAGGTGCAGGGACCTGGTCTGCTTCCCCTCTCTATTTAATCCAGGTAGTTTTTACAGCTGATCGTCAGCAAACTAGAGCATCTTTCACCACTGGGTTAGCGGCCCGTCCCAGCCGGCTGCTCAGGCTGCCTTCGGAGGGAGCCTGAAACTGCACAAGTGGATTCAGGAGCTTCTCCTTACCCCTGTGGTCTTGATTATCCGTCATCTGTGGGTGGCTTTCCTACCCCCTCTTCCATAGAGCTACTGCCTGCCTGGACTTTCTCACCACCACAGGAACGTGCCAGTGCCCAGCAACCGAATGCTGCACTGGGGCGGCTTTCAGCGCCAGGCTGCTGCATGCATGTAACTCCTAACTTACACGCATCAGCCGAAATAGCAGTTTCATAACCATCTCTGTCACCTCCAGCCTTAAAATCTTTTGCTCAGAAATGCGGAGGTTTCCCACCACTGTGTTCCTTCCACAGTAGCTACCAGCTCACCTAAGAACTCGCCGAGGCTCTGTCTGCATCTCAGCATCGTGAAGTGGCAGAGCCCGGTGGCAGATGGTCCTTTCCTGCTTGGTGAAATTGTCTCTTGGCCCATGGTAGCTGCTTGGTAGCAGAGAATGAAAAGGTGCCAAATGAAATTTTCAATTGAATCAAGCGTAATTACCTGATTTAATGAAGGAGGAAAGTCAGGATGTTCTGCAGAAACCCCAAAATCACCCTTTCTCCCCAGAGATGCCTTTCAGCAAGACACACGGCATAAATTCATTTCATATTTTCCATTACCTCCTTCCTTCCTTCACACTTAGGGAAACCTGCGTGAGCGTATTCAAATAACATGACGCAGCAATTCCGATCCACTTTCTGGATCTTTTAATGGCAAAACGGAGAAATCATAGTGATTTCTGTGACGCCACACGGATGCTATCAACAAAATTATCATTTTGCTGACTGATGAAGCAACGAGGGAGTGGAAGTGCATCCCTCCTCCCACAGGAGCACTTGTTACAGTCGCAAAGACAACACCAGAAATCAGAAACACCGTTTTTCCTCTTTCAGACTCAGGCAGCAAGTGAAAATCTTTTCCAGGCTGGGGTGTCTTCCTTAACTCATTAATCTACTAATGCAATTAGTAGTCTGAAGAGTTTTAACATCTTGCTGGTAGTTACATACGAAGGAATAAAAAGGAAGCTCGTGCATCCTCAGTACACCATGGGACTGCTCCTGTGCCTTGGTCAGACCCTTTATGTTTTTAAAAAGTCAAAGGTTACGCATGTTGACAGTACGATAGTTTGCATTTTTTCATGAAAGAGAAATACTTTTTTGAATTAGTAAAATTCTTAGCGTCCCTGTCAGGGTTAGAAGTGGTCTATTATTAAATAGGGCGAAGTGATAGTAAATACCTTGTATCGTTAGGCGGCATCAGCTCCGTACCCCCTATAGCTCCTCTGACCTGAACAGTCCGATGTAAATTTACATCGGGATGACCAGACCTGGTTCAGAAGTGTGCGAATCTGTGCAGAATGGTAAGGAAGCTTTATTACTTTGCAGCTCCGTGCCAAGCAGTTGCAGACTCTTTGCGTGTGGTGCCAGGGCAGTTTTTCCCTTTGCCCACCACCTATGGGGGCACGCAGCCTGGACCTGTCCCCAAGGCTGTGCGAGTGCTGGGGTTGCTTCTCCCTCAAGCCCGGTGTAACCTCGGGATCTACAGCGGAGAGGGTGAGAACAGCATCAGGGCTCTCAGCCCGGGCCCTTTCTTTTTTTCCATTTAATTGGTTGTCTCAGAGGGAGCTCTCCCAGCTACCATCTCCGGGAGAGGAGATGGCGAGGGAGGGCTTCCTCCCTAGCAATCAGCGCTGGGATGGGAAAAAATATTAGTTTGACGGGCCTCTCTCTTCTGCCGGGTGACAGCTCCAGCTGCTCGAGCTGTCAGCTCGAGAGAAAGCTCCAGGCGATGTGGCCCCTTTGCATTTTTCCTCTGCGCTGACGCATGTCAGCCCTGCAGCCGCGGCGGAGGAGAGAGCCGTGCGGTGCCGTCCTGCGTGCCGCAGGCTGCCGGCGCCTGGGCGGGAGGAGGCTTTGGGCAGTGGTTTGAGGCTGCGCTGCAGAGAAATAACCACTAACACTTGCTGTGGTCCCTCTGGCTGGCTGACCGGTGCAGAACTAATTAGTGGCTGCTCCAAGTCATGACTAATGAGAACTTTGATGTGTACATTTAGGGTTTATTTCCAAATCTCTAAAACAATCGAGGCTGGGTATGTGATGGTGTCGAGCACTCATCACCTGCGCTGAGAGCTGTGAGTGCTTTTTTTAGGGTTGTTTCTGCCCCTGATTAACCTGTAGTTTCAGATTCTGCTGCCTGCTTCAGTTACAGCTTTTCAAGGTACTACTTTATCTTTTATAACCAAACACCAGTGCAGCAAACCTCCTCATTTCCCAATGATTTGGCTGTTGCAGTGCCTCACTTAAGGTCCGATCTGGCCAGGGGAAGCAGTACAAAACCTGCCCTTGACTTGTGCTGGCCCTGAAAGCGCAGCCGGACCTCGGTGGCGCGGGCAGGGCTGAGCTGTCCCCAAGCCTCCCGAAGAGGCAGCTTTCATCCCCCTCCAGCCCCCGGCGCCTCCCGAAGAGCAGCCTTCGTCCCCCTCTGGCTCGCGGCTGCGCTGCCGGCGCAGGCTTGGGACGGTCAGGTCCAACGTCCGTCTTTCTTCTGCAGCATTTTTGTGGGTTTGGGGGGGGAAAGGGGCTGTGTAAATTCAGCTGGTAGAAAGAATCTCCAAATATAACTGACGAGTGAGGTGTTGTGCTGTTGCCCAGCTGCCAGCCAGAACACCCGCCTGTTCTTCCAGGGGATCTCCTCTGTCGCTTCGGAGGTCGAACCGCACAGCCTTCGGGGTTTACTCAAAGACATGAGATAAATGAAAGATCTCGATGCAGCTTTAAAACAGCTGTCACTCCTAACAAAGTATGAAATATTCTAACAGCTCATGCCAAACCCGACAAGTCACCAAAGGCCCACGGGGTGTCAATGCAGTCCCAACGATTTGATCTCCTACATCCTTAAATGCAGTTTGTTGCTGTATCTGCATCTGAATGTGTGTGGTTTTGCATGAACACGGCCACTGCTTTTTTTTTAATGATCAGTTCTTCCAAATACACTCCCCTGAACGTGCAGGCTCAGGATGCTGCTTACGTTGTATTTTCAGCCACGTCCTTGTGAGTGGAAAGCAGAGCACGCCAAAATGCTAAGCGGATTTACTGCTATGATTCTCTCTGGAATTTTGTTACCTTCACATTTACTGGGAAAGAAAACAAAGATTTCCACAGGCCTGTCATGGCTGATAGGTTAATTAGGGCGGGAGGATAGGTCATGGCCTCTGTGAAAACTTCAGGGGTCTTCTCAAGTATAAAGCTTCAAAATCCTTAATGATCACGCGTGATGTTGTAATCCGTTTTTGCATACTTAGGTTACACATTAAGACCCACCTGCCTTGTCTTTTTCTCATACGATAGAAACATTTACCGAGTACGAGCAATAGCCTTGCGCTTAGTTTGTCAAATCAGTTCCTCCCAGGTCAGCGAGGGCGATAAGGGAAAAGGAAAATGCCATGGCAGTGCTGCAGGGTGCTGCTTTTCCACCGGGCAACGAGCGGGTGGGAGACCACAGCCAGGCTCAGGGAGGAGTTTGTTAGGTTTCACTTGCCCCTCGCTAACAACAGTTGGCTCTGGAGCGGCGTCTGGCTTCAGAGGCAGCGCAGAAGATTTCTGCAGAGATCGTGTCAAAAAAAAAACAACCCGTGAACCTCATTTTGGGGTTCTGTAGTGGCCCCTTAAACGTGGGCGTGAACACGGTTAAAGGCTGGAAGGGTTTTGCTACTTGTGCATGGGGATGGGGATGAGGGAAGGGCAGGCGCAGGCGATACCACCTACTTTTATCCAGTGATTTATGTGGGAAATTTCCACAGCAGTGAGCCGCTGTGTTTTTCATGAAATTTTCAGTAGTGTCATAATACACAAATTGTTGTTGTAATTCTTAAAAGCAAACTCAGCAGCTTTGCAGGACATTAGTAGGGATCCCGCACCTTGTAAAGCTGCATGAGGTACCTGGTGTGCTCATTAAATGCTGTTGCTGAACATATTGTCAGCTTGAAAAGCTGATTTTCAACCACAGAAACACTGTGGCCTTCCGGCAGGTTGGATTGGTTTGGTTTGGGGAGAGGAAAAAAAAACCTCTAAGGTTACCGCACCTGTGAGGGAGCTGACAGAGAAGCAGCTTTTCATTTTGGTTTCCTGCACGTGGTGTCCCTGAGGAGGGTTCGGCCAGTTTTGGTGAGGAGTTGGACCCCCCAGTAGTTCAGGTGCAGGATGACAGCGCGGTATGGCTCTTGCCCTGGCAGAGCTCCTGCCTGTCCTCTCCACAGGAAGTCCAAGAAGATGTTTCACCATCATCAGCACCAATATCGCGGTGCTTGGGTGCATGCTGAAGGGTGGGGAGAGGGAGTTACTTTGCTTTCAGGAGTGTTCATCTGCCCTCACAGAGAGGAGAAATTGCTAAAAGATCTTTTTTTTCCCTAGAGCACGTGCCTTGGTGGTGTATGAGAAACCAGATTTGTTCTGTTCAGTAGATTTAAAATAAAATAAGCTATCTATCTCTAGCTTTGCCCAAGACAACTCTTCATTTAAAGTGTATTTTTATCTGTATTACTAACTGAATTTTTAATCTCCTCCTGCAAGGAACATATTTTAAAAGCTTAAGCCTTCACCACCGTAAAGCATTTGTACCTGTACGAGACTGCAGAGGCAGCTGATCCGTCAGTCATGTGCGTCTTATTTACGTGCAGGCGTACGACTGCCCACGGTGGGGTTTTGCGCATACAAGTGACTCCATCTGTGGGAAGTTTATGTGGCCCAATGATATGTACGTTGTCCACTTTCTGTTTTTTCTTTACCTGCCTGCAGTGTAATAGTGGGTTAGGTCCCTGTGCAGCCTCAGATTTTACCCAGTTTGAAACTGAAAACCACTAACAGCATTGGCAGCGCACCTGAAATAAGAGGCTGCTGGAGTCCCACAGTACCACATCGGCAAGTTTGGCAAAAGTTGAAGGGAGATGATTATTCGCTCCAAGTTTTGCCAACGTTTCTTCCTCCCTCTGTTTTTTCAATCACCAGCTTGACAGGGGCAAAGAAAAAAAAAAAAAGTGGGTACCCATTTCTCTCCAGGGTATTGAGGTGACCTTTCTATCGTGAGTTGCCCTTACAACTGCTGCCCACCGTGTGCCGAGTTTGCCGTGACGCCCGCAGCCGGTTCCCACTGCGCTGGGCGCCCGCGAGCAGCCGGCCTGACCTTCACGCGAGCGCGACGGGTGTGCTGTTCCTGTATTTATATGATTTTGTGTTCTCTCCCTTTAGATTAGAATATGTAATGGTCTCGTTACGGTAATTGCCGCAGGTAAGAGCGATGCTTCCCGCAGGCCCCGCTGCTGCTGGCGTTGTGCTCCATCGCTAACAACTCTCCTCCTCCTCTTCTTCTTCCTCCTCCTGTGCTCAGCGCGTGGCCGCGGCGGCTCTGGGGCTCTCGAGTCTGTCTCTGCCTGTCCCTGTCGCCACTGCCCCATCCCCTCCCACTGCCCGCACACCGAGCCCCGGGGGGTGCCCACCGCCCGCCCGGGCGGCTGCTGCTCCCTCCAGCTGCTGCCGGGCACGGCGACGCCAGCACCTGCCATGGTGGGAAGCGTTTTGGTCACGGCTGGGCCTGTTTGCGTGTGTGTTTGTGGCCGGGCCACCACAGGACGGGATCGGGGATGGGGCAGCACCCGGCAATACGCTGGGTGCAAGCCCCGGCCCTCCGGCAGCGAGCACCCGCATGGCATCACCTCCGTGGCACTGCTCCCCCAGAAACCAGCACGACTTGCAGGAAGGAGTTCCTGTGTGGCTTTTGGTGGTTCCCCCCCCCACCCTTTTCTCAAATTTCACATGTTTGGCTGAGTTGTAAATTTTAAGCACTCCGCTGCTCCGCCTGCAAGTCAGAAACCAGTATTTTTTATTTACTACACCATTGCGGAGCTGCGGCTTGGTTTTTACAGCTTACACTCTCACATTGCCTGTGCACCCTCTGAAACAAACACAGCCAAGAGAGAGAAAAAACCCGACCCTTCTCCGTATCACCGCAAAAAAGAGAAAGAGCTAAGCCTCTCACGAGCGGCAGAACATCGACATCAATATGACGCTGATTTTCCCGGGCACGTGCCGGCGGGTGTGCGCGGCCCCGCTTCTCTCCCTGGCGCAGCTGAGCGAGCGGAGCCTCCTCTCCGAACAAAGTTGCAGGCTCCTCTTGCAAGACAGCCAAGTAATTAGAGTTCGTGCCAGACAGCTTGCGAGTGGAATTATAATATTTGTATGAAAGCCTTTATCTTTTGTGGTTATTACTTGCTCACTCCGCAGCTGCTGTCTCCCTATCAATCAAGGGGGTTTCGGGGGAGCTTCAAGGTTGATTGCATAGCTAAGGACTCGCCAGAAGAAAGTTGGGACTGAAGGAATGCGCCAGCTCCGAGGCGGGCGGATGCTGCGGGTGCTCCCGGGGCGAGGTGTGCCTGGCCCGCGCCCCCGCCTGCCCCAGCCGCCTGCTTTTCGTATGCGCAGCCCATGCATTGTTCGGCGCTTGCATGAATATTGCTTGAGCTTGTCCATTTGGTGAAAACTGTATTATTTTGACCATCTGCCATTCCGCTTAACTGCAGGAATGTAAAGTACGACACCTCCCTCACAGCCCTTCCCTCCCCCACGCTTTTCTCCCCGCGAACAGCACCGCAGGTTTTGTTTTTAATCCAAAACTGACAGCTCCACATTTTTCACAGAAAATGCCTTTACACGCTAAGTCACATTTTTCACCTTTTTTTAATGCGATATTTCCCCTTCAGTCAATTGTCTTGAAGTATAAGTCTGGTAAGTAAAGGTCGTCTTTGAAATGCAAACGCTAGTTTACAAACTGGCTGTGGGATTTCAAAGGAGAAGGAGCAAGACGTCCTTTGGGTTTAGCTGCAGCCAGACCTCAGCATCGTTCTGTTCCCTGCTTTGAGCCATTAAAGTATCTAGAGTTAGCTAAAGCACCGGGACAAAATTTTAGCCCGTGTAAGTGAGGAAACAGAAAGCGATGCTGCCCGTACCCAGCGAACTCCATGGAGTTTCTGAGTGTTATTCCCGAGAAGTAACAGGATCAACGCAAGCTGTTAAAATGCATGGAGTGGGGCTGCTGCGGTCCCTAGTGATGGGGTGAGATAGGCTGTAGTGTCTGGCAGGAGGTTTGAAACACCCCAAATCACTCAAGCCGCGTGTTGAAAACGCAGCTGAGCCAGCTTGGGGCTGGGGCCTTAGAAGATAAATTGAGTCCCGGGTGCTTTTGCTGCCCGCAGAGCCCTGCGGCTGCGACCTTGCCCGCCCTGCTGAGCCACGAGCGTTTCCCGACGTGTCTCACAAGGGCAAGGCTTGCCCTGGTCGGGAGGGAGCCTGTCCCTGCGCCCCACTGCCCCATGGGCAGCTCAACCATCGCCAGCTTCAGCCAAGGCACTGGCAGCATTTTGGTCCGTTTTCTGCACGTTTGAGAGTCACCTGGGATAATATAAAGTTGAAGGGAGCAGTAAAGACATCCCTGTAGTCATCAATCACATAAACTAACGGCAAATAAAAGCGCAGCCTGAAAATATAGCTTATTGTTGGATTGGAAATCGGTTTGTGCTGCAAAACGCAACCATCAGTGTGGAGTTCAGAGCTAGTCGCACGGCTGCCGGGACCGGCCCCAGACTTCGGTGTGGGCTCAGAGCCTTTCCCCCACCTCTCCCCACGGGCTCACAAACACCTGGGTGCGAGGCTGTTCCTCCATCGCACCTCTAATAAAAGCCTTTGTGTTAAGACTTAGAGAGAATTGTTAACACGGTTTAAAAATACCGTACCCTGAGGGAGCTGATGAAATGACAGTCACACTGGGAAATGCCTTGGGACACCAGAAGCCCAGCAGCAAGAGCAGGGCTGGGTTGCAGCATCCTCTGTGTTCCGCAGAGCACCGGTACAGTCACGCAGGGGAGAGGCAGGAGTCACACACGTGCACGTACCTCCGTTTAGTCATTTACTACTCTGTTTAATAGCTGTATCCTCATCTGTTCTCATTCAGACAACCTATTTAGTCCGGGCCTCCAGTCGTAATCGCCTGTGGGGAATAATTGAGATGTAACTTAATGTTGTTGAACAACAAAGTGTAAACACAGTTAGAGACCACTGCAACCACCCGCGTTCCTCAGCCCGCAAGTAAAGTTCTTGAATGGTGGCTATGGGTGCACCGATACCGATGAGTACTCGGGGTCCTGGTTAAGTAGTGGAACTCATTAGAAAAAAATTGGGTTGGTTTGTTTTTTCTATTGGAGGCTAAGACGCCTTCCAGGTGGAGTTTCATGAAAGCATTCAAGCTATGGAAACTCATTTCCAGCTCTCCTCGGCAGATTGAATACAAAAGAGCAGTTTAGTGACACACAGCAAAAAATAATTTTATATAACGCCCACTTGAAAGAAACATTTTTTGAGTTCCGTTATGTGGGTTTTGGCGGAGCTTTGAGCGAGGCGGATGG
>NW_009648550.1:521629-526870 GCF_000708025.1 Charadrius vociferus | reverse complement strand
GGCGGCTCTGTGCGCCCGCCTGGGCACTGCCCACCGCTCACTGCCCAGCCACACCCGGCGTTTTTGGCAAGCTGGCAAAGAAAAATTCCTTATTTCTTCAGGAAAGCACAGACTGGTAGTTCCTCAGCTGCCTGGGCCATATTTCTACTGTAAATGTCAAGTTCACCTGAGCGATGCCCAAAATTAATTTGGAAGAGGAGGTGGGAGAGGGGCTGCGTTTTGCCAAGCAGTTATTCTGATGCAAAGACAGGCACCGTACGGTATTCTTACATTATTTTTTCTCTGCCTCTTCTGTTTTCCAGGCTGCCTCACCACAAGCGCGAGCGCCGACCTTACTGTCACCATAGGCATAGAGTTAGCAGACCAGACCTCGCCCACGTTGCCACGTGCCTCCAAGAGCAGAGTCTCTGGGAAGCTTCGCCGCTCCGCCAGTGCTCTCAGCAAGTCTTCCAACTGAGGTGCTGCGGGAGCAGAACTCCGGCCGAGGGAACCCAGGACACCTTAAAATAGATCAATTATTTTCTGCCTCTACAGAACGTGCAGTTTTGGATGAGCACGTGTGGAAGGGGATGGGCGAGGGCTTTGCAGGTCTCAGACAGATTTCAGATATTCAGACAGACCTGGCCGATGAGCGGACGTCACCTGCATTATTGTCATGCATTTCACTCGATCGTTTCCATCACAAAGCAAACGGAGGCGGTGGGCAGCTCTCACCACCGGTGTGGCATCGGGCTGATGGCAGCACGCGCTTCTCCCTGAGCACCTGCGTACAAGTACTGGTGTGGCAGCAAGAGGACACGAACCAGTATTGAAACCAGTTATTTAATGTAACTTTAGAGCATTGCTTTTAGTCATTCCGGTCAACACTTAATTGTGTATTAGGGAATTTTGTCTAAATAGAGGTTTTCATATGACTAGCCACGTAACAAACGTTCCCCTCCTGTGCCATGCGGGTGAACAATGGAGGTGCTTTCCAGTCTGTGTTCAATCTCTGCTCCCCTTCTGTTGTCTGTGGTCATCCAGCCCCAGTTTTGTGCACGTAGCTAAGCATTAGGAATCATCAAAGAGTTCATTTACCCAAAATTCAGGAGGGTACTGCCAGCTTCACAAAGTGACAGCACCTGCATTAAAACCCGTTTAATCACGGTACCTTGTTCAAGGTCATACGTCACTACCTACTGTGTAAAATCCCGAAGCCAAAGATGCTCCGGTCCCGCTCGGTTGTGCCCGGTCCAGCCCAGCAGAGCAGAGGACCAGGGTCCCCCCCTTAGCGCCCACGGGGTGCCCGCCTGCGGCGGAGGTGTGATGGCCGGGGTAGCAGCGTCCAGAGCAGGCGGGAGGTGCCAGTAAGCACCCACTGCACCAGCCAGGATCAACCTTCACATCTTTGCATTTATTTTAGATAAAAGTCCTCTTTCTCAGCACTGCCTTTGGCTTCGGGATCGCTGTGTCATTTGCAATAGCGCACGCGATGGCTGCGTCCTGTGAACTACTCACTAGGAAGATAGAAATAACCACATTTCTTTTTGAAGAGCAACTGCCGCCCATTTGCCACGACTACTTCCCACCACAGTTTGCATCGTTAGCCAGTACACCCCGTAGGTGACCACCTCACCTCGTCACAACATCAGGGCAATAGTCTGCAACTTGAAGCACCTCCAGTTAGAATAAAATACATCTGAAGGCTTTGGAGGATGTGCAGCGTCCTCCTGGCACTTTCTGTAGTAAGCAAATCTTGTCTTTTCAATAGGAAATGTATTTCAGTCTATGTGTATCATAGGTTTCTAGGGGTTAAAACTTTTTATAGCTTAAAAAACCCTGTAATATAAAAACGAAATCATCGAGACATCCTGCAACCACTGGCTGTGAACGAGGCTGGCCAGCTGGGAGGCAGAAATCCGTCGCTGCTCCACCGTGATGGGACGTGTGAGAGGCACCGCGTGCAGCAGAACGCTGGCCTGCGCCCCACGACGGCTGCGGGATGGGGGGCACCCTCTTCCAGCCGGGGCTGCCCTGCCCCTCCGGGCGCGCGTGGGCGAGGAGAGGAGATGGCTGTAAAGCAAGTAATGGCATGGTAACTTTATTTCTTGACGTCCTGAACCTCGGTGTCTGCCCATTCCCGAGTGTTGGGTCAGGCCCCTCCAGCCCTCCCAACCCTCCTCGGGTCTGGGTCATCACCTTCTTGCTTTTCGTTCTGGTTTTTTTTTGGTTTGTTTTGCCACTTGGCATTCAAATGCAGACCTCTCAACTTTAAGTGCTTTGGTTTAAAAGTGAAGAGGATTTGGTTTTCCGTGAAGCAAAATGCACCATTGGGCCACCGTTGTTTTTTTCTTTTGCACTTCTACTTGGGCGTTGACGTGAACATCTCTCTGTCTGCATGTCAGCGTCCAGCCCTGTGACTTCCCCGTAAATAGGGCACACGCTTTTATAACTATTGCCAGTATCGCGGCGGTAGCTCGACGCTTTGCCGCGGGTCCTGCGGTCAGCAGAGCAGCCGGCTCAGCCCCAGGTGCCGCCGGGCGCCGTTGCTGCCCGGAGCTGGAGTTGGTGGCACCGAGCCGGGACGTGGCTGGCACAGGGGGACAGGGGCAACGCAGCCGTCCTGCTGGGAAGGAGCCTCGTTTGCTATGGGCTTGGAGTTTCTGCCTCACGTTTTGGTTTTGCTTTCTACTGATTGTGTGTCGGTGAAGGAAATTAGAAAATAAAACATGTACTTTAATTTATTTTCTTTTCAGGACTGGATAGGCGAAGCTGTCTTGTTCTCTGTTATCCAATAAATGGTCTGAAATAATTTCAAAGGCATTCTTCTGAATAAAAGGAGACTTTTTAGAGCAATACACATCTCTAATTCAGGGAAGAATTAAAACACCGATGCAAATAATATTTTCCTGATGTCAAAAACCTAAAAATACTAATTTTTAAAAATTCAACTGCGGTTTTGTACTAGGAACTGGCGAACGAAGCCGTTCTGTTACCCCTCACAAGCTCAATAAACCTTAGCTCACAACAAAATTCTTTGAAGAGGTACGTACTTGGGTGGTGTGTGCGGCGTCCGTGCGGCAGGAGGTGCCGTGGCGGGGCAGGCGCTGCGCCTTCCGACCGTCCGGTGACACCGGCGGCTGCTCCCAGCCGGCTGCTGGCCGGGCGCCCCATCAGGACGGTGGTGCCTGAGCCCACGCAGCCGGAGCCGCTGGGCAAGAGTCACGCTGTTGGAAGGGTCGTGGCTGTGTGGGTCTGCTTCAAATGCGGTGGGGGTGGTTGCGTTAAAGCCGGTGGAGGCAAAGGGGGTGACGCGGTGTCACCGGCGTGGATTTTGCCTTCTCGCGGCCGCAGAAGCATCTGCCGGGTGCGTAACCAGCGACTGCATTTCCAGACTTGAGTTCTGCTTGGAAAAACTTTGAAGTGTTAAGGCCACACCACGACAGAAATGAGGGCACCCTACAAATTTACAATACCTGATGGTATTCTTAATTTGGGGGCCCCAGAACCTCCGCAATGCTGTTTGCAACCCCCCGCAAATAAGCTCCCCCCCGAGGGTGGGTCCCTCCCGTCCCTCCCGCTGTCCCCAGCCCTTCCCACTGCGCGGGGTGACGGGGACAGACTCACCCTGGACACACTGCTGCCGACTGTGGGCTAAAGGGAAAGAATGACTGGTTTTGGTGGGTTGAATTCTGCCGAGCCACTCTGGGAAACTGCTGTTGTATGTCTAAGGAACAGCTTTGGGGCAAAATAAGAGGATTTTTTTAACCTCTTCTTCTAAAGACTAAAAGTGGGTTGCAGAATTGCATTCTTAAGAAAGGTTCTGCACTTTTGTCACCGTTCATGCAGGCCGGTCGCCTAAAACAGATGCAGTAAAAGATTTTTAAGGTGAAGTGTTTCAGCCCCGGTGTCACAGGCGCCGACCGCGTGGGCTGGGGCCGTTCACAGGCCACCAGACTGGTCCTTCACGGGAAGTTCAGTCCTGGGTGGAGTGCGCCTCTGCTACAGACAGGGACTGTGGGCCAGGAAATAGCTCTCCTTTCTCATCCCGTGGCTCCAGGCTCTTCTTTTTTATTTTGGGCTCTTTTTTTTTTGTCCCATTTCCTGCCACGAGGAATCCTTTGCTATTACTGAACGCTGGCAACGCTGCCGTAGGAGGGGTTTCTCCAGCTCGTACTTTGGAGCCATCATTCCAGCACTTGGGCGGCAAGAGCGCATATCTATTTGATCAATATTTTCCAAAGCAGCCACCTTTCGGTGCTCCCGGTGCAGCGCTCCCGGCGTGCACAACCCACCGAGCACCCTCGGTGACCGCCCTGGCTGGGTGGGAGCTCGCATGACAACGGCGTTGGCTGCAGCCGCCGCTGAAGGGGGCTTGCAGCGGTTCCCTAATAATAATTACGGGCCATGACAAAAACCCAGAAGACATTAATTTTACACTATTCATTGCAAGAAACGCATGACGACGAGGCTTCCCTTTCTAAGCCGCGCAATGCCTTATTGCGGAACGTTAAACCCAACGTGTTCCTAATGGTGATTTTTTTCTACTCTATGGAGACATTACTTAAGAAAATGAGGGGAGGGGTCCTCAGTTGCTCTCAGGCGTAATTATGTCAGGGGGGCTTATGCTTTACCGCCCGCTTATGCCAGTGGGAATGCGAGGGGATTACTTGGCAGTGGGAAAAGGCACTTGGAAATGTCCGTTCCTTGGCTGAAAAGAGATGACAAAGTTCTCTCTTCAATTGCTTTCAGGCGCTTTAGGCAGAAGTGGAGAATTAATCCACGCGGCCCCAGACAAAGTCCTGAATGTCACTATTTGTGGAAATAACTTTACGCTCTAACGAGGCATTAGGAACTCAACACCAGTGCCGTCCCCGCAGGGAGCCACGCAGCCTCCAGCGCTGGTGGGGGGAAGGACGTTTCTGTGCCCCTGGGCCTGACGTGGGCCCCTGGCCCGGGTCCGGCGGGCACAGCCCCGGGTCCTGCCGCGGCCAGGGCTTCAGCTGCACCGTGCCCACCGTCTGTCCTACCGTGCGGCTGCGGCTGAAGGCCCCGCAGCCGAAGGGGTGCCCAGGGCTGGCCTAGGATGGCTGAGTCACACTGGAGGAAGATGGATAATTTACAGGGCATTAATTGTACCGCCCAATTTAATTTGCGTCGTTATTTGTGCCCGTGCACCCCGGGGGATGGATACTGATACAGAGGTGTGTACCCCACACACCTTCCTCCCGTCAGCAGGTGGGCGCAGGGCAGACGCGCTGC
>NW_009648550.1:518360-521387 GCF_000708025.1 Charadrius vociferus | reverse complement strand
CAGGCAGGAGGTGGGGGGCGAGGGGAGCGCCGGCAGCGCCCGGGCAAGCACCCGCAGCACCATCAGCCCCACCAGCCACCGGCAACAGGCACAAAAATGTCCACAGAGAGACATACGTTAAAAAATAAAACAAAACTAAATAAAACAATAACTTATACATAAGAATGCCCAACATTTTTATATGTACTATCTTATTGCTATGGAGGTTAATATGATCTATAGTATATAATTATATGTACACTATATAACATGTTTATCTGTTATATTTATTATATGCTACAGTATATCTAATTATATATCTAATGGTTTAGATTATGTGTATCAGATGTAGTATATATTATAGGTATTAAATATACGTGGATATGCATATATAATATAATAAGCATAGCATATAACTTATGGTCTATAATCTATGTATAATATAATGTATATAATGTGATACACATTATATAATATGAAGTCTATTATATATATATGCACTAGATAATATAGTGTATATTTTTCATAGATTAATATTTGTTTAATAATAATAATCATTATATATTAATTTTATCAAAATATGGATTATAGGTTACATATATGCTACATATTGCGTACACATTATATATATACACATATGCACACATACCTAGTGTATACTTCAGATATATGTACACATTTCTATATAAACTGTAACTTTTTACTATATAAACTATATTTTATGCATAATACATACACAGTATACTTAAATTTATTTAAAAATTTATGTAAGAAAAGTATAGTTATATAAATAATCTCAGCAATGTATAACATATAATAGATTGTATAATGCATATATAATAGAATAGATTACACTATAGGTTGCATAATGCATATATAATATACATCATATTCAATGCACTATGTACAATATGATATGTTAATACTATAGATTACACATAACATGTACGTATGATATGTTATGTATGCATACATAGGTGCACCTGTACATATCCCTATATACGTATGTATACATGTCCATAGGCAACAGTGCATTATATAATGCACGCTCGGTACACCATAATATACAAAATATGGCTATAATGCTAAGAAAAATTTTATAAGACAATATTATTTCATTCCATGAATATTGATAATGCATCAATAATTATATATAATGAATACATAATATTATGTACTGCATATAATGTATTATAATATGCATTATACAATAGGGAATAGATAATTTATAACATACATATTATATGTTATTATATGCTAGAATATATATGATATGATATGATATACATTGATGTAGTATGATATATTACGTGCAATATACGCTGTGCTACATATTATGAAGGATACTTCAATTGATAATCTATATAAAATATACTGATATAAAAGGAATATATTTAAAAAATGCATTTTATGTAAATTATAATTTATTATACATAATAAATTCTGTATTTTGTGTGCGTGTAACTAAAATAAAGCGTTCCAGGTCAGCATCCCATGCAGATCTACAGCATTTTCCTCAGTTTTTTTTTTCTTTGAACTGTTATTGCAATGCACGCGATTTACATATGAAACCCAGCAAAATCAGCAGCTAAAATGATCAGGTGGTTCTTTATGCTGAGAAGTAAAAAACCCCATTCTGAACTGAAGCCGAACGATGTCAACCCCCCTCCCCCCCCCGGCCCCCAGCCACTCAAACCCCGTCAGGACTTGGGGCGTCACCGTCCCGGCAGCGGGTGCAGCACAGGCAGAGTCTTTGCTCTGCTTTAAAATACTTTCTGTAAAGCAACTTCCCCGTCACCTGAGAAAAGGTTTGAAAAATTAAGTTTGTCTAAAACTACCGTGGTCCTCAGGCCATGGGTAAGGCTTGTGCAGCGCAGGCGATAAGGAGGGGAATCGGTTGGGCTTTATGCTCCGTTTCAGAGCTGCAAGAGGCTTTTATTATTATTATTATCATTTAAAAATAGGGATTCTTTTCCAAAAGTAACAGGTGATTTAACAGGTGGACGGCTGTTAAAAATAAAGTCCAAGTTACCGTAACGGGAGGATGTATTGTGAGAAGCGTCGCCGTGCTGGTTCCCCTCCGCCGGTGCAGGGCCACCTCTCCCCGTGCCACCGACGCCGCCGACGCCGCCGTGCCACCGCAGCGCGTCTCTGCCCGACCTCAGTCTCTCCCTGCCGGTACTGAGGGTAACGGCAAAATCACAAACCGGGGCCAGAATATTATTGGCGTATTTGTGCCTCTGCTAGACTCTAGGTATCTTTTTAGCTGTGCGCTTAGATTAAATAAGATTATTTATAAAAAAAAACAACCCACGCCTGCCGGTGTCCTGCCCTGGAGCCTTTATCTGTGAGAGAGCCCGGTGAAATCAACGGCCACGCTTGGCATGTCCACCTCTCTGATTAACATATCAAATATTTCCACGAGGCAGACCTTTGTTATGCGGATTGTAAACTAAATTTAATTAAAACCGTTTAAAGCCGTAATGAGGCTTTTTATCTGCATGGGAGGATTTGAGATGTTCGAATGCAACGTGCAAAATGCGGGGCAGCCCGCGCACCCTGGTCCTTCCCCCAGGGGAGATGCCTGGGTGCCTCAGGTAACTCGCCCTACCACACACCCGCAGTAGCTCCGCTGGCCCAAAAAGCCCACCAAGCACCCGGCACCTTCCCAGGAGGGTGGTGGGACAGGAGGTGCGTTGGCACTGCCACCCCATGTCACCCCGCATCACCCCAAGGCACCACGTGCCTCTCTGGGGACAAAGGGACAGAAACGCCTGCGGCTTCATGAGCCATTTTCTTCCCATCAGCTCATTAAAAAGGGACATAGATTTTAAACGGGTTTGCATGGGGAAGAGGTCCGAAATCCAGACCGAAAGCCCTGTCCCCGGCCCATTTCTGGGCTGGCCCCAGCCCCTGGGACATCTCCTCCCGCCCAAGAACCAAACCTCGGCGAGGCCGGGCAGCCTCCTGCCGCTCAGCCGCACAGCCAGCCCCCAAAACCTTGGGCTGTGTTTCCCAGCGGCTCCTCCCACCCACGCAGGCGGTGGG
>NW_009648550.1:514209-518310 GCF_000708025.1 Charadrius vociferus | reverse complement strand
TCGCTAAAAAATTACACGGGAGAAGCGGCATCACAGAGGCCATTCCTCTGCTAGCGGCAGCGCTGGCGGTGACACCACTGACACCAGAGAAGCTTCTGGCTTGCTCTGCACCCGCGGTTCCGTGACAGCGTTCGAGCTGCATTTTTCAGGACCCTGAAGGTTCCTGTAATTAATCTCCCCGGTTCCTTTCAGTTTGCAAACAATCCGTATCACGCCATGTGTTCAGCTCTTTGTGCTCTCGGAGAGGAGGAAGGCTCCGGCGGTTTGCAAACCGGGCAAACATCTCTGCCCGTGCGTGCGGAGAGTGAGCGACCGCCGTACCTGCGCGCCAACCGCTTCCCAAGAATGGGAAATCCCATCACATTTGGGGTAGGATCAGCATTTTCCGTGGTGCCTGAACCTGTTCCTGCTGGATGCGTTGAGAGCCATCAGCAAATTGATTTGTTAGCTGACAGCAGGAGGCTTTGTTTGCCCAGCGCTGGCCGGCCCGTGCTGCCGGATGGTGAGGCTGCGGCACCGACAAGGCAACACCTGCATTCCCAGAAGCTGCTGCGAGTGGCGCTGGTCGAGCTCCAGTTTCGGCCACGCCGCTCAGCTCTCGGCCCATCCACCGAGCCAAAAGTGGGCTTGAGGGTCTTGGGAGGCAGAGGAGAGCCAGGCTGATGTCCCACGTCGAGGGGACGGCACCGGGGAGGAGCAGCTCCGCTCTGGGGCAAGTTGGTGAGGGGTGGGGACAGATGTCTCCCCAAAATATTGCCCAAAAGAAGCTGGTGGCTCTGAGAGCTGCTGGCTCTACAGAGCCACCAGTGAGCGGGTGGCTCTGTAACTGGTGGTGGTGGGGCGATGCCCTTCACTGCCAGAGGTGCAAGAGTTGCAAAATGGCGATGCTGATCGCTCCACGTGAAATCCCTCAGGCAGTTGGCGCCTCACCCTCCTTAACGACCTTCTCCAAAGCTCTGCAGCGGTGCAGCCGATGGAAGGAGGGAGGCAGTCCGAATGGCCCAGCAGCTCGCTCTGCCGAGGCTGCTGTAGCCCAGTGACGCCAAAAACGGTGTTTGTGAACGGAGCCCAGTTTACAACATACTCTCCTCTCCTTACTCCTCCCCAAAATATGAGCCTCCACTAACCACCCTTGCCACCGCCATGCATGTTCCCGTCAGCAGAAGACACAAAAGCATGGGCTACCCCGACGGTTCCCTGCAAACCCGGGAAGTTCCTCTGACCCCAGCAGGTTTGATCTGATTCCTACCGGAACAGGCGTGAACTTACTTGACTATTGGGCAAGCGATACCAAGATGAAGCCATTGTTTCGTGGCCTGTGGGTGCCGCAGGCTTAGAGCAAAGATTTCAGCAGGGGCACTGCTGTGAAGATGTGGACGGAGGCTCTGGGCCTCTCCGAAGGATGCACCAGGCATCCATCTGGAAGCGGTGTCCAGGGGCCCCTGAGGACTGCCACGGGCATGGGCAAACTCCCCTCAGGGACCTCCTGCTTTGTATGAGCAGAGAGACCGGCCTGCCCGTCCCACAGACAGCTGTGACACACCGGGCTGTGACAGCCCAGGATCTGGGGCTTTCCGTGGCCAGGGAAGCTGGGAAAAGCAAACCCACGCTCCTTGCCAAGCATGTTTTGCTGCCTGTATCTCCGAGGCCGTTGAGGCCACGTTCTCTTTTTCAGTGTATCAATTTACAGCTGAAACCACAGCTTCGCCCAGACCTGAAGTCAGTCCCTAGTTGGTTTCCTAGTAATCAAGGCAGCCGGAGCATACTGGCTCTGGTGCTTTTTAGCCTGACTGAACAAGAAGATGAAAAAAAAATAAGTCTTTCCCTGGAAAGATATTCTTTCTCTAGAAGCTTTGCTATATCAAAAAATATTCAGGCATTTCCTGGGAAGCTTCCCTGCAGGAAGCTCCAGAAGGTCACCTGCCTTTCCCACGGCGAAGCAGCCGTGTCTCAGACAAGAGCCTTTAGGTGAGTGACCGTGGCAGGAACAGGTTGGAAACCTTCCAGTGAGCAAAAGCCTGAAAGACGTTATCATCCCTGAGAGGGAGTGTGCCAAAACACCAAAGCCGAGACCTCTCAGCCCAGGCTCGGGCCTTAACGCACCGGTAGGGGACCAGGTATTTGCGCTCGGGGTCGCCAAGCAGATCTGTGTGCCACGAGGTCGGCTCCGCGGCTTCTCCCGCCGGCAAAGGGAGAGATCGTACGGCTGCGCTGCGACACCTGTGAGAGGGGTTTCACCGACCCAGCGTACATCTTCCCCATTTACACTGAGATTATAACAATTCTTGCTCAAAAAAATTAAGAAACTACTTTTTGACTAAACCCACGTGCGGACACAAGCCCTGGAGCACCCGCGTACGTCAGGGCTGAGGACCCCAAACCGCTGCTGCTGAAAACACCCCCAGGAGCAGGCAGGTCCTACGCAGAGCCCCACCGCGGCTAGGGGACGCAGTCGCCTCTCGCCTCACAGGGTGAACTGGAGCACCTCGCACCTTGTTTTCCCCCTGCCCCAGTCACTGCCCTGTGAGTTTTTTCACGCATTGGCGTCCTCCCCTGTTCCAGAGGGGAGTCCTAGCACGCCTGGTTTGCCAAAACCCCATCGTTATTGAAGGATGCTGCAGAAACCCCGCCACAGGGCAGAGCGGGATCAGGCAGGATCAAGCTCTAACCTTGAAACCAGGCACGCAAAAAGCTCGGTCTCCCTTGCACCAGCCACCACAGTTCCTGGCAGAAGCAGGGTGCAGCTTTCCTACCGAGCCCCTCAACCCCACAGCGCCGAGTGCCGAGCGCGAGAGAAACCCACCCAAGCAAATAGCACATCCTCCCACATGCAAGTTTTCCACTTCTCCTTCGAAGGTGCCCTCCCCTCCTCATGTTTTCCCTGCAACGCTTTCAGGGGAAGGTTCCCAGAGGCTCTTCCAGGGCTCTTCCCAAGGGCCAGAAGCAGAGCACACATGGATGGTCTGTGCCCAGCTCCAGCCCACAGCTCGTGCCCGCAGCGTGGGGCAGCGGTCCCTCGGCACAGCGGGGCAACCTTCCCCCAGGACCGGACACACCTCACCCTGCTCTTTCTCCCCCCATCCCCCTCTTTAATTCCTTTTTAATTAATCTCATCAAAAGGTGCAGAGCGGGCAGGTGCCTACCAGGGCACCCCGCCAGCCGCCATCCAGAGCCTGGCCCCAGCCCCTCGCTCCCCCCCCCACCCCCTCCCCAGGGCCGGCGCTGGCAGGGAGAAGCAGGAGGCAGCGAGAGGGAGGACGCCTGAATTTGAAAATATTTTATTTGAATAGTAAATAATTATACAGTTGAAACAGTTCTATCGAAGCACTCTATAAATAGCTAACAGTTAAGAAAATAATGTGTGTAGAAAAAGAGATTGCATCTAAAAGTAAGAGCTGTCGGTGGCACAGGATAAAATGGTTAAGATCGTGTGTTATTCTAGGTATAAAAGTTAAAACCTTTTTAGCAGATCCCTTTAGAAAAAAAAGATCTTCTAAAACGCACAGTGAAATGGCAGGCGGGGGAGACAAAAAAGCGCATTAGAATATCTGCGATCAAATAATATCAATCTTCATAATTAATATAAATAAATAACGAATAAATAACATAATTACTCAACCCAACATATACAGATAGTCAACTCATGAGCTACCTTAGTAAGGGCAAAACGAACAAAAACAGAAAGTTGGCATGTCACAGTTAAGGCAGTTTCTACAGCATTTTCTGGAGACCATCAACAGCAGAGTCAAGGCATTTGTGGCTACACTAAAGGAAATTCTCATTTCTCCTCAAGCGGTTTGATCTGTTCACATTTATAAAAACCGAAAAACAAAAACAGAAAGTTGGCATGTCACAGTTAAGGCAGTTTCTACAGCATTTTCTGGAGACCATCAACAGCAGAGTCAAGGCATTTGTGGCTACACTAAAGGAAATTCTCATTTCTCCTCAAGCGGTTTGATCTGTTCACATTTATAAAAACCGAAACGAACGAACCGAAACAAAATAAAAAAAGAAAAAAAAGAAGAAAAAAAAAAAGACCCCGGAAAGGTATAAGTGTAAAGCCAGATTCCAGCAGTTCACAAGCCGTATTAAAGCTAATCA